>NC_084739.1:10377767-10580267 GCF_033978785.1 Entelurus aequoreus | reverse complement strand
TTTCCAGAGCTGCCAGCCTGAAATGCGGGTGACGTGAAAGGAGATTTTTACAACAAAGTTCTTAAGCTTAATGATGTATCAGATTGTAGGTGTTTTTTTGTTTTTTTTACCCTTTGTGTTCATATTTCGCTGTTTGTTGCATTTTTGTTGCGTTTCGCTTGATTGTAAAATATGTTGATAGGGGAGGTGGGGGGGGGGTGAAGTTCATATGTTGTCAATATTCAGTGTTTTATTGTTCATAGTTAATATTTTAAATCCCCACATTCTTTGTTTTCATGTACATTCTGGGTGTCTCATTCAGTAAAAAAAATTAAAATTCCATTCCGTTTTTTAAGGCGGTCTGTCATAACGTTTTTGTGAGGTTCTGTATTAGTGTTCCCAAAAATTAGATATACCGGCCCCCAGACACATTTTTTTCTCTAAATTTGGCCCCCCGAGTCAAAATAATTGCCCAGGCCTGCCGTAGTCATAAGCTTCTTCTTTTTCTCTATCTTCTTATGGGGTATTCATCTTCCGCTGTTGCCATTTCTAATATACAGTAGTGTAAAGTTCTTACTTATGTCTGTCAGTAGACTGGATATCAAAGCGCTAAAAACTTTTATTCTCTGGCTTTTAACACTACGTGAGATGTGTGGTCCTCTGTTGTCCTCTGTGTTTTTAACATTTTGATTTCTATTAACTGTTTTAATTGGTTTTACCCTTTAAAATCGTTTTTAATCATATTTATTTTATATTGTTTTTTATATTGGTTTTATATGTATTTATTTTTTGTTTTTATTCAGTCATTGGTGGAGCTAAGGATAATATTTGAATATTGTTTTTAATATTGTTGTGCAGCACTTTGGAAACATTTTGTTGTTTAAATGTGCTATATAAATAAAGTGGATTGGATTGGATTAGTGGGTTTACATAATTCATCCACGGAATTTTAGTTATTAGAGGGTTCTGGTCGAAGGTTTTTTTTCACGGGACACAATTCTGGCGTTGATGTTGCATTATTGAGCCACGGATGAGAAGATGCTGCTCCGTTATTGATTGAAGTAAAGTCTGAATGTCATTAAAACAGTTAGCTCCATCTTTTGACACTTCTTCCACTCCTGTCCTTGCAGCTACAACAAAATTGATGAGGAGAAGACGCTGTCGAAGGTGAGCCACGTAAATAAGACCGCCCACAAAACGGCACATCTTGAAGCGACGCTCAGAAAGCTGCTTGAAGATGATCTGTAAAACATCATCTATGCAACATTTTGACAAAAGAACCACCATTACATGTTATGTAGACCACAAGGAAGTGTTTTAAAAAAGAAAAAAATCATATTATGACCCCTTTAAAGGCCTACTGAAAGCCACTACTACCAACCACGCAGTCTGATAGTTTACATATCAATAATGAAATCTTAACATTGCAACACATGCCAATACGGCCGGGTTAACTTATGAAGTGCAATTTTAAATTTCCCGCCACACTTCCGGTTGAAAAAGCCTTCGGAGGATGACGTATGCGCGTGACGTAGCCAGTAGAACACAAGTATGGCTTCTCCATTGAAGCCAATACGAAATAGCTGTTTTCATCATTATTCCACAGTATTCTGGACATCTGTGTTGGTGAATCTGTTGCAATTTGTTCATTGCATTATGGAGAAAGAAGCTGAGCCAGCAAAGAAGAAAGTCGGTGCAAAGCGGAGTATTTTGCGAGGGAAGTCAGCAACACAACACAGTCGGTGTTTCATTGTTTACATTCCCGAAAGATGCAGTCAAGATCGAAGAACTCGGACAACAGAGACTCTTACCAGGAGGACTTTGACTTCGTTAACAGACGCAGATGCGATACCGTGAGTACGCTTCCAAACATTTGATCGCTTGCTATAACTAGCTTGAGCTAGTAGCTAGGAGCTAGGAGCTAGCATAACAAACACCTAGGTGTTTGTTATGCAGGATTCATTTGTGGCATATTAAATATAAGCCTGGTTGTGTTGTGGCTAATAGAGTATATATATGTCTTGTGTTTATTTACTGTTGTAGTCATTCCCAGCTGAATATCAGGTCCCACCCGCGAGCTTCCAAACATTTGATTGCTTGCCCGTACGTGCGTGTCATGTACGTAACTTTGGTTAAATATATAAGCTTTATGAACCTTGGGTTAGGTGAACGGTTCTTTGGGCTGAGTGAGTGTGTGTGTTGTGCAGGTGTTTGAATTGTATTGGCTGGTTATATAGACGGGATCCCGTCCATATTACCCGCTCGAGCTATAACTAGCTCGAGCTAGTAGCTAGTAGCTAGCATAACAAACACCTAGGTGTTTTTATGCGGGATTAATTTGTGGCATATTAAATATAAGCCTGGTTGTGTTGTGGCTAATAGAGTATATATATGTCTTGTGTTTATTTACTGTTTTAGTCATTCCCAGCTGAATATCAGGTCACCCCCGGCTCTCACAGCATCTTCCCTATGTGAATCGCTTCCACTCCCCACTAGTCCTTCACTTGCACTTTACTCATCCACAAATCTTTCTTCATCCTCGCTCAAATTAATGGGGAAATCGTCGCTTTCTCGGTCCGAATCTCTCTCACTTCATGCGGCCATCATTGTAAACAATAGGGGACTTTGCGTATATGTTCAACTGACTACGTCACGCTACTTCCAGTAGGGGCAAGCCTTTTTTTATCAGATACCAAAAGTTGCGATCTTTATCGTCGTTGTTCTATACTAAATCCTTTCAGCAAAAATATGGCAATATCGCGAGTATGACACATAGAATAGATCTGCTATCCCCGTTTAAATAAAAAAATTTCATTTCAGTAGGCCTTTAATGCGCCTTATAGTCCGGTGCACCTTTTGTATTAAAATAGACCTAAATATACCCGCTCATCGGCAATGCGCCTTTTAATCCGGTGCGCCCTAAGGTCCGAAAAACACGGTAGCTTCCACTGCACTAAATCATATCAATAACCTGGCGCTCTCTGCAGTTGCGTAATAATCTTCAAAAGCGACTTACTTGACTCTGTCTGTCGCAGGGGTGATGCACAGGGTACGGATAAAGACACTCAAACTGGTCTGGAGGGAAGAGGATGCATCTCTTTTGGCCTTTGATTTGTGCAAAAAAGTTCTGCTGCTCGTCGTAATGCGCCGGTGTCACGTTACCTTTCAAAGTGAAAGTGGAATGAAATCATTAAATGGTAGTGAAGGGGCGGGTGGGGGGGGGGGGAGTGTGAAACCTGCGTACCTTCCATGCCTATCAGTAGGAGGTTGGATGTCAGCTGTCCCCAGTTCCTCTTGGCTTGCTGCTTGTTGATCCAGTTCCAGTTGAAACCCAGGAAGTCAACAACTATTTTCTTTCCGACGGTGTCATTTAAGGTCTGCTGGAGGTATATCCTGGACAACAGTAGGACACGCACTAAGACAGCTTGTTTTCATCACGATACTAATAATTAGAGATGTCCGATAATATCGGCCGGCCGATATTATCGGCCGATAAATGCTTTAAAATGTAATATCGGAAATTATCGGTATGGTTTTTTTTATTATCGGTATCGTTTTTTTTTTGTTTTTTTTTGTTTTTTTATTAAATCAACATAAAAAACACAAGATACACTTACAATTAGTGCACCAACCCAAAAAACCTACCTCCCCCATTTACACTCATTCACACAAAAGGGTTGTTTCTTTCTGTTATTAATATTCTGGTTCCTACATTATATATCAATATATATCAATACAGTCTGCAAGGGATACAGTCCGTAAGCACACATGATTGTGCGTGCTGCTGGTCCACTAATAGTACTAACCTTTAACAGTTAATTTTACAAATTTTCATTAATTACTAGTTTCTATGTAACTGATTTTATATTGTTTTACTTTCTTTTTTATTCAAGAAAATGTTTTTAATTTATTTATCTTATTTTATTGTATTAATTTTTTTTTTAAAAAGGACCTTATCTTCACCATACCTGGTTGTCCAAATTAGGCATAATAATGTGTTAATTCCACAACTGTATATATCAGTATCGGTATCGGTTGATATCGGTATCGGTAATTAAAGAGTTGGACAATATCGGAATATCGGATATCGGCAAAAAGCCATTATCGGACATCCCTACTAATAATACTACTAACGCAAATAAAAATAATAACAATAAAACACAAATCACATGAGTAGTGCTTCTCTATAAAAACGTGATAAAATGTAAGACAACGAGAAAAGAGTCATACCTTTTGAGATTTACGGTAAGTCGGGGTATTATGACGGGCTAATTGATAGGATGAAGTAAAATTGTGAATAAAAGCATTTGCGGTATGTGGGGGGAGACGTGGCCAGCGCTGTCTGCAGGAGCAAAGGTCACCGCCTCTGTCCATGGTGCTGAGGACAGAGCCCCATCAGACGGGGGCGTGGCAGTGCGGACGGCGAGACACAGCTGGCAGGTGATTAGATTTCACAGGTGGTACGTGTTGATCTAATCATCTGTTGTCTTTAACAGTAAGCGGCCGGGAGCAGGAGCGGAGAGAGCATACGGACGTGGCTGAAAAGTCGCGTCCTGCTGGATAGAAAACTTTGTGAAAACACACGAGCATTTAAACCTTGTTAAAACCTGCACGCTGGGCTCCAGTGCCGTGTCTGACAGTGGGACTGCGAGGACGCAACTTCCACACAGTAATATCCAAATTACTCGTGCATATAAAGTTACCCCTGTGTTTCCACCAAAAACTACCCGGGTCGATTTAGTTCTTCAGGAACTGTTTTTGGTTTCAAGTAGCGAGGTGGGATTTTGAACCTTTAGGCCGATGATAGGCTGAACACATCTGCATGTTCCTAAAAATGTTGTATTCGAGCACAACGGCCGCCATTGCAGTATGCAAAAACATTTGTTCATTTCTTATTTCTGTGACAACAAACTTTACAACGGAGAGAAAGGGCATATGCACATGCACACCCCCACCCCTTTACCATGGCTTGATTCCCCTTACGGGCGATGGATGGCTAAGTAGCGCTTATACAGCAACAGTCGGCCTCCGTAGCTCCCACTCCCTCCCCTCTGTTGCAAGTTTTGTTGATTCTATGTAACATGTTTATGTGTGCTATGGCTATGAGGTTTTTTTCCCTTGGCCTCAGTCTGGACCCCCTTCCTGGTGTCCAGCCTTTGACTGAATATTTTCTTACATTCCAAACAATGAACAACAGTAAGTATGAAAAAACATTAACCTAAACTAGAGATGATAAATGCTTTAAAATGTAATATCGGAAATGATCGGTATCGGTCCGGAAATTATCGGTATCGGTTTCAAAAAGACTTTTTAAAACGCCGCTGTACGTAGTGGTACACGGACGTAGGGAGAAGTACAGTAAATAAACCTTAAAGGCACTGCCTTTGCGTGCCGGTCCAATCACATAATACCTACGGCTTTTCACACACACTAGTGAATGCGACGCATACTTGGTCAACAGCAATACAGGTCACACTGAGGGTAGCCGTATAAACAACTTTAACACTGTTACAAATATGCGCCACACTGTGAACCCACACCAAACAAGAATGACAAACACATTTTGGGAGAACATCCGCACCGTAACACAACATAAACACAACAGAACAAATACCCAGAACCCCTTGCAGCACTAACTCTTCCGGGACCGTACAATATACACCCCTGCTACTCCCTACCCCCCACCACCACCACCTCAACCCCGCCCACCTCAACCTCCTCATGCTCTCTCAGGGAGAGCATGTCCCAAATTCCAAGCTGCTGTTTTGAGGCATGTTAAAAAAAAATAATGCACTTTGTGACTTCAATAATAAATATGGCAGTGCCATGTTGGCATTTTTTTCCATAACTTGAGTTGATTTATTTTGGAAAACCTTGTTACATTGTTTAATGCATCCAGCGGGGCATCACAACAAAATTAGGCATAATAACGTGTTAATTCCACGACTGTATATATCGGTATCGGTTGATATTGGAATCGGTAATTAAGAGTTGGACAATATCGGAATATCGGCAAAAAAAGCCATTATCGGACATCTCTAACCTGAACCTATTTATTATTAACCATCTGGGATGGACTTATACTGTCTTTAAGTTGAAGTAGAGTGCTAATAATTTTTTGACAAACCTAGCGGCCAAAATAATCCATTAAGTTTATGATGCAGTAAAATTGAATAATGCAGGCACAGACATGCGGCGTTCCATTTACATCGGAAGAGGGATGTCGGAGCTGGGAATTACTTGACACCCGAGTTGTGAGCGTTCCAGTTACGATGTCAGAAATCAAGATGGCCACATCCACGAAAGCTATCGTTGCCCTTGCCTTGTCTGAATATAAACAACTTATGTGAAAATGTGCACGCTGTCTGCAACCTTCAAACACGGCGGATGAAGAGGAAACACAGATGCTATTGCAAGAGACGAGCGTATATATCAGATGAAATAAATGCGGTTTACACTACAGTGAGCTATATGGCTGAAAACTACATCATTATGTCAGTTTTTTATAATGATCCATATCGATAATTATTGATACTTTTTATGATTTATTCAAGCCTGACAATAATTACAGGAAAACAATTTCCAACTTACCAAGGGTGCCATTTATCAGTGGAGAGAGTGTCTGGTAGCCAGGTAGAATGGGCTATGGTGATAAAATAATTAAGGTAGATTTGAAAGTAATGGCAGATTAAAGACACTAGATGGCAGTAGTGTATTAGCTAGTAAACACTACACAGAGTAGTTTGGGAAGCTCCTCATTAAACCGACACATTGGAAGTGTTAGGGTGTTGCCGCACTGTCTGCATGAAAACCAACTAAACTAAAGACAAGTTTATGTTATTGAGTTGACATATCAAGATGTTACGGGTTCTCGTCTCACTCCATGCAGAGAATCTACAGCGAGACAAAAAGACAGCGCAACCAAACTCCGTAGTCGATACTGTTACGTGATTGGCTGTTCGCATTTCCCTCCCATTGCTCAGTGACACTTCCTGTTTCCCAAATCGTGACTGACTTCATGAAACAAATCTTGCTTCATTTCTGTTTTTTTCCGACCAAAAAATCTAAATATATGTCGAATATTTTATCGAACGCATTTTATATTGATATCAATTATGTGTCTATAGCGGTTTATATTCATATCGTTTTATCGGCGTAGCCTTACGTTATCATATATAAAAGTACAACAATCACTTGTGATTAAGGGCTATATAAATAAACTTTGATTGATTGATTGATTGACTTTGAACAATACATCGTATATGGCTGATTCACTGCGACGAAAACTCATCAGAAGTGCAAATAACTGCTGTTATGGTAGCAGACATCATTGTTTGCATCCAGAGCCGGCATCTTTGAAACCAACTCGTGGGTGGTGAGAATGCTCCGACTTTCCGAGTCGGATATCCGACCAAGAGGGGCGTTCCAGTTGAAATTTCGACTAGGAACTAGTAGGGGTGTGGGAAAAAATCGATTCGAATTCGAATCGCGATCCTCACGTTGTGCGATTCAGAATCGATTCTGATTTTTAAAAAATCGATTTTTATTTATTTATTTTTTAATAAAATTATTTTTATTTATTTATTTTTTTTAAATTTATCAATTCAACAAAACAATACACAGCAATACCATAAAAATGCAATCCAATTCCAAAACCGAACCCAACCCAGCAACACTAAGAACTGCAATAAACAGAGCAATTGAGAGGAGACACAAACATGACACGGAACAATCTAAAAGTAGTGAAACAAAAATGAATATTATCAACAACAGTATCAATATTAGTTACAATTTCAACATAGCAGTGATTAAAAATCCCTCATTGACATTATTATTCGACATTTAGTTTATGAGATGCGATGCAAGTGTAAGCCACTGTGACACTATTGTTCTTTTTTTTTTTTATTGTTTGTAATGATAATATCAATAAAGGAATTTTTAATCACTGTTATGTTGAAATTGTTACTAATATTGATACTGTTGTTGATAATATTCATTTTTGTCTCACTACTTTTAGATTGTTCCGTGTCATGTTTTTGTGTCCTCAATTGCTCTCAATTGCTCTGTTTATTGCTATTCTGAATGTTGCTGGGTCGGGTTTTGTTTTGAAATTGTATTGCATTATTATGGTATTGTTGTGCATTGTTTTCATTAAAAAAAAATTTAAAAAATTACAAAAAAATTACAAAAAATAAAAAATAAAAAATCGTTTTTGAATCGAGAATCGTGTTGAATTGAAAAAAAAATCGATTCTGAATCAAATCGTGACCCCAAGAATCGATTTTGAATCGAATCGTGGGACACCCAAAGATTCCCAGCCCTAGGAACTAGTGATGTCCCGGTACCAAAATGTATTTCGATATTTTTCGGTACTTTTCGATACTTTTCTAAATAAAGGGTACCACAAAAAATGTAATTATTGGCTTTATTTTAACAAAAAATCTTACGGTACATTAAACACATGTTTCTTATTGCAAGTTTGTCCTCAAATAAAATAGTGAACATATTAGACAGCTTGTCTTTTAGTAGTAAGTAAACAAACAAAGACTCCTAAATTAGCTGCTGACGTATGCAGTAACAAATTGTGTCCTTTATCATTCTATTATTTTGTCAAAATTATTAAGGACAAGTGGTAGAAAATGAATTATTAATCTACTTGTTCATTAACTCTTAATATCTGGTTATTTTCTGTTTTAACATGTTCTATCTACACTTCTATTAAAATGTAATAATCACTTATTCTTCTGTTGTTTGGATGCTTTACATTAGTTTTGGATGATACCGCAAATTTAGGTATCAATCCGATACCAAGTAGTTACAGGATCATACATTGGTAATATTCAAAGTCCTCCTGTGTCTAGGGACGTATTTCCTGAGCTTGTAAACATAATGTAAATTTTTTTTTTTAAATGAAAAAAGATTTTGTGATGCTAAAAAATATAGATGTAATCATAGTAATATAGACTAGATATGCTCCTGTACTTGGTATCATTAAAGTGGATGTTAGGTGTAGATCCACTAATGGCCAGTACTTTTTAGAGGCGGTATAGTACTGAATATGACTGAATATAGTACTTGAACGCATCATAATAATCCCCTCAATTCCCTCCAAAAATTGATTAACTGGCTGGAATGTAAAGACAATGTAACATACATCCATAAACGTAGATGCATATGCAAAAGTGCAATATATTTATCTGTACAGTAATCTATTTATTTATATCTGCACCTTATTGCTTTTTTATCCTGCACTACCATGAGCTAATGCAACAAAATTTCGTTCTTATCTGTACTGTAAAGTTCAAATTTGAATGACAATAAAAAGGAAGTCTAAGTACTGAATATAATTCATTAGTACCTTACAACCCTAATAGGAACTCAGAAATTCCGACTTCCCGGTACAAATGAAACGCACCAACAGCACGCAAACAATCGCAACAAGTGTTTTCTGTAAATCCGTCCCACCTCTCCTCCCCGCCACTCTGCTGCGTCTCCTGCATCTTCTCCACAAATTCAGAGAATTTCATCTCCTTCCGCCGGGACCTGGGGACAAAGTTATCCACGTTGGACATTTTCTTCTCGTCGTAGTAGAGGAACTTGTGGTTCTCCGCCATGTAGACGGAGAAGTCCCCGTTGCCGATGTTCTCTTGGAGATACGCAACGTCCCATTTGAGTGCCGGATAGACGAGGTTGGTATCGGTTAGGACCACCGGCTCCTGGAATAAAGAAGCCCATATGTAATCTTCATCTTTCAAACATTTCTCAAACGATTCCAAGTATTACAACGTTAAAAACATTTTTAAGACATTCGGGCTATGGTATTGGTACCGTCAAGATTGTCCTGTTATTCGCACAATTCTGCATTGACTAGGGCGGGGGTCGGCAACCCGCGGCTCTAGAGCCGCATGCGGCTCTTTAGCGCCGCCCTAGTGGCTCTATGGAGATTTTTCAAAAATGTATGAAGAATGGAAAAAGATGATGGGAAAAAAATCTATTTTTTTGTTTTAGTATGGTTTCTGTAGGAGGACAAACATGACACAAACCTCCCTAGTTGTTATAAATCACACTGTTTATATTAAACATGCTTCACTGATTCCAGTATTTGGCGAGCGCCGTTTTGTCCTACTTATTTTGGCGGTCCTTGAACTCACCGTATAGTTTGTTTACATGTATAACTTTCTCCGACTTTCTAGGACGTGTTTTATGCCACTTTTTCTGTCTCATTTTGTCCACCACACTTTTAACGTTGTGCATGAGTGCACAAAGGTGAGTTTTGTTGATGTTATTGACTTGTGTGGAGTGCTAATCAGACATATTTGGTCACTGCATGACTGCAAGCTAATCGATGCTAACATGCTATTTAGGCTAGCGATGTGTACATATTGCATCATTATGCCTCATTTGTAGGTATATTTGAGGTCATTTAGTTTCCTTTAAGTCCTCTTAATTACATTTATATCTCATGACACATGTAATATGGCTTTTACTTTTTTGCGGCTCCAGACAGATTTGTTTTTGTATTTTTGGTCCAATATGGCTCTTTCAACATTTTGGGTTGCCGACCCCTGGACTAGGGCAGTGTTTTTCAACCTTTTCTCAGCCAAGGCACATTTTTTTCATTGGAAAAATCCCGAGGCAAACCACCAGCAGAAAACAATTAAACTCAGCAGCCGATATTGACAGTAAAAAGTCGTTCTCGCAATTGTTGGATATGAATTCAAACCATAACCAACCATTCATCAATATAGCTCCTGTCTCAAAGTAGGTGTACTGTCACCACGTGTCACATGACGCCGTGACTTATTTTGAGTTTTTTGGTGTATTTCTGTGTGTAGTGTTGTAGTTCTTGTCTTGCGCTCCTATTTTGGTGTTGATTGTCATGTACGGATGTACTTTGTGGGCGCCGTCTGCCCCACACGCTGTAAGTCTTTGCTGTCGTCCAGCATTATGTTTTTGTTTACTTCTCAGCCAGTTCAGTTTTAGTTTGGTTTTGCTTGGCCCTCCCTAAGCTTCAATGCCTTTTTCTTTATTTTTGGTTTAAGCATTAGATACCTTTTTTACCTGCACACTGCCTCCCGCTGTCGGCTGCATATTGTGATCACGACAAACCATGTTCCCAACATCTACAAAGCAATTAGCTACCTGCTGCCACCTACTGATATGGAAGAGTATTACACGGTTAAACTGCCGAGCTCTTGACAGCACAGACAATAATTACTGGTTTGCAAAAATACTTTTAACCCAATTAGGTGAAATTATATAATTTCCCACGGCACACCAAATAATATATCACGGTACACTAGTGTGCCGCGGCACAGTGGTTGAAAAACACTGGACTATGGATGCGCAAATTGGTCAGTCACTGATCAGTATTGGTCGATTTTTGTAAAAAAGAATATGATCACCATTGCCGATTAATGCATTTTAATAACGATCACAACCTCCGGCTGACACGGTATTTTTTTTTTTTGACAAGCGGTTAACAGCTAATTATGTGTCTCCATTCACAGCTACTTTAATAAATATCACCTTTGTGGCAAATAAACTGCATTTCTTTGTATATTAAGCATCATCATCAAGTATATTATCACTGGAGGAGGAGGACAACATGTTAGAGGACGTTTAAATATCGTGTTGCTATTCCATCCATCCATCCATCCATCCATTTTCTACCGCTTGTCCCGTTCGGGGTCGCGGGGGTTGCTGGGGCCTATCTCGGCTGCTTCGGGCAGAAGGCGGGGTACACCCTGGACAAGTCGCCACCTCATCACAGGGCCTTTTCAACTTATATTCAATGGAATAGACTGCAAAGACAAGATATTCAATGCTGGAACTGAGAAACTTCCATTTTTTTGGGCAAAAATTAATTAACTTTGAAATTAATGGCAGCAACAAATTGCAAAAAAGTTGGCACAGGGGCATTTTTACCACTGTGTTACATGGCCTTTCCTTTTAACAACACTCAGTAATATTATTCAACTTTAAATAGCATTCACCATAAATAAATTGAACATTTTACAGGTAAACCATGTGATTAATGCCGTTATTGGTATCAACAGCATAAAACCCTGATCGGAACATCCCTGGAAATTGACAAAATGTCCGAGTTACACATTTCCTTACATTTTCCAACCTATTTAAATCCTTTCAACTTCAAAACATTTGGTTTTCCTGGTGATTCTTAAACATTCCCATGTTTCCCATAATTTCACATTTTCCATAAGACAAATACAATGATAGCAACCACGATTCATCATTTTAATCGATTAATTCAAATAGAAAAAAGCTTCAATTCATATTCTGTTGCTTCGATTAATCGTTTAGTGAATGTAACTAATACAATTTTATCAAATCTGAACCGCATAGTGGTCCAAAATTCAATCAGAAGCTTGCCAGAAGCTTGTGGATGGCTACCAAAAGCGCCTTATTGCAGTGAAACTTGCCAAGGGACATGTAAGCAAATATTAACATTGCGTGGTTAGCTCCACTAACCACGTTAAACCCAGATTCCGATCTCACAAAGGTCTAAACTCATTCTCCTTCTATGCCACATCAATATGGAATGCACTCCCAACAGGTGTAAAAGAAAGGGCATCTCTATCCATTTTTCAAAACCGCACTAAAAGAACACCTCCAGGCAAGTTCAACCCTAAACTAACACCCTCCCCCTTCCACATCCCACCTCCCCGGATTGTAAACAACCTAATGTAAATAATCAAATGTAGATACTTATTCTTATGCTTTCTGATCTCTCTCTCTATGCCCACTACTTGCTGTACATATCCTACCAAGTCAGTCCTGCACTGTTTCAATGTCCATTTCTCTGATGATGCAATTGTTGATGACTGAAGTGTTGATATCAACCAAACCTACCCCCCCCCCCTCCATCCCACACCCCGGATTGTAAATAATGTAAATAATTCTATGTACATACCTCTGATGATTATCTTGTGTGATGACTGTATTATGATGATAGTATATATTTGTATCATGAATCACGACTTAAAAGGCCTACTGAAAGCCACTACTACCGACCACGCAGTCTGATAGTTTATACATCAATGATGAAATCTTAACATTGCAACACATGCCAATACGGCCGGGTTAACTTATAAAGTGCAATTTTAAATTTCCCGCTAAACTTCCGGTTGAAAACGTCTATGTATGATGACGTATGCGCGTGACTGTGTTGGTGAATCTTTTGCAATTTGTTTAATGAACAATGAAGACTGCAAAGAAGAAAGCTGTAGGTGGGATCTGTGTATTAGCGGCTGGCTGCAGCAACACAACCAGGAGGACTTTGACTTGGATAGCAGACGCGCTATCCGACGCTAGCCGCCGACCGCACGGATGAAGTCCTTTGTCCTTCCGTCGATCGCTGGAACGCAGGTGAGCACGGGTGTTGATGAGCAGATGAGAGCTGGCTGGCGTAGGTGGAGCGCTAATGTTTTTATCATAGCTCAGTGAGGTCCCGTTGCTAAGTTAGCTTCAATGGCGTCGTTAGCAACAGCATTGTTAAGCTTCGCCAAGCTGGAAAGCATTACCGTGTATTTACGGGTCCATGGTTTAATAGTATTGTTGATTTTCTGTCTATCCTTCCAGTCAGGGGTTTATTTCTTCTGTTTCTATCTGCATTTAAGCACGATACTATCACGTTAGCTCCGTAGCTAAAGAGCTTCGCCGATGTATTGTCGTGGAGATAAAAGTCACTGTGAATGTCCATTTCGCGTTCTCGACTCTCATTTTCAAGAGGATATAGTATCCGAGGTGGTTTAAAATACAAATCCGTGATCCACAATAGAAAAAGGAGAGAGTGTGGAATCCAATGAGCCAGCTTGTACCTAAGTTACGGTCAGAGCGAAAAAAGATGCGTCCTGCACTGCACTCTAGTCCTTCACTCTCACGTTCCTCATCCACGAATCTTTCCTCCTGGCTCAAATTAATGGGGTAATCGTCGCTTTCTCGGTCCGAATCGCTCTAGCTCAGGGGTCACCAACGCGGTGCCCGCGGGCACCAGGTAGCCCGTAAGGACCAGATGAGTAGCCCGCTGGCCTGTTCTAAAAAATAGCTCAAATAGCAGCACTTACCAGTGAGCTGCCTCTATTTTTTAAATTTTATTTATTTACTAGCAAGCTGGTCTCGCTTTGCCTGACATTTTTAATTCTGAGAGACAAAACTCAAACAGAATTTGAAAATCCAACAAAATATTTTAAAGACTTGGTCTTCACTTGTTTAAATAAATTCATTAATTTTTTTACTTTGCTTCTTATAACTTTCAGAAAGACAATTTTAGAGAAAAAATACAACCTTAAAAATGATTTTAGGATTTTTAAACACATATACCTTTTTACCTTTTAAATTCCTTCCTCTTCTTTCCTGACAATTTAAATCAATGTTCAAGTAAAAAAAAAAATTTTTTATTGTAAAGAATAATAGATACATTTTAATTTAATTCTTCATTTTAGCTTCTGTTTTTTCAACGAAGAATATTTGTGAAATATTTCTTCAAACTTATTATGATTAAAATTAAAAGAAGTTATTCTGGCAAATATAAAAATCTGTAGAATCAAATTTGAATCTTATTTCAAAGTCTTTTGAATTTTTTTTTAAATTTTTGTTCTGGAAAATCTAGAAGAAATAATGATTTGTCTTTGTTAGAAATATAGCTTGGTCCAATTTGTTATATATTCTAACAAAGTGTAGATTGGATTTTAACCTATTTAAAACATGTCATCAAAATTCTAAAATTAATCTTAATCAGGAAAAATTACTAATGATGTTCGTTCCATAAATTATTTTTAAAATTTTTTCAAAAAGATTCAAATTAGCTAGTTTTTCTCTTCTTTTTTTCAGTTGAATTTTGAATTTTAAAGAGTCGAAATTGAAGATAAACTATGTTTCAAAATTTAACTGTCATTTTTTTCGTGTTTTCTCCTCTTTTAAACCGTTCAATTAAGTGTGAATATCATTAATTATTAATAATAACATAGAGTTAAAGGTAAATTGAGCAAATTGGCTATTTCTGGCAATTTATTTAAGTGTTTATCAAACTGGTAGCCCGTCGCATTAATCAGTACCCAAGAAGTAGCTCTTGGTTTCAAAAAGGTTGGTGACCCCTGCTCTAGCTGCTGGTGTAAACAATGGGGAAATGCGAAGAGCCTTTCAACTTGTGATGTCACGCTACTTCCGGTACAGGCAAGGCTTTTTTTTTTATCAGCGACCAAAAGTTGCGAATTCTATCGTCAATGTTCTCTACTAAATCCTTTCAGCAAAAATATGGCAATATCGCAAAATGATCAAGTATGACACATAGAATGGATCTGCTATCCCCGTTTAAATAAAAAAAATTCATTTCAGTAAGCCTTTAAACAAGTTGAAAAACTTATTCGGGTGTTACCATTTAGTGGTCAATTGTACGGAATATGTACTGTACTGTGCAATCTACCAATAAAAGTTTCAATCAATCAATCAATCAATGCTGTATGTATACTTTTGACCCAGCAGATTTGCTCACATTTTCAATAGACTCATAATAAATTCATAAAACAACCAACTTTCATGAATGTTTTTTTTTTGTGACCAACAAGTATGTGCTCCAATCACTCTATCACAAAAAAAAATAAGAGTTGTAGAAATTATTGGAAACTCAAGACAGCCACGACATTATGTCCTGTTTTTGTTTTTGTTTGCGGATGACTCTGCCCTGCTGGTATCCGGCAAGAACAAGTCACAGGTGGAGAAAATCCTCAGTGCTGAGCTGTGTAGAACTTGCACCTGGCTCGCTGACAACAAGCTACCCATACACTTGGGTAAAACAGAATCCATCCTGTTTGGGTCTCACATCAACCTTAAGAAAGTCAATGACTTCACCATAAAAGTGGGTGACATTGTTATCACCAGGAAAGATGAGGTCACCTACCTAGGTTCCATTCTAGAGGCTAACCTTTCCTGTGATAAAATGGCAACCAAGGTAATCAAAAAGGTTAACCAACGAACGAGATTTCTCTACAGAATCTCCTCTCTGGTCAACAAAAGCACCTTGAGGATTCTGGCGGGAACTCTCGTTCAACCCTTTTTCGATTACGCATGCACCTCCTGGTACCCTAGCACCTCCAAAACCCTCAAATCTAAACTCCGAACATCCCAGAACAAGCTAGTCAGGTTACTTCTAGACCTCCACCCCAGATCCCACCTCACTCCTACCCACTTCTCTAAAGTGGGCTGGCTCAAGGTGGAGGACAGAGTTAAACAACTTGCACTGAGCCTAGTCTATAAAATCCACTACACCTCCCTGATACCGAAGTACATGTCAAACTACTTCCTTAACGTAAATGACCGCCATAACCACAACACCAGGGGGAGCTCCACTAACCACGTTAAACCCAGATTCCGAACTAACAAAGGTCTTAACTCATTCTCTTTCTATGCCACATCAATGTGGAATGCGCTCCCAACAGGTATGAAAGAAAGGGCGTCTCTATCCTCCTTCAAAACCGCAATAAAAGTTCACCTCCAGGCAGCTACAACCCTAAACTAACACCCTCCCCGGATTGCTAACAATCAAATGTAAACAATCAAATGCAGATACTTTTTCTTATGCCTTCTGATCTCTCTCTCTCTCTCTCTCTCTCTCTCTCTCTCTTTCTCTCTCTCTCTCTCTGTCCACTACTTGCTGTCCATATCCTACCACCCCCCCCCCCTCCACACCCCTGATTGTAAATAATGTAAATAATTCAATGTGATTATCTTGTGTGATGACTGTATTATGATGATAGTATATATGATAGTATATATCTGTATCATGAATCAATATAAGTGGACCCCGACTTAAACAAGTTGAAAAACTTATTCAGGTGTTACCATTTAGTGGTCAATTGTACGGAATATGTACTTCACTGTGCAACCTACTAATAAAAGTCTCAATCAATCAATCCTTTACAAGTGTATGTAAACTTTAGAGCTGTAGGATGGATGTTGTTTCCACATCGAGCAAAGCAGTGAATACATACCCTTGCAGAGGAGACATTGCACTTGAATTATGACAGGAGGAGCGCCATAAAACATCCACGCACACACCACCGTCATCGCCAGTGCTGAAGACTGCCATTGGACACCCTGGCAATGGGGGCTACGTGACTAAGAGAACGTACGCCGCCATGCGCGCTCCCGCTGCAGCGCGGGCACGTCTCTCAAGTGCTTCTCTGGAAGGAAGTGATAGAGAAACCTGCGCGCGCTTCACCAACAAGCACCTTTATATTGGGCACGACTAAAAATGGCCCAGAAAACGCCTTTTTAATGAACTTTGACCAGATATGTTCTAACAAGGGAGAGATTACACACACCGCGCATGACGGCGGGTATGAATCGAAAGTCTGATTTGATACGAATAATATGTCAATGTGAACTCAAGTCTTAAAACGGTACTCAATATTACGTCCATAAAAAAATATATTTACCCGGTTTTCGCCATATTTTGTCCACAAAAAAAAAAAACGTGCATCGCTCACCAGATATGTTTTATCCAGGCGATGATTGCGCATTACCGTGGCACTCACTCTCTCAATGTGAGCTAAAACATATAATAATATTCAATAAGACGGCTATAAAAGTTACATTTACCCGATTTTGGCCGTATTTTTGACGACAAAACACAATTTATTCCTTACATGCGCGTTGAGGACAGTCTCCAGAGATGTTTTAAGGGCAAGATTTAACACTTTAACAGAAACCCGGCGCTCTAATGCCTGGCTGAAGACTATTTAACGCTAACAATCTGTGAACTAAATACTAAAAAGGTTATCCAGTAAGGCAGCAATATTAGTTTTTCACTCAAAACGGCATTTTTATGTCTCAAAGGCATTTATTGTTTGCTATAAAAACAGCACTCATTAGCAATTTAAGCTAGCTAGCATGATTAAAACAGTTATAATTAATTGGTAATGGGTACATTCGCACCCACCTGCACAAATGTACTTCAAAATGTAACAATCAAAATAAATATGACTTTTTTTTGTTTACTAGGGCAGTGGTTCTCAACCTTTTTTCAGTGATGTACCCTCTGTGAACATTTTTTTAATTCAAGTACCCCCTAAACAGAGCAAATCATTTTTGGGTGAAAAAAAGAGATAAAGAAGTAAAATACAGCACTATGTCATCAGTTTCTGATTTATTAAATTGTATAACAATATTGCTCATTTGTAGTGGTCTTTCTTGAACTATTTGGAAAAAAATATATATACAAATAACTAAAAACTTGTTGAAAAATAAACAAGTGATTCAATTATAAATAAAGATTTCTACACATGGAAGTAATCATCAACTTAAAGTGCCCTCTTTGGGGATTGTAATAGAGATCCATCTGGATTCATGAACTGAATTCTAAACATTTCTTCACAAAAAAAGAAATCTTTAACATCAATATTTATGGAACATGTCCACAAAAAATCTAGCTGTCAACATTGAATATTGCATTGTTGCATTTCTTTTCACAGTTCTTTTGGACAGACATTTTAGTGAGGGTCAAACCATCATGGCATGGGGGAAACTCTGGGTTTATGGTAATGAATGGAATAGCCTACTTGATTTGATGTTCAGTTTATGAACTTACATTCATATTTTGTTGAATATTATTCTATAAATATATTTATAAAGGATTTTTGAATTGTTGCTATTTTTAGAATATTTTTAAAAAATCTCACGTACCCCTTGGCATACCTTCGAGTACCTCCAGGGGTACGCGTACCCCCATTTGAGAACCGCTGCACTAGGGCATGCATACATAATATGCATTAGTTTGACCATTTAAAATCAACGATAATAAAAAGGAGATGCTTGGAAATAGCATAAAAATGCCCCAAAAACTTGGAAAAACGCGATTCATAGCGTTACTTTTTACCCCCATTCCCATTTATGCAAGAAAAATACATTCATCCATCCATTTTCTACCGCTTACTCCCTTCGAGGTCGCGGGGGGCGCTGGAGCCTATCTCAGCTACAATCGGGCGGAAGGCGGGGTACACCCTGGACAAGTCGAATTGGTTAGTTTATTAACAATTCATATTCTGTTGATGAAATATGAACACATACAGAAGTATTTCTGTAGCATCCACCGAAATCGCAAAGTTCATCAAAACCGGTGGTGAGAAACGCATACGTTCGTAATTATTTTGTGTAACCAATTTCTATTTTCAAACTACCCCATAACAACAGTTTTACATAAAACATCCACGCGCCAAATAGTTCTAATCGTTTGATAATTTATATAAGAAATAAACAACCTATTTTACAATAACATTTTTTATGAATTATGCCTTTAGAAGAGGGAATTGTTTCACCCGGAGAGAATTGTGTAACGCATCACGAACGTATAATTCATGTAAACACGTGGTGCGATAAACGATATTCATCCGACGTGCTTAGGGTATAAATAGAACATGTTGACGATTTGGTGTTACCAGTAAGTTTATGCCGAGCGCTCGTCACGGACGGAAATAAAGAAAATATTGGGATTTTATTAATCAACTGATAGTTTTGCCGGTAAGTGAATACTTTTATATCAATTGTCTATCGATGCGTTAACCTCTTGTTTTAGTCACTAAAGAAAATGTGTACTTTGATTGAAGCAATGTTGGGTACCCACACTAACAATTTTCAATTTCTTTATTTTTTCAGCTTGTTTCTTGTCGCTGCTTTTAGTTGCATATTTTACATTACTCGCATTCAAATTGGTTTTAATAGTACTTTTTAAATATTCCATGCTCTTGCAAAAGCGTATGTGTATTTCTCGTAATAATTCAAATTATTCAATTTGCATACGTCCGTGATAGTCACGCCAATATATCGAGCGTCTATGCCGTGTTTGTGTAATTATTTCGAGCGTATGTCAATGATTAATTATGTTAACTTCATACACAATAAACCCAGATTACTATCACAGATAGATTTATATTCATAAAACAAAACTTTTTATGTTTTGATTTTCCAAAGTATGTTACTAGAAATCGTGTATTTACATATGTGTATTCGCTCATTAATTTTGCCTTTGAAAGTAACACTCCAATGTCCATTAGTGGAGCTGTACACATTGAGAAAATGCATGACTGTATGGACACAAATGTATTCCTAATAACATAATACTCTCGATCACTGTGTATTGTTGTTTTTAAACCCAAAAAAAAGACTCACACAATCTGGCCTTGTCTTGCATTGCCTTTGTGTTCTTCTGCTGGCATCAATTAGTTGCTAAATTGACCAGAAACAACATTAACATTATTGTGTTGAAGTGACTAAATTCCACCGCAATTGCTTCTAATTATGAAACGCTCTCTTTTGAGCTAACCTTGTCTGTAGTAATTACTACATAATAGCAACAAAAAAAAGTTCCAAAATTATATTTCTTTGGTCTGGCTTGATAATGACAACAATGTGTCATGTGTACTGTATTGCGCAATCATCTAGCATGATGCCCTCTTGTAGCAACCTTAACACATTTGGAAATAATATGTGTACAAACATATTTAAAACTATATCATCATCACTGCACTATTATCTTATTAGCCTTGCACATATTAGTTATTGAAGTACTTGTTCATATTCCAGTTAATATTCAGTGTTTATATTGTAGAAAGCGAACACCGTCCACCAAGTCCAATTCCTTTCGTGTTGAACATACCTGTCCAATAGAGCTGATACCGATTCTGATATGAACCACACACCTTAAAGAGGTGCAGTTTAGAAACATATTTTAATGGCTGCCTACAACCAAAGATATTATTTCAATTTGTCTGCAGCTTTAACCAAACAACTAGATGTCACCGCTCAAAACTCGCAGTTTTCTCCCTCCAATGCACCACCATTACATCTTATTTACTTAATCATTAAAATACAATCATGCAATTACCTTAGAGACAAATTACCCACAGGAAAGCATGGTTACTTGGGTTGGGCTCAGATTATCATACACTTTTTATGTCTGCTCGGTGCATGACTCATTTCATTATGATGAACCTGTTGACATGGCCAGCAATGTAGTTTGTCACTATTAGGCCTTCTTAATGGTGACAAACAGGATTAGCTGGATGCAGCTTGGGTGGTGCATGTCAAAACAAACAAACACTGAAAGCAGATGAAGTTGTGTGACAAGTTAACACATGCACTGAGGCTATGTCTGCACTAAGCCGGATAACCCCTTAAACGAATAATTATTTAGCCTAAGCCCCGTTTTAGCCACACTAAACCATCGTTTAAGGTCCCCCTCCTCGGACAATTTTTTACACGGGTAAGTGCGCCGTGTATTTCTTGAATCTCCGGCTCTTAGCTTTGTATGGACTCATTGATCGTTTACAAACAGAGTTCGGAGAGGAAGTGACGCCAGAAAGACCGGTCCCCACACAGGAAGTGACGTCAGAAAGAACGCGCCACAGCCAGCTTCATAATAAAGCGGTTTCGGAACTCGGTGCTAACCACTGGAAATATGGAGGCGAGTCATCCAGACATGCCCGTGTATCTTCTTCTTCTAAATGTACAGATGCTTGTGGAAATCACACATGAATACCTTAAGAGAAAGCGATTGCAGCTATTTGGGATACCACACTTCTCAGACGGCAAGAGAACTTTCCAATGTCCAGGTCAGCTGTGATTCTACTGACCGAAAAACTTCGTCCATTTGTCGAAGGAGAGTCAACGAGAATGCCGGTTCCCGTGGATGTGATAAAAAAGGTAGCGTGTGCTTTGTATTACCTGGCCGTCAAGGGAAGACTTTGGAAAACGTTGAATGCTTTTGGACTGGCAAAGCAGACTGTATCAGTTATTGTCCGCCATGTATGTCGCGGACTCAACGTCTAGGTCAGTCCTGGGCAAATTAAGGCCCGGGGGCCACATGCGGCCCGTTAAGCTTTTCAATCTGGACCGCCGGACATTACCAAATGTTTTCAAAAGACCGTAAGTCTGAACTATACAAAGTATTTCAATGGTTGGCGCTTTTGCATGATATTGTAGTTACTATGGTAATCTAAGTCACAGCAGGCACCAAGCAGTGTGGGTGGAGGAGCCTTTCCGCAGAGTGTTTACAGAGTGTCAGGGACAAACGCGGAAGGAGATTTTCACAACAAAGTTCTAGAGCTGAGTGATATATCAGATATATCAGATTGTAGGTGGGCTTATTTGTACCCTTCGCGTTCATATTTCGCTGTTTTGTTTCATTTCGCTTGATTGTAAATTATGTCGATGGAGAGTGGGTGTGACGTTAATTTGTTGTCAATATTCAGTGTTTTATCGTTCATACTTAATATTGTAAATCCCACATTCTTTATTTTCATGTACATTCTGGGTGTCTCATTCAGTAAAAAAAAAATTAAATTCCATTCCTTTTTTAAGGCGGTCTGTCATAACGTTTTAGTATTCAATCAGACATTATTGTGAGGTTTTGTATTAATGTTCCTAAAAATAGATATACCGGCCCCCAGACACATTTTTTTCTCTAAATTTGGCCCCTGAGTCAAAATAATTGCTGAGGCCTGGTCTAGGTCCAGACTATATAAAGTCACCAAAAAGGAATGGACAATGAAGGTGAAGGCAAAAGAGTGAGGAGTGTCCTGACCAGATATCTAGATCCCTAGATTAATGGTTGTAAAATGTTCTTTGTCACATTGTATACTTTAACATGTCCAATAAAGATTTGATTAATTTAAGATGTCTCAGGTGTGATTCACTACAATAGGGCCCCACAGCACACTGGATTCCAGTTCATTGAAATACCACAACACTGGATATTGTTCAGATAAGTTATATTTAAGAACTTGCACACAAAGCAACAATGGAGGTGACTGTGACGCGCGCATTTTCCGCGCATGCATATTAGGTCGCGTTGCGCCGGCGGACGTAGAGGGCGAGGGGGTATTAAACGACCATTGTGTGTGTGTGTGTGGACAAGGATAAGGTTAGGTGTGATTGACCCTGGATAACCTTACCCCGCTTAGTGTAAACAGGGCCTCGGTGATGCATGTCAAAACAAACAAACAATGAAAGCAGAAGAAGTGGTGTGACAAGTTAAAGGCCTACTGACATTTTTTTTAAAAATTTAAACGGGGATAGCAGATCCATTCTATGTGTCATACTTGATCATTTCGCGATATTGCCATATTTTTGCTGAAAGGATTTAGTAGAGAACATCGACGATAAAGTTCGCAACTTTTGGTCGCTGATAAAAAAAAGCCCTGCCTGTACCGGAAGTAGCGTGACATCGCAGGTTGAAGGGCTCTTCACATTTCCCCATTGTTTACACCAGCAGCGAGAGCGATTCGGACCGAGAAAGCGACGATTACCCCATTAATTTGAGCGAGGATGAAAGATTCGTTGGATGAGGAAAGTGAGAGTGAAGGACTAGAGTGCAGTGCAGGACGTATCTTTGTTTGCTCTGACCGTAACTTAGGTAAAAGGGCTCATTGGATTCCACACGTTCTCCTTTTTCTATTGTGGATCACGGATTTGTATTTTAAACCACCTCGGATACTATATCCTCTTGAAAATGAGAATCGAGAACGCGAAACGGACATTCACAGTGACTTTTATCTCCACGACAATACATCGGTGAAGCACTTTAGCTACGGAGCTAATGTGATAGCATCGTGCTTGGATGCAGATAGAAACAAAAGAAATAAGCCCCTGACTGGAAATATAGACAGAAGATCAACAATACTACTATCAGGAGACACCGAACCAAACACTGGACCTGTAACTACAAGGTTAATGCTGTGCCGCCTGTCGAAGCCTAGCAATGCTGTTGCTAACGACGCCATTGAAGCTAACTTAGCTACGGGACCTCGTCAGAGCTATGATAAAAGCATTAGCGCTCCACCTACGCCAGCCCTCATCTGCTCATCAACAACCGTGCTCACCTGCGTGCCAGCGATCGACGGCGCGACGAAGGACTTCACCCGATCATCGATGCGGTCGGTTGAGGAAAATGAGCAAATTACATTAATAACATTCTATAATTTGATTTTGATATTACTAATTATTACATGTTCTGATAGATTAACATTTTACACCAATGAGAGCATTTTAAAACTCTGCCAGACTCACACCTGTCTGATGAACATTATCACATCATTCATTCAGATTTTATAAATCACGACAAATGAAGGTAGACTACTATGAACAGCAACATGTCAGTGTAAAAAAAAAACATTATGATTTGTATGTTTTCAGATTGTGCTCGTTCTATTTTTAAACAAAGAAAACAATCTGAAGTTGTCTTTATTTTTAAGTTATCGTGACATGATTTTCCCAGTCCGGCCCACTTGGTAATAGATGTTCCTCTATGTGGCCCCTGAGCTAAAATGAGTTTGACACCCCTGATTTAAAACATACATTTCCACCAAACTATCCAAAAATTAAGCAGACTTTTAGGGATAGTATCGCCTTTGCCCGTTGAAGGATTTTATCGGAGTGGAAATCTCAGTTTGCCTCCAGGGCCTCCCTATGGCTTGAGGACCTCATGTTTTTCTTAGATTTAGAGAAAATTAAATATAATCTGAGGGGGTACACCTGGGGCTACATAATTAATCTAATCTTTCCTGTGATAAAATGGCAACCAAGGTAATCAGAAAGGTCAACCAACGAACAAGATTTCTCTATAGAATCTCCTCTCTGGTCAACAAAAGCACCATGAGGATTCTGGCGGGAACTCCCGTTCAACCCTTTTTCGATTACGCATGCACCTCCAAAACCCTCAAATCTAAACTCTAAACATCCCAGAACAAGCTAGTCAGGTTACTTCTAGACCTCCACCCCAGATCCCACCTCACTCCTACCCACTTCTCTAAAGTGGGCTGGCTCAAGGTGGAGGACAGAGTTAAACAACTTGCACTGAGCCTAGTCTATAAAATCCGCTACACCTCCCTGATACCGAAGTACATGTCAAACTACTTCCTTAACGTAAATGACCGCCATAACCACAACACCAGGGGGAGCTCCACTCACCACGTTAAACCCAGATTCCGAACTAACAAAGGTCTTAACTCATTCTCTTTCTATGCCACATCAATATGGAATGCGCTCCCAACAGGTATAAAAGAAAGGGCATCTCTATCCTCCTTCAAAACCGCAATAAAAGTACACCTCCAGGCAGCTACAACCCTGAACTAACACCCTCCCCGGATTGTTAATAATCAAATGTAAACAATCAAATGCAGATACTTTTTCTTATGCCTTCTGATCTCTCTCTCTCTCTCTCTCTCTCTCTCTCTCTCTCTCTCTCTCTCTCTCTCTATGTCCACTACTTGCTGTACATATCCTACCAAGTCAGACCTACACTGTTCCAATATCCATTTCTCTGTTCTCAATTGTTGATGACTGATGATAACAACCAAACCTAACCCGCCCCCCCTCCACACCCCGGATTGTAAATAATGTAAATAATTCAATGTGATTATCTTGTGTGATGACTGTATTATGATGATAGTATATATGATAGTATATATCTGTATCATGAATCAATTTAAGTGGACCCCGACTTAAACAAGTTGAAAAACTTATTCGGGTGTTACCATTTAGTGGTCAATTGTACGGAATATGTACTTCACTGTGCAACCTACTAGTAAAAGTCTCAATCAATCAATCAATTGTTGTGAAGAGGAAGGCAGTACATTGCTACCCACTGTGACGGAAATGTAGGACGGGTGGGTGGGAGTGAGTGGTTTTTTTTTTTACTTGGGGCAGTACAGCTCGGTTGGTAGAGTGGACGTGCCAACAACTTGAGGGTTCCAGGTTCGATCCCCGCTTCCGCCATCCTAGTCACTGCCGTTGTGTCCTTGGGCAAGACACTTTACCCACCTGCTCCCAGTGCCACCCACACTGGCTTAAATGTAACTTAGATATTGGGTTTCACTATGTAAAGCGCTTTGAGTCACTAGAGAAAAAGCGCTATATAAATATAATTCACTTCACTACTTTTATTATTTCTATGTAATTTTTGTATTTTTTTTGTATTTGTTTTTGTATTTTTTTTTATTTTTTAAATTTATATATAATTACATTTCTGCGATGAGGTTGCGACTTGTCCAGGGTGTACCCCGCACTCTGCCCGAATGCAGCTGAGAAAGGCTCCAGCACCCCCCGTGACCCCGAAAGGGACAAGCGGTAGAAAATGGATGGATGGATAATTTAATTTATAAGATATAATGGATTTGATTTTATATCGCGCTTTTCTATTATTAGATACTCAAAAGCGCTCACAGAGAAGTGGGAACCCATCATTCATTCACACCTGGTGGTGGTAAGCTACATTTGTAGCCACAGCTGCCCTGGGGTAGACTGACGGAAGCGAGGCTGCCAGTTTGCGCCTACGGCCCCTCCGACCACCACATATCATTCATTCATCATTCATTCACCAGTGTGAGCGGCACCGGGGTCAAGGTGAAGTGTCCTGCCAAGGACACAACAGCAGCGATTTGGATGTCAAGAGGCGGGGAGCGAACCTTGTTGTTGTGGCTTGTGCAGCCCTTTGAGACACTCGTGATTTAGGGCTATGTAAGTACCGTATTTTTCGGAGTATAAGTCGCACCTGTCGAAAATGCATAATAAAGAAGGAAAAAAACATACTGTATATAAGTCGCACTGGAGTATAAATCACATTTTTGGGGGAAATGTATTTGATAAAAGCCAACACCAAGAATAGACATTTGAAAGGCAATTTAAAATAAATAAAGAATAGTGAACAACAGGCTGAATAAGTGTACGTTATATGAGGCATAAATAACCAACTGAGAACGTGCCTGGTATGTTAACGTAACATATTATGGTAAGAGTCATTCAAATAACTATAACATATAGAACATGCTATACGTTTACCAAACAATATGTCACTCCTAATCGCTAAATCCCATGAAATCTTCTTCCTCTGTGTCGCTTCTAAATAATAATATTTGATATGTTACGGTAATGTGTTAATAATTTCACACATAAATCGCTCCAGAGTATAAATCACACCCCCGGCCAAACTATGAAAAAAACTGTGATTTATAATCCGAAAAATACGGTAATTTAATTTCTGCGATGAGGTGGCGACTTGTCCAGGGTGTACCCCGCCTTCCGCCGGAATGCAGTCGAGATAGGCACCCGCACCCCCCCGCGACCCCGAAAGGGACAAGCGATAGAAAATGGATAGATGGATAATTTAATTTATAAGATAGACTACTATTATGTGGGATCTGAGCCGAGGATGTCGTTGTGGCTTGTGCAGCCCTTTGAGACACTCGTGATTTAGGGCTATATAAGTAAACATTGATTGATTGATTGATACTATGAACAGCAACATGTAGGTGTAAAAAAAATCATTATGATGTGTATGTTTTCAGATTGTGCTCGTTCTATTTTTAAACAAAGAAAACAATCTGAAGTTGTCTTTATTTTTAAGTTATCGTGACATGATTTTAACAGTCCAGCCCACTTGGGAATAGATTTTTGTATTTTTTTTTAATTTATATTTTCCGTATTTTTCGGATTATAAATCGCACCGGCCGAAAATGCATAATAAAGAAGGAGAAAAACATATAAATCGCACTAGAGTATAAGTCGCATTTTTGGGGGAAATTTATTTGATAAAATCCAACACCAAGAATAGACATTTAAAAGGCAATTTAAAATAAATAAAGAATAGTGAACAACAGGCTGAATAAGTGTACGTTATATGAGGCATAAATAACCAACTGAGAACGTGCCTGGTATGTTAACGTAACATATTATGGTAAGAGTCATTCAAATAACTATAACATATAGAACATGCTATACGTTTACCAAACAATCTGTCACTCCTAATCGCTAAATCCCATGAAATCTTATACGTCTAGTTTCTTACGTGAAAGAGCTAAATAATATTATTTGATATTTTATGGTAATGTGTTAATAATTTCACACATAAGTCGCTCCTGAGTAGGGTTGGGTATCGAGTATCGAGTATCGATTGGAACCGGGACTAACTTTCCGATTCTCCCGGAATCGTTCAAAAGTTGAAATTTCGACTCCTGTTTTCGATACCCAGTCCGCCGACCGGAAAAAAATATGTCCGCCGAACCGGAAGAAGAAGCCGCTGAACACCAACGAAGAAGCGCCCACCGCCGGAAGTGTTAGCATAGCCGAGTGAGTCAGTCAAGCTCAAGCATGGATAGCGGGCGTCGGCGGGCGAAAGTGTGGCTTTACTTTACAAAAAAAAAATGAAATAACCGCGAAATAACAGAGCTCCGTGTCCATCAAGAAACGAGTGGAGAGAGAGCTGCAGATGTACCAGGACGTTCCACCGATACTTATGTCTGACGACCCTGCTGCATGGTGGTGGTCCGGTGGAACCAACAAAAGACTTATCCTTTGCTGTCATATCTCGCTTTCTCCTATTTATGCGTTCAAGCTTCTTCCACACCCAGCGAACGTGTATTTTCCACAGCAGGAGACACTATCTGTCCAGAACGCTCACGCATCCTGCCTGAGAAGGCGGATATGGTCATTTTCCTAAACAAGAACTGTCTCTGATTTTATACTGTACCTGCTGCTAATCTGGACTGGGTTTTGCAAATTGTTTCTTTGCTTTTCTGCACCAGTTTAGCCCATCAGTGGGAGCACGGTAACATTTTTAAGTACCTGCAGCATCATACACTTGTGTGTGTAAATGTGTTTTCATGAGGTTTCCTGCAGCATCATACACTTATGTGTAAAGGTGTTTTCATGAGGTTTCCTGCAGCATCATACACTTATGTGTAAATGTGTTTTCATGAGGTTTCCTGCAGCATCATACACTTATGTGTAAAGGTGTTTTCATGAGGTTTCCTGCAGCATCATACACTTATGTGTAAATGTGTTTTCATGAGGTTTTCAAAAATAAAGCTCTCTTGAGGAAAGTGTACCCCTGGGAAAATGTATTCATAATTTATAATATTTATATTCAAGTTCATAGATTTGATATTGATATTCTAGTTGAAAACAGCCCTGTGAGGAATTTATGGTAAAGTTCATAAAAAGTTAATAGAATTAAAATTGATGGAGAATGTCAGACTATTTCATTCAGAAAGACTGTAGGTTATCTAGCTCATTTAAAATATCCTAAACTTTTTTTTGACCCTGCCTCTTAAAAGAATCGGAATCGAGAATCGTCAGGAATCGGAATCGAAACAAAGAATCGGAATCGTTCGAATTCAAACGATACCCAACCCTACTCCTGAGTATAAGTCGCACCCCCGGCCAAACTATGAAAAAAACTGAGACTTATAGTCCGAAAAATACAGTAAACATTGACTGATTGATTGATTGATTGATACTATGAACAGCAACATGTAAGTGTAAAAAAACATTATGATTTGTATGTTTTCAGATTGTGCTTGTTCTATTTTTAAAGGCCTACTGAAAGCTACTACTACCGACCACGCAGTCTGATAGTTTATATATCAATGATGAAATCTTAACATTGCAACACATGCCAATACGGCCGGGTTAACTTATAAAGTGACATTTTAAAATTCCCGGGAAATATCCGTCTGAAACATCGCGGTATGATGACGTATGCGCGTGACGAAGTCCGAGTAACGGAAGTTATGGTACCCCGTAGAATCCTATACAAAAAGCTCTGTTTTCATTTCATAATTCCACAGTATTCTGGACATCTTTTGCAATTTTTTTAATGAACAATGAAGGCTGCAAAGAGGACAGTTGTAGGTGAGATCAGTGTATTAGCAGCGGACTACAGCAACACAACCAGGAGGACTTTGTTGGAGCGCTAGCCGCGCTAGCCGCCGACTTCACCTTGACTTTCTACGTCTCCGGGCCGCCAAACGCATCGGGTGAAGTCCTTCGTCCTTCTGCCGATCGCTGGAACGCAGGTGAGCACGGGTGTTGATGAGCAAATGAGGGCTGGCTGGCGTAGGTGGAGAGCTAATGTTTTTAGCATAGCTCTGTGCAGTCCGGTTGCTAATTTAGCTTCAATGGCGTCGTTAGCACAGCATTGTTAACCTTCGCCAGCCTGGAAAGCATTAACCGTGTATTTGCATGTCCACGGTTTAATAGTATTGTTGATTTTCTATCTATACTTCCAGTCAGGGGTTTATTTCTTTTGTTTCTATACGCAGTTAAAGCAAGATGCTATCACGTTAGCTCGTAGCTAAAGCATTTCGCCGATGTATTGTCGTGGAGATAAAAGGCACTGAATGTCCATTTCGCGTTCTCGACTCTCATTTTCAAGAGGATATAGTATCCGAGGTGGTTTAAAATACAAATCTGTGATCTATAATAGAAAAAGGAGAGTGTGGAATCCAATGAGCCAGCTTGTACCTAAGTTACGGTCAGAGCGAAAAAAGATACGTCCATCGCTGCCTCTTAAGTCATTCACTGTAACGTTCCTCAACTACGAATCTTTCATCCTCGCTCAAATTAATGGGGTAATCATCACTTTCTCGGTCCGAATCTCTCTCGCTCCATTGTAAACAACGGGGAATTGTGAGGAATCCTAGCTCCTGTGACGTCACGCTACTTCCGGTACAGGCAAGGCTTTTTTTATCAGCGAGCAAAAGTTGCCAACTTTATCGTCGATTTGCTCTACTAAATCCTTTCAGCAAAAATATGGCAATATCGCGAAATGATCAAGTATGACACATAGAATGGATCTGCTATTCCCGTTTAAATTTAAAAAAATCATTTCAGTAGGCCTTTAAACAAAGAAAACAATCAGAAGTTGTCTTTATTTTTAAGTTATCATGGCATGATTTTACCAGTCCGGCCCACTTGGGAATAGATTGTCCTCTATGTGGCCCCTGAGCTCAAATGAGTTTGACACCCCTGTTGTATAGCATTGCTAAAACATGCAATATAAAACAATGCATTAAGATTGAGTTGCAGCTGCAGGATACTAGCGTGGTTACCTCATTGTTTATTAGCAACTCCGCTCGGGGGTCCGTGTGCGAAAGCCTCGGGATGGTCTTGGTGGGGAAAGAATACCTCCGCAGCTGAGTCTCATCCCAAGCCCGGCTGTGGGTGCTCGCAGCGGGGTCAGCCTCCACGACGGTCGCCGCAGCCATGCTATGGCGGTGGTGGTGGTCGACCAGCGCCCGTCGTCTGCGCAACCCCCCGAAAACAAAGCTCAAAAGTCTCCCAGTCGCCTTCTCACCAGGTTGTGGTCGACCGCGTAGTTATCACCGACACTTTCCAATTCAGAAAAAAATCCAAAAAGGCGTAAAAATCTGGCGGTTGGAGCGGCTTGTGAGCGGGAGTGTGGTGCAGTGAGAGGCTGTTTACACACTAGCGTTGACAGCCACAAAACAAACCACACGAACTAGAAGCAAGCGTTTGCTGGGAAATGCACAGCAGCGACACCTGGCGTACTGGCGACGCACTGTCCATGTCAGTGACGATTACTGTAAGATATACTCTTTGCCGCTAGAGGGGAGTGTTGCACACATTTGTTTTTGCACTTCTTACTACAAATCATACAATTGATGGAAATGTATGTTTGAAATGAAACATTTTTCACTGAATGATGTATTTTTGTCTGGTAAATGGGTTCAAAGTAAAACCGTTGTATATACAGTATTTAAAGACAGACAGCACAGACAGCAGCTTTATTATTGTCCATTCTTAACATGTACAAGACACATAAGAACTGAAATTACATTTTCGGCACAATCCCACTAAGAGCAGACATACGTTACAGGGGGACAAGACGGGACCGCCAACGGAACAGCCACTTACAGCGCTCCTTAAAAAGGTGGGAAAAAGGTGACATTGGGAAAGGGGGAAGAGTAAAAAAAAAATATCAGTCTAAGGCTGGACCCTCAGGAGGGGTCCAGACTGAGTCCGAGGAAAAAATCGCAACAGAGGTCGGGGGGGGGAGTTGGGTCCCTGGAGGCCGGCTGCCGCTATAAAGCGCTACTCAGCCCCCACAACCCCGGAGGAATTAAGCAGTGGTGAAGGGATACTTGCCAACCCTCCCGTTTTTAGCGGGAGAATCCCGGTATTCAGCGCCTCTCCCGACAACCTCCCGGCAGAGATTTTCTCCCGACAAACTCCCGGTATTCAGCCGGAGCTTGAGGCCACGCCCCCCCAGCTCAATGCGGACCTGAGACTGAGTGGGGACAGCCTGTTCTCACGTCCGCTTTCCCAAAATATAAACAGCTTGCCTGCCCAAAGACGTCATAACATCTAGGGCTTTTATAGAGTGCAAAACTGCGCACACAACAAGGAGACGAAGCAGAAGAACGAGGAAATTACAGACATGGCGGCCGAAATGATAGACTCATCATGAACGGAGAAGTTAAACAGGACAATACTGCCATCTAATGGCTAGCCACTGGAACACTGAAATTCAAGTATTTATCTTTTTTTCTATGTAAATAATATATATATATATAGCTAGAATTCACTGAAAGTCAAGTATTTCATAAATATATATATATATATATATATATATATATATATATATATATATATATATATATATATATATATATATATATATATATATATATATATATATATATGTATGTATGTATGTATGTATATATATATATATATATATATATATATATATATATGTATGTATGTATGTATGTATATATATATATATATATATATATATATATATATATATATATATATATATATATATATATATATATATATATATATATATATATATATATATATATATATATATATATATATATATATATATGAAATACTCGAGTTGGTGAATTCTAGCTGTAAATAACCACACCCCAAACCACGCCCCTCGCCCCCAACCACCCCCCCCCCCCCCCACCCCCGACCAAAACCCCCCTCCCACCGCCCACCTCCCGATATTGGAGGTCTCAAGGTTGGCAAGTATGGGTGAAGGCGTTGATTTGGGGAGGGCCGTGTGCGTGCATGTATGCCCAATTAACTTGGGTGAGATGTTGAAATGTTTTTGTGGACTGGGGCCGATCTCAAAGTTCGACACCAGGTGTTGTTGAAAAAAAGGAAGGTCAAAAGCGTCCATCTTTGAAGTGTTATTTGTTATTAATTAGGGCTGTAATGATTCGTTTCACTACGGTTCGACACAAAATTTGTGGTTACCAATACGATTCAGAGACAATATTACTGTATTATTATTATTTGATCATTATTAATGTTATTATTTATTTATTAATTTTGTGTACATATATGTTTTCAGAACAATACGATCCGAATCGATTCAGTAGCTTTTTAGCAAAAACCTAAACTTTGCAGGTGAAGTTTCATGTATTCCTGTTATTTTCTGTATGTATAAATGAATTGTGGATATAAACAAGCAAGTAAACAACCATTAATGGCCAAAACATTCACATCTTATTTGAACACTTTAGAGGCCTACTGAAATGAAATTGTTTTATTTAAACGGGGATAGCAGATCCATTCTATGTGTCATACTTGATCATTTTGCGTTATTGCCATATTTTTGCTGAAAGGATTTAGTATAGAACAACGTCAATAAAGTTCGCAACTTTTGGTCTCTGATTAAAAAAAAACTTGCCCCTACCGGAAGTAGCGTGACGTTGTCAGTTGTTCACTCCCTCATATTTTCCTATTGTTTTCAACGCAGCTAGAGCTATTCGGACCGAGAAAGCGACGATTACCCCATTAATTTGAGCGAGGATGAAAGATTCGTGGACGAGGAACGTTAGAGTGACGGACTAGAATGCAGTGAAATACATATTTTTTTTCGCTCTGACCGTAACTTAGGTACAAGCTGACTCATTGGATTCCACACTCTCTCCTTTTTCTATTGTGGATCACGGATTTGTATTTTAAACCACCTCGGATACTATATCCTCTTGAAAATGAGAGTCGAGAACGCGAAATGGACATTCACAGTGCCTTTTATCTATACGACAATACATCGACGAAGCTCTTTAGCATGAGCTAACGTGATAGCATCTGTCTCAAATGCAGATAGAAACAAAATAAATAAATCCCTGACTGGAAGGATAGACAGAAGATCAACAATACTATTAAACCATGTACATGTAACTACACGGTTAATAGATCTCAGCCTGGCAAAGCTTAACGATGCTGTTGCTAACGACGCTAAGGCTGACTTACCAACTTAGCAACCGGCCCTCACAGAGCTATGATAAAAACATTAGCGCTCCACCTACGCCAGCCAGCCCTCATCTGCTCTGCTCATCAACACCCGTGCTCACCTGCGTTCCAGCGATCGACGGCGCGACGAAGGACTTCACCCGATCATCCGTGCGGTGGCCGGTGGGCGGCTAGCATCGGCTAGCGCGTCTGCTATCCAAGTGAGTAGTCCTTGTTGTGTTGCTACAGCCAGCCGCTATACACCGATCCCACCTACAACGTTCTTCTTTGCAGCCTCCATTGTTCATTAAACAAATTGCAAAAGATTCACCAACACAGATGTCCAGAATACTGTGGAATTATGAAGTGAAAACAGAGCTTTTTTGTATTGTATTCAATGGGGAAGGCATACCTCTGTTCCCCGGGCTACGTCACGCGCATACGTCATCCTCCGAAGGCTTTTTCAACCGGAAGTGTGGCGGGAAATTTAAAATTGCACTTTATAAGTTAACCCGGTCGTATTGGCATGTGTTGCAATGTTAAGATTTCATCGTTGATATATAAACTATGAGACTGCGTGGTCGTTAGTAGTGGCTTTCAGTAGGCCTTTAGGTTGAATTAACAAGAGGAAACACTTTCTGCTCTCTTTTTCAACATTCAGTTCAGTTCAATTCAGTTCAGCTCAGTTTCAGTTTATTTGGAACGTGCATACGATACAATGTAATGCATCACATATTTCCAGTTGTTTCATTACAGCACGTCCGAAAAGGAGTAGGAAGAAGGTGAGTTTATCTAATCCTACCCCTTTTCATACCATAGCAATTTTATCCTATTTCCTTGTTCTCTGTAACATAACAGTGAATAAATAAATAGTAAATAAATAATATGCGATAGTAAGTAAACAAATATTAAATACATAAATAACCTTTGTCTTAATAATAAAAAAAAAAAAAAAGGTTTCAAGATCCATCCATTTTCTACCGCTTGTCCCTTTTGGGGTCACTGGAGCATATCTCAGCTGCATTCGGGCGGAAGGCTGGGTACACCCTGGACAAGTCGCCAACACAGATAGACAGACAACATTCACACACTATTCAGTGTTGCCAATCAATCTAACCCCAGGTGCATGTTTTTGGAGGTGGGTGGAAGCCGGAGTACCCAGAGGGAACCCACGCAGTCACGGGGAGAACATGCAAACTCCACACAGAAAGATCCCGAGGCCCGGGATTGAACTCAGGACTACTCAGGACCTTCGTATTGTGAGGCACATGCACTAACCCCTGTGCCACTGTTCAGGGTTCAAGATGTTCATCATAATTCTCGTTTTGTTTACTTTGTGAACACTTGTAGTTTGAACAGTCTTTTAAACTGAATAATATTGGTTCTTTGTTTGATTTCTTTGGTTAATCCATTCCATAATGTAATTCCACATACTGATATACTAAAGGTTTGAAGTGTTGTACGAAATAAAGAACAGTAAACAACACTTTAAGAGTAGATTTACCTGCTACTTCTGCTTTTGTATTTCTACATAAACTAATGAAATATTGATACAAAAAATAAAGAGCAACCAACATCTCTTCAGGTTGAATGAACAGTAGATTTACTTGCTTCTAGTGCTGTTGTTTTTTGGCATAGAAATAAAACAAATAAAACATTTATTAAAGGCCTACTGAAAGCCACTACTACCGACCACGCAGTCTGATAGTTTATACATCAATGATGAAATCTTAACATTGCAACACATGCCAATACGGCCGGGTTAACTTATAAAGTGCAATTTTAAATTTCCCGCCACACTTCCGGTTGAAAACGTCTATGTATGATGACGTATGCGCGTGACGGAATCAGTTGATGCGGAAGTATTGGTACCCCATTGAATACAATACAAAAAATCTCTGTTTTCATTTCAAAATTCCACAGTATTCTGGACATCTGTGTTGGTGAATCTTTTGCAATTTGTTTAATGAACAATGGAGACTGCAAAGAAGAAAGTTGTAGGTGGGATCGGTGTATTAGCGGCGGACTACAGCAACACAACCAGGAAGACAGAGATGGATAGCAGACGTGTTAGCCGGCGAACTCACCTTAACTTCCTCCGTCTCACCGACCGCATCTATGATCGGGTGAAGTCCTTCGTCGCACCGTCGATCGCTGGAACTCAGGTGAGCACGGGTGTTGATGAGCAGATGAGGGCTGGCTGGCGTAGGTGGATAGCTAATGTTTTTAGCATAGCTCTGTGAGGTCCGGTTGCTAAGTTAGCTTCAGTGGCGTCGTTAGCAACAGCATTGTTAACCTTCGCCAGGCTGGAAAGCATTAACCGTGTATTTACATGTCCCTGGTTTAATAGTATTGTTGATCTTCTGTCTATCCTTCCAGTCAGGGATTTATTTATTTTGTTTCTATATGCAGTTAAGCACGATGCTATCACGTTAGCTCCGTGGCTAAAGTGTTTCGTCGATGTATTGTCGTGGAGATAAAAGTCACTGTGAATGTCCATTTTGTGTTCTCGACTCTCATTTTCAAGAGGATATAGTATCCGAAGTGTTTTAAAATACAAATCCGTGATCCACAATAGAAAAAGGAGAGAGTGTGGAATCCAATGAGCCAGCTTGTACCTAAGTTACGGTCAGAGCGAAAAAAGATATGTCTTGCACTGCATCTAGTCCTTCACTCTAACGTTCCTCATCCACGAATCTTTCATCCTCGCTCAAATTAATGGGGTAATCGTCGCTTTCTCGGTCCGAATCGCTCTCACTGCTGGTGTAAACAATAGGAAAATATGAGCAGTCCTTCCCCCGGTGTCGTCACGCTACTTCCGGTAGGGGCAAGGCTTTTTTTTATCAGATACCAAAAGTTGCGATCTTTATCGTCGTTGTTCTCTACTAAATCCTTTCAGCAAAAATATGGCAATATCGCTAAATGATCAAGTATGACACATAGAATGGATCTGCTATCCCCATTTAAATAAAAAAACTTTATTTCAGTAGGCCTTTGATATTAAAAAAAATAAGTGCAACCAAATCTCCTAAGGGTAAATGAGCAGTTTGATCTGCTACTACTCTTGTTTTTCAATACCACTAATATACTATCTTCAGGAAGTTGGCCCGTAACTTGCTCCACTGTCCACTGTCACGTCCTTTGTGGCCTAAAGTTGTTGTATATTATTGCGTTGTGGCGTTTGTATTTGTTGTGCCTTTTGCATTCCGGCTGTAGCTGAAAGTTGTTGTGTTGTAATTTTGTCGAGACCTTTCACAGGCAGCATATTTATCCGCCATTTTTGTTTTGCTGACTGATGACAGACTTGAATAACGTTTAATTATCATTAAAAGTGTTGACTTTCATAGAAAGTCTGCTGTTCTTTAATCCAATGTTTTTCATCGATATCCTTTTAAAACGACTTTGGATCGATACCTATCTTCCAAAAGGCAAATTTGCCGAGCAAATTTTAGCTACTTCTAAATCACTAATCCTCGCCTCCATGGCGACAAACAAAGTAAGTTTCTTACGAGTATCATGCCTGCAGGACGAGGAATAGCTAAACATGCTTCACTACACACCGTAGCTCACCGGCGTCACAATGTAAACAAATGCCAATGGTGGATCTACACCTGACATCCACTGTAATGATACCAAGTATATGAGCGTATCTAGTCGATACTGCTATGATTACATCGATATTTTTTAGCATCACAAAATCTTCTTTCGTTTAAAAAAAAATTATATTATGTTTATAAACTCAGGAAATACGTCTCTGGACACATGAGGACTTTGAATATGACCAATATGGGGCGGCATAGCTCGGGTGGTAGAGTGGCCGTGCCAGCAACTTGAGGGTTCCAGGTTCGATCCCCGCTCCAGACATCCTCGTCACTGCCGTTGTGTCCTTGGGCAAGACACTTTACCCACCTGCTCCCAGTGCCACCCACACTGATTTAAATGTAACTTAGATATTGGGTTTTACTATGAAAAGCGCTATATAAATATAATACTATAATTCACAATGTATGGTCCTGTAACGACTTGGTATCGGAATGATACCCATATTTGTGGTATCATCCAAAACTAATGTAAAGCAGGGGCGTCACTAGCTTTTGAGGACAGAGGGGGCTTAGCCCCCAGGAGATGCACAGGATGCGAGCGAACGTTACGCACGAGCACACAACTTCACAAACGGCTAACAAAGACTTAGAAATTATTCATTGTTATTATTATTATTTTAAAAAAATGCACAGGACGATATGAAATGGTTCCCGGAACGATGGCTTTTAACCATTTTTTTATTTTTATTTTTATGTATTTATTAATTTTACATTTTATATTAAATGTCTTGGTTTTTCCTCCCTCTGAAAATCCTATGAAATGTTTAACAAGCCATCCTATAATAATACAACAGCTATTAATGTAACAATACAATATAACAAATATATTTAATGATGTTTTTTTTCCTTACTTTAACAATAGGCTAATGTATATTACTTTATACAGATTCTACAAGAAACACAAAACTTAAAAACTAAATTATTTACAATTGCACACACAAGGTTTCCTGCAGCTTCACTCATTGTAAAGGAAGATAATGTGCTTCGTACACCTGCAGGACCGCAAGCAAGGTTGCAGAGAAAATAAGGACTGGAATTTGAGTGATGTGGGCATTTTCTATATGAACAAGTGGAATGGATTGGATACCGACGCACTAAAGGGGCTCTCTACCTTATGCTATGAAGTGAGGGGAAACTGAGTGAATAATAACAGGTTATATGACTATTTATTTAAACTCATATTCGGGCCACTTTATAATGAATATGTCGGCATGTATTTGTAAAAATATATATATATATATATAACACCAAATTATTTAGGGGGGCTTAAGAATATTTTAGGGGGGCTTGAGCCCCCTAAAATAGGCCTAACAACGCCAATGATGTAAAGTATCAAACAACAGAAGAATAAGTGATTATTACATTTTAACAGAAGTGTAGATAGAACATGTTAGAAGAGAAAATAACCAGATATTAACAGTAAATGAACAAGTGCATTAATAATTCATTTTCTACCGCTTGTCCTTAATAATTTTGACAAAATAATAGAATAATAAATGACACAATATGTTACTGCATACGTCAGCAGCTAAATTAGGAGCCTTTGTTTGCTTACTTGTATGTTCACTTTTTTATTTGAAAGAGTACATTTGACTGCCACTGCAAACAAAACACCAATGACAATAAACACTCTAATGCAGTGGTTCTCAAATGGGGGTACGCGTACCCCTGGGGGTACTTGAAGGTATGCCAAGGGGTACGTGAGATTTTTTTTAAATATTCCAAAAATAGCAACAATTCAAAAATCCTTTATAAATATATTTATTGAATAATACTTCAACAAAATATGAATGTAAGTTCATAAACTGAACATCAAATCAAGTAGGCTATTCCATTCATTACAATGCAACAATACAATATTCAGTGTTGACAGCTACATTTTTTTGTGGACATGTTCCATAAATATTGATGTTAAAGATTTCTTTTTTTGTGAAGAAATGTTTAGAATTAATGAATCCAGATGGATCTCTATTACAATCCCCAAAGAGGGCACTTTAAGTTGATGATTACTTCTATGTGTAGAAATCTCTTAATTGAATCACTTGTTTATTTTTCAACAAGTTTTTAGTTGTTTTTATATCTTTTTTTCCAAATAGTTCAAGAAAGACCACTACAAATGAGCAATATTTTGCACTGTTATACAATTTAATAAATCAGAAACTGATGACATAGTGCTGTATTTTACTTATTTATCTCTTTTTTTCAACCAAAAATGTTTTGCTCTGAATAGGGGGTACTTGAATTTAAAAAAAAATCACAGGGGGTACATCACTGAAAAAAGGTTGAGAACCACTGCTCTAATGCATGGCATTGAATCATTTTAGTATTGATCTCTATTAATCTAACATTTGTATCTGATATTCACTATTTTGTTTACATTTTTAATGTATTTTTCTTGTATTGCTATTGATTATAATAGTAATCATTCTTTAATATTTGCATCATAGTCTTTAAAAAGGTAGAATTTTGGGGGGAATAAGCGTATTGGATGTCAAAGGATTGTGCAGGTGTACCTAATAATAAGTCCTGGTGTACCTAATAATAGGTCCTCACCACAACATTCCTATACTCCTGTTCTTGAAACACACCTTATGATGTTTCCTTGTATCTTTTTTTTTTTTTTTTTTGGTATGTTTTATCCGCTTCACCCTCACCCCAGGGGGGACTATGCTACTTTGGACTCCCCGGTGTGTTCCCATGCTCTGTGTTTCCTGTGCAGATCAGTGAGATGAGCTGAGCTGATCCCTCTGATGCTCCTCTCCTCTCCCAGGCTTTTGTGGTGCGGAGATTGACCACCCCGGTGAGCTGCACCCCCTTTTTTTTTAGGAGCTTGTATCTCTCAATCCTGCTGCAAACACAATGCTTTTCTCCGTCTGCTGCTGCTCTTTTTAGTCCCCCAGCAAGGTCACACAGGTATATGGGATTTTTTTTTTTTTTTTTTTTTTTTTGGAAGCAGATTCCACAGATTGTTGTTAATAGGAGCACATGATAGTTGTCCTCATCCTTAGTGGCTTTCTCTCACATTCATATTGACCCTCGCCCCTCTAGGTGTTGTAGGTCCAGAACCCCTAAGCCTTAAATCCTATTAGTCAGGGATTCTCTCAAGCATTATAAGTAGTTTTTTCCATTTTTTTTTTTAACTCATTGCATTATCACTTGCTACCGAAAACAAGTCCACCGCTTTCTTAACGTTTTAATGTATCAGTCAAATAAGTCAATAATAAATCCCGGTCCAGCCCCCAAAAAAACCATAACAGGAGTTTCAACATTCCAATGCTCTATGAGAAAGAGTCACTTCAAACTCCGCATTTCCTGCACGCTGTCGTCTCTCTCTCCCGCCACCTTGCGCTCATGAGTGTTTGCAAATGAAATGTGGCAGGGTCCGGCCCAGGAGATGGAGGTTCAGACACCCGGGTCGGAGGTCGCGTCACTCGCTGGGTGGGGGGAAATGTTTGCGTGTCTGAGTCACGATCAGAATGGTCGTCGTTTTCCTTGATAAATGGGAATAACGGCGAGAGAAGGGTGGTCTGTTTCATTTTATGCTGCTACATCTGGATTTGGCGGTGATTCTGCGTTTAGGGGCAGAGGTAGCGGTGCCCCACCGGGTTGCGCTGTTTATTTTCCCCTTCCTCTCTGTGAGGTACTTCTGAAAACAGACTAATGATCAGGGTCTCATAATCCCCAACCTTGTGTTTCGTTGGCCCAATGAGTGTGCTCCTTGAATTCTGCCTAGCAACAAAAAGCTGCATTTTTTTTACATAAAATGTACTATATGGTTTATTATCCTTGAAAAATGAGTCAAAAATAGAGCAGGGATATTCAATTAAAATGTTTCGGGGGGCTAAATTTCAAGAAAACTCAGAACCGGGAGTGCCGGACCTCTACCTACACTATTATTCTTATATGTATATTCCGGAGAAACCAGCCCAGCAGGCACAAGACATTGAAACAACGTTGACAACTTGTTGGATTAGGTCCTGATGTTGAGCAACTCAAATACAACATTGAAACAACATGCTTTTTGACGGTGTTTTATCAATGTTGGGTTCTGAGGTTGATTTGACCATTGAATTTGGGTTATTTCCCAACCAATATTCTACAACGCTGAAACAACATGCTTTTTGACGACGTTTATTCAATGTTGGGTTCTGAGGTTGATTTGACCATCTCATTTTGGTCATTTTCCGAACAATATTCTACAACACAAATACAACGTTGAAACAACATGCTTTTTGATGACGTTTATTCAATGTCGGGTACTGACGTTGATTTGACCATTGAATTTTGGTCATTTTCCAACCAAATATTCTACAACACAAATACAACGTTGAAACAACATGCTTTTTGATGACGTTTATTCAATGTCGGGTACTGACGTTGATTTGACAATTGAATTTTGGTAATTTTACAACCAATATTCTACAACACAAATCTAACATTGAAACAACATGCTTTTTGACGACGTTTATTCAATGTTGGGTTCTGACATTGATTTGACCATTGAATTTTGGTCATTTTCCAACCAATATTCTACCACACAAATACACAGTTGAAAGAACATGCTTTTTGATGACGTTTATTCAATGTCAGATGCTAACGTTGATTTGACCATTGAATTTTGGTCATTTTACAACCTATACTCTACAACACAATACAACGTTGAAACAAAATGCTTTTTGACGACGTTCATTCAATGTCAGGTTCTGACGTTGATTTGACCATTGAATTTTGGTCCTTTTCCGACCAATATTCTTGAACACAAATACAACGTTGAAACAACATGCTTTTTGACGACATTCCTTGGGTTCTGACGTTGATTTGACTATTGAATTTTGATCATTTTCCGACCAATATTCTACAACACAAATACAACGTTGAAACAACATGCTTTTTGACGACATTCCTTGGGTTCTGACGTTGATTTGACTATTGAATTTTGATCATTTTCCAACCAAATATTCTACAACACAAATACAACGTTGAAACAACATGTTTTTTGACGATGTTCATTCAATGTTGGGTTCTGACGTTGATATGACCATTGAATTTTGGTCATTTTCCGACCAATATTCTACTACACAAATACAACCTTGAAACAACATGCTTTTTGACGACATTCCTTGGGTTCTGACGTTGATTTGACTATTGAATTTTGGTCATTTTCCAACCAAATATTCTACAACACAAATACAACGTTGAAACAACATGCTTTTTGATTACGTTTATTCAATGTCGGGTACTGACGTTGATTTGACAATTGAATTTTGGTAATTTTACAACCAATATTCTACAACACAAATCTAACGTTGAAACAACATGCTTTTTGACGACGTTTATTCAATGTTGGGTTCTGACATTGATTTGACCATTGAATTTTGGTCATTTTCCAACCAATATTCTACCACACAAATACACAGTTGAAAGAACATGCTTTTTGATGACGTTTATTCAATGTCAGATGCTAACGTTGATTTGACCATTGAATTTTGGTAATTTTACAACCAATACTCTACAACACAATACAACGTTGAAACAAAATGCTTTTTGACGACGTTCATTCAATGTCAGGTTCTGACGTTGATTTGACCATTGAATTTTGATCATTTTCCGACCAATATTCTACAACACAAATACAACGTTGAAACAACATGCTTTTTGACGACATTCCTTGGGTTCTGACGTTGATTTGACTATTGAATTTCGGTCATTTTCCAACCAAATATTCTACAACACAAATACAACGTTGAAACAACATGCTTTTTGTCGATGTTCATTCAATGTTGGGTTCTGACGTTGATATGACCATTGAATTTTGGTCATTTTCCCACCAATATTCTACAACACAAATACAACGTTGAAACAACATGCTTTTTGACGACATTCCTTGGGTTCTGACGTTGATTTGACTATTGAATTTTGGTCATTTTCCAACCAAATATTCTACAACACAAATACAACGTTGAAACAACATGCTTTTTCACATTGTTTACTCAATGTCAGCTTGTGACGTTGATTTGACCATTGAATTTTGGTCATTTTCCAACCAAATATTCTACAACACAAATACAACGTTGAAACAACATGCTTTTTGATGACGTTTATTCAATTTCGGGTACTGACGTTGATTTGACAATTGAATTTTGGTAATTTTACAACCAATATTCTACAACACAAATCTAACGTTGAAACAACATGCTTTTTGACGACGTTTATTCAATGTTGGGTTCTGACATTGATTTGACCATTGAATTTTGGTCATTTTCCAACCAATATTCTACAACACAAATACACAGTTGAAAGAACATGCTTTTTGATGACGTTTATTCAATGTCAGATTCTAACGTTGATTTGACCATTGAATTTTGGTAATTTTACAACCAATACTCTACAACACAAATACAACGTTGAAACAAAATGCTTTTTGACGAAGTTCATTCAAAGTCAGGTTCTCACGTTGATTTGACCATTGAATTTTGGTCATTTTCCGACCAATATTCTACAACACAAATACAACGTTGAAACAACATGCTTTTTGACGACATTCCTTGGGTTCTGACATTGATTTGACTATTGAATTTTGGTAATTGTCCAACCAAATATTCTACAACACAAATACAATGTTGAAACAACATGCTTTTTGATGACGTTCATTCAATGTTGGGTTCTGACGTTGATATGATCATTGAATTTTGGTAACTGTCCAACCAATATTCTACAACACAAATACAACGTTGAAACAACATGCTTTTTGACGTTTATTCAATGTTAGGTTGTGACATTGATTTGACCATTGAATTTTGGTCATTTTCTGACCAATATTATACAACACAAATACAACGTTGAAACAACATGATTTTTGACGAAGTTCATTCAATGTCAGGTTCTCACGTTGATTTGACCATTGAATTTTGGTCATTTTCCGACCAATATTCTACAACACAAATACAACGTTGAAACAACATGCTTTTTGACGACATTCCTTGGGTTCTGACATTGATTTGACTATTGAATTTTGGTAATTGTCCAACCAAATATTCTACAACACAAATACAATGTTGAAACAACATGCTTTTTGATGACGTTCATTCAATGTTGGGTTCTGACGTTGATATGATCATTGAATTTTGGTAACTGTCCAACCAATATTCTACAACACAAATACAACGTTGAAACAACATGCTTTTTGACGTTTATTCAATTTTAGGTTGTGACATTGATTTGACCATTGAATTTTGGTCATTTTCTGACCAATATTATACAACACAAATACAACGTTGAAACAACATGATTTTTGACGACGTTCATTCAATGTCGGGTTCTGACGTTGATTTTATTATTGAATTTTGGTCATTTTCTGACCAATATTCTACAACACAAATACAACGTTGAAACAACATGCTTTTTGACGACGTTTATTCAATGTTGGGTTCTGAGGTTGATATGACCATCTCATTTTGGTCATTTTCCGAACAATATTCTACAACACAAATACAACGTTGAAACAACATGCTTTTTGATGATGTTTATTCAATGTCGGGTACTAACGTTATTTTGACCATTGAATTTTGGTAATTTTACAACCAATATTGTATAACACAAATCTAACGTTGAAACAACATGCTTTTTGACGACGTTAATTCAATGTTGGGTTCTGACATTGATTTGACCATTGAATTTTGGTCATTTTCCGACCAATATTCTACAACACAAATACAATGTTGAAACAACGTGCTTTTTGACGACATTCCTTGGGTTCTGACGTTGATTTGACTATTGAATTTTGGTCATTTTCCAACCAAATATTCTACAACACAAATACAATGTTGAAACAACATGCTTTTTGATGACGTTTATTCAATGTTGGGTTCTGACGTTGATTTGACCATTGAATTTTGGTAACTGTCCAACCAATATTCTACAACACAAATACAACGTTGAAACAACATGCTTTTTGACGTTTATTCAATGTTAGGTTGTGACATTGATTTGACAATTGAATTTTGGTCATTTTCTGACCAATATTCTACAACACAAATACAACGTTGAAACAACATGCTTTTTGACGACGTTTATTCAATGTTGGGTTCTGACGTTGATTTGACCATTCAAATTTGGTCATTTCCCAACCAACAACGTGGACCCTAACGTTAGACATGAACGTTGTTTCAATTTACGAATACAACTATTTCGCAACATTGTTTCAAAGTCAGTTTAATCAACGTTCTATCATCGTCTTGTACCTGCTGGGAGCGTCCTCTACAGTAGACATTTGATTTTGGTTATTCAGATGGATGGATTATTTATTTTGTTAGAGTTTGAGGAGCGCTCTGCTGTTTTCAGAAAAAGCTAGTCAAGAATCATCTCCATGACGGCACTCTAGTGCTTTTTTTTTTTAGAATCTGCTGCAAAAATGTGAGTCTCTCACAAGTTTTTTGAGCTGAACTCGCTCAGTTGAATAGCCCAAATGATGAAAAAGAGAGGACCGAAAACGGAACAATGAGGAACACTACTCGTATAACCGATGAAGATGAACAAATGACTACTGACTGCATCTGAAGTAAACAATTGATTGATTGATTGAAACTTTTATTAGTAGATTGCACAGTGCAGTACATATTCCGTACAATTGACCACTAAATGGTAACACCCGAATACGTTTTTCAACTTGTTTAAGTCGGGGTCCACTTAAATTGATAGATATATACTATCATCATAATACATAATACAGTCATCACACAAGATAAACATCAGAGTATATACATTGAATTATTTACATTATTTACAATCCGGGGTGGCGGGGGGTTAGGTTTGGTTGATATCAATACTTCAGCCATCAGCAATTCCATCATCAGAGAAATGGACATTGGAACTGTGTAGGACTAACTTGGTAGGATATGTACAGCAAGTAGTGGACATAGAGATAGAGATCAGAGAGCATATAAATAAGAATAAGTATCTACATTTGATTATTTACATTTGATTATTTACAATCCGGGGAGGTGGGATGTGAAAGGAAGCTTGTTAGTTTACGGTTGAAGTTGCCTGGAGGTGTTCTTTTAGTGCGGTTTTGAAGGAGGATAGAGATGCCCTTTCTTTTACACCTGTTGGGAGTGCATTCCATATTGATGTGGCATAGAAGGAGAATGAGTTAAGACCTTTGTTAGATCGGAATCTGGGTTTAACGTGGTTAGTGGAGCTCCCCCTGGTGTTGTGGTTATGGCGGTCATTTAGGTTAAGGAAGTAGTTTGTAGTTTGATAAGCTATGTGACAATACCTTAGTTACATAAATCACATTATGAAACAAAAATTGTGACTGCCAAAAAGGAGAAGACTTAAAGGGGAGCCCTGAGGAACACCTCAGTTCACAATTTTTGGATCCCAGTGTTCTATGTTTGCTAGCAAGGTTAAAATGTCAATGCGAGGATCTTCCAATGTGTTTGCACTGGTCCAAGTTCTTCTATACAACACGAACAGTCTACTGTCTTTAAGAGTTTGTTGCAAAAATGTTTGTCTCCCGAGTTTGGTTCAAAACTCCAGGGGCAGTATGGCATCATTCCCGGACCATATTTGGCCCCTGGACCGCTAGTTGAAAAGTCCTGACATACAGTTTGTATCGTCAAAATTGCTAGCAACACAATCGAGTACCAAGATAAACGTCTTGCCTTGATAGTGGTAGGGGTCATGGTTAGGGGCTGCATGAGTGCACTCATGCAGCTACGGTTTTGAAAGCGAAACATGTATTCCAACACGTTAAAAACACCTCAACAAGTTCATTATTGTTTAGGCAGTTACATACTCCCGCATATTTTCAAAAGTCTGTGTTTTTATGTATGTCAGTGAATGAGAAGGTACTTCATACTACATTTTACCGCATTTCTCCATACACAAGATTCATAGTCGTGCTGTCTTGTAAACAGTCGTACTGAGACCGAATCCCGTGGGGAACATATGTACCTTTATTGGTTCAGCTATCTTTGATGTATAATGTTTTATGTATAATTGTAATTGTAATGTTTAATGCGTATGTGACAGTCTGTTGCTGTCGGGGTTTCATGGACCACCAAGGACTGACATGACCGCAAGCAGTTTGTGACTTTGTTTATTTTTCAATAGTACTCAGTCTCTGGTCGGGTCGCTTTTCAGCTCCTTCCTCTTTCACTGCTCGCTCTTCCGGTCGCTTTTCAGCCTCCCGCGTTGTCGTCTGTCCCTCGCTCTCTGTTGATTTCGCGCTGCATGTGCTCGCGTCTCTCCAGCTCCTTCTGCCCCGTCGTTCTCGGCTGCCGGCCTTTTACACACTGTGAGGGGATTACACAATTGTGCGCAGCCGGGCAATCCACGCACATGATGTTTATTACGGCAATGATCCCGGCGCGCCCCGCCTCGCCGCTGGCCCGCCGGCCACGCCTCCCCACAGTGTAATTATAATTGTATGATTACAAAACCCCAAACCAGTGATAGCGAGTATGACCAGACTGTCTTGAAAAAGTAATACTGAAGGGGAAAGAAGACCAGGATGACCAAAAGCCAAGTGGATTGACAGGATCAAATCCTTTGTTGGTCAACTCCTATCAAATGTTTACCAACTCGCAGCTGATTGTAATAAGTGGGGGTCAATCATGGAAGTCATGAGCTGTCAGCCATGACAGAAACCTAAAGAGAGCGAGAGAAGACCAGATGTTTCACCGAGACACCTAACGGGTAGGGTTGTACGGTATACCGGTACTAGTATAGTATCGCGTTATGACATTGCTGGGTTTACGAGCAGAGGAGCATGTTCGGCAGCGCACAATCACGGAGTACTTACAAACAGACACAGTCTGTAGACAGAAAAGGGAGAACGGACTTATTTTGGCTTAAAAACTGACGATATAGGTGAAGTTATAACACTGAAACGCCCTCAGGAAGAGGTGCTTTAAGACATGGCTAGCTGGCTAGCTAGCGGCTAACACTCATCCGCAGTCGGCAGTGTTTTAGCTACTTCTAAATCACTAATCCTCGCCTCCATGGCGACAAATAAAGTAAGTTTCTTACAAGTATCATCCCTGCAGGACAAGGAATAGCTAAGCAGGCTTCACTACACACCGTAGGAGGATACAATAGCTAACAAAAGCTAGCCGCGCCTGAATGTAAACAAATGCCATGTGTGGTGCACCTGACATCCACTGTAATGATACCAAGTACAAGAGCGTTTCTAGGTGATGATTACATCTATATTTTTTATCGTCACAAAATCTTTGATCCTTTTTTAAAAATTCATATTATGTTTATAAACTCAGTAAATACGTCCCTGGACACGTGAGGACTTTGAATATGACCAATGTATGATCCTGTAACTACTTGGTATCGGATCGATACCTACATTTGTGGTATCATCCAAAACTAATGTAACGCATCCAAACAACAGAAGAATAAGTGATTATTACATTTTAACAGAAGTGTAGATAGAACATGTTGAAACGGAAAAGAACCAGATAATAACAGTACATGAACAAGTGGATTAATAGTCCATTTTTACAGCTTGTCCCTCATCGTTTTGACAAAATAATAGAATGATAAATGACACAATATGTTACTGCATACGTCAACAGACTAATTAGGAGCCTTTGTTTGTTTACTTACTACTAAAAGACAAGTTGTCTTGTATGTTCACTATTTTATTTAAGGACAAACTTGCAATAAGAAACATATGTTTAATGTACCGTAAGATTTTTTGTTAAAGTAAAGCCAATAATGCCATTTTTTGTGGTCCCCTTTATTTAGAAAAGTATCAAAAAGTATCAAAATACATTTTGGTACCGGTACCAAAATATTGGTATCGGGACAACTCTATGCTTGTAACTCAAATGTTTTCTTACGACATAAAGCATAACAATTAGCCTCTTATCTCAAAACGCTCTTCAAAAGTTGAGGTATAAAGTAACATTTGAAAGGAGGTTGTGTTTTTGTGACGTCGCCATCTACCGGCCTGGCATGAACATTGCAGCTGTTTTTTTGTTGTTTTTTTGTCGGACTCAGTGAACGACGATTATTTTGATGCTGTTCAAACTTTCCAAAAACTCATGTTAACATATTTGCAGTCATGGGCAGTAACAAGCTACATGTAGCTAAGCGACGTAGCTTAACTACATTCCCCAGTAACGGTAGCTAAGCTACTTTTCCTTTAGCTTTGCTACTTTTAGACCCATGTAGCGAGGTAGCTTACATCAAAGCTACAAAGAGAGAAAATGGACTGCGAATCGAGGCCTGAAAAAATACGGTGAAAATAGAAAGACCTGGATGAATGAGAACATCCATACATACGGAGAAAATCCATGATGATTGGTTGGTGTTTGTATGATGAGACACTATTGGCTAAGGTTAGGGCGAAACATTACAGACTGGCCAATCAGAGGCAAGGTAAGGCGGTTCATAGGAACTCGGAAGCAAAATCGTAGCAGTCATGCACTCATGCCACATGACGACGAGGGAGTCGGAGATAGAGGGACGCTTCAAGCTGACCACTCAAAAAAAAGGAAACATACCGTATTTTTCGGAGTGTAAGTCGCTCCGGAGTATAAGTCGCACCGGCCGAAATTGCATAATAAAGAAGGAAAAAAACATATATAAGTCGCACTGGAGTATAAGTCGCATTTTTTGGGGAAATGTGTTTGATAAAAGCCAACACCAAGAATAGACATTTGAAAGGCAATTTAAAATAAATAAAGAATAGAGAACAACAGGCTGAATAAGTGTACGTTATATGAGGCATAAATAACCAACTGAGAACGAGCCTGGTATGTTAACGTAACATATTATGGTAAGAGTCATTCAAATAACTATAACATATAGAACATGCTATACGTTTACCAAACAATCTGTCACTCCTAATCGCTAAATCCCATGAAATCTTATACGTCTAGTCCAGGGGTCGGCAACCCAAAATGTTGAAAGAGCCATATTGAACCAAAAATACAAAAACAAATCTGTCCGGAGCCGCAAAAAAATTAAAAGCCATATTACATGTATCATGAGATATAAATTTAATTAAGAGGACTTAAAGGAAACTAAATGACCTCAAAAAAAACCTACAAATGAGGCATAATGATGCAATATGTACATATAGCTAGCCTAAATAGCATGTTAGCATCGATTAGCTTGCAGTCATGCAGTGACCAAATATGTCTGATTAGCACTCCACACAAGTCAATAACATCAACAAAACTCACCGTTGTGCACTCATGCACAACGTTAAAAGTGTGGTGGACAAAATGAGACAGAAAAAGAAGTGGCATAAAACACGTCCTAGAAAGTCGGAGAAAGTTATACATGTAAACAAACTATACGGTGAGTTCAAGGACCGCCAAAATTAGTAGGACAAAACGGCGCTCGCCAAATACTCTCATCAGTGGAGCATGTTTAATATAAACAGTGTGATTTATAACAATTAGGGAGGTTTGTGTCATGTTTGTCCTCCTACAGAAACCATACTAAAACAAAAAAATTGATTTTTTTCCCCTCATCTTTTTCCATTCTTCATACATTTTTGAAAAATCTCCAGAGAGCCACTAGGGCGGCGCTAAAGAGCCGCACGCGGCTCTAGAGCCGCGGGTTGCCGACCCCCGGTCTAGTCTCTTACGTGAATGAGCTAAATAATATTATTTGATATTTGACGGTAATGTGTTAATCATTTCACACATAAGTCGCTCCTGAGTATAAGTCGCACCCCCGGCCAAACTATGAAAAAAACTGCGACTTATAGTCCGAAAAATACGGTACTTAAAATTGGCCGAGGAATTCTCTCTCGTAGATTAGTTTTTTCCTTAAGTGATGACGACGATGACGCGTGTCCTTAGCCATTTTTAGACAAATGTATGCGTTTAGAGAAAACAATGCCCAAAACCTTAGTTTTTAGTTGTTTACAATGAATTGATTAATTAGTTGAAAAACTTTTTCGGGTGTTACCATTTAGTGGTCAATTGTACGGAATATGTACTGCACTGTGCAATCTCCTAATACAAGTTTCAATCAATCAATCAATCAATCAATCAATCAAAAAAAACAACTCTGTAAACCAAAATCATAATTGCTCTCTTTATCTAAGACCTACACTACCGTTCAAAAGTTTGGTGTCACATTGAAATGTCCTTATTTTTGAAGGAAAACTCTGTACTTTTCAATGAAGATAGCTTTAAACTAGTCTTAACTTTAACGAAATACACTCTATACATTGCTAATGTGGTAAATGACTATTCTAGCTGCAAATGTCTGGTTTTTGGTGCAATATCTACATAGGTGTGTAGAGGCCCATTTCCAGCAACTATCACTCCAGTGTTCTAATGGTACAATGTGTTTGCTCATTGGCTCAGAAGGCTAATTGATGATTAGAAAACCCTTGTGCAATCATGTTCACACATCTGAAAACACTTTAGCTCGTTACAGAAGCTACAAAACGGACCTTCCTTTGAGCAGATTGAGTTTCTGGAGCATCACATTTGTGGGGTCAATTAAACGCTCAAAATGGCCAGAAAAAGAGAACTTTCATCTGAAACTCGACAGTCTATTCTTGTTCTTAGAAATGAAGGCTATTCCACAAAATTCTTTGGGTGACCCCAAACTTTTGAACGGTGGTGTATGTGTCAAAGTCAAGGCCCTTGGGCCAGATCCGGCCCACGAATGAATGATCTATGGCCCCCGGGATGTTATTTGATTAGTATTAGAACCGGCCCGCAGGCCACGGCCGCCTGCTGCTGTTTTGCACGCTGTGTTCAAAATGGGGACCCCATCAAGTCATAAAAATGGGGTCCTCACAGTACATTTTTGGGGTCCCACTTTTTTGTAACCGTTTTAAAAATAAAAAATAAAAAAAATAAAAATAAAAAATAAATAAATATATATATATATATATATATATATATATATATATATATATATATATATATATATATATATATATATATATATATATATATATATATATATATATATATATATATATATAAAATGTATGCATTATCCTGTTATATCTCACATTCTATATTGTGTTTTGGAAAAAGGTTGTCATTGATTTACTTGTTTGCTGTTTGCCTGTTGAAAATGTTTTCCCTTGAAATAACTGACAGAGCCATAAGAAAATATTGCTTTATTCCATTTAATGTACAGGATATGTGATTTTTTTCTTTGAAGGAAGTTTGTTTTTGTCCGTGAGCCTGTTGAAAAAAATGTTTTCACTCGAACTTAGTGACATAGCCATACAAAAATGTTGGGTTATTCGTTTAATCATTAAATAAAATTCAGTACACTGTGTGAGGTCTTGGTTCAATAGGGTATGTGCAATCATTTTACAAACCCCGTTTCCATTTGAGTTGGGAAATTGTGTTAGATGTAAAATTAAACGAAATACAATGATTTGCAAATCCTTTTCAACCCATATTCAATTGAATGCACTACAAAGACAACATATTTGATGTTCAAACTCATAAACTTTATTTTTCTTTTGCAAATAATAATTAACTTAGAATTTCGTGGCTGCAACCCGTGCCAAAGTAGTTGGGAAAGGGCATGTTCACCACTGTGTTACATGGACTTTCCTTTTAATAACACTCAGTAAACATTTGGGAACTGAGGAGACACATTTTTGAAGCTTCTCAGGTGGAATTCTTTCCCATTCTTGCTTGATGTACAGCTTAAGTTGTTCAACAGTCCGGGGGTCTCCCTTGTGCTATTTTAGGCTTCATAATGCGCCACACATTTTCAATGGGAGACAGGTCTGGACTACAGGCAGGCCAGTCTAGTACCCGCACTCTTTTACTATGAAGCCACGTTGTTGTAACACGTGGCTTGGCATTGTCTTGCTGAAATAAGCAGGGGCGTTTATGGTAACGTTACTTGGATGGCAACATATGTTGCTCCAAAACCTGTATGTACCTTTCAGCATTAATGGCGCCTTCACAGATGTGTAAGTTACCCATGTCTTGGGCACTAATACACCCCCATACCATCACAGATGCTGGCTTTTCAACTTTGCGCCTATAACAATCCGGATGGTTATTTTCCTCTTTGGTCCGGGGGACACGACGTCCACAGTTTCCAAAAACAATTAGAAATGTGGACTCGTCAGACCACAGAACACTTTTCCACTTTGCATCAGTCCATCTTAGATAAGCTCGGACCCAGCGTTTCTGGGTGTTGTTGATAAATGGCTTTGGCTTTGCATTGTAGAGTTTTAACTTGCACTTACAGATGTAGCGACAAACTGTAGTTACCGACAGTGGTTTTCTGAAGTGTTCCTGAGCCCATGTGGTGATATCCTTTACACGCTGATGTCGCTTTTTGATGCAGTACCGCCTGGGGGATCGAAAGGTCCGTAATATAATCGCTTACGTGCAGTGACTTCTCCAGATTCTCTGAACCTTTTGATAATATTACGGCCCGTAGATGGTGAAATCCCTAAATTCCTTGCAAATAGCTGGTTGAGAAATGTTGTCCTTAAACAATTTGCTCTCACATTTGTTCACAAAGTGGTGACCCTCGCCCCATCCTTGTTTGCGAATGACTGAGCATTTCATGGAATCTACCTTTATACCCAATCATGGCACCCACCTGTTCCCAAGTAGCCTGGTCACCCGTGGGATGTTCCAAATAAAAAATAAAATACCTACTCAGTGGCCTAGTGATTAGAGTTGTGAGTTTAAACCCCGGCCGAGTCATACCAAAGACTATACAAATTGGACCCAATACCTCCCTGCTTGGCACTCAGCATCAAGGGTTGGAACTGGGGGGTTAAATCACCAAAAATTATTCCCGGGCGCGGCCACCGCTGCTGCTCACTGCTCCCCTCAGCTCCCAGGGGGTGAACAAGAGTGATGAGTCAAATGCAGAGGACACATTTCACCACACTTAGTGTGTGTGTGACAATCATTGGTACTTTAACTTTAACTTTAAAGGCCTACTGAAGGCCACTACTACCGACCATGCAGTCTGATAGTTTATATATCAATGATGAAATCTTAACATTATAACACATGCCAATACGGCCGGGTTAACTTATAAAGTGACATTTTAAATTTGCCGCTAAACTTCCGGTTCGAAACGCCTCTGAGGATGACGTATGCGCGTGACGTAGACCGGCGAACACGGGTATGCCTTCCACATTGAAGCCAATACGAAAAAGCTCTGTTTTCATTTCATAATTCCACAGTATTCTGGACATCTGTGTTCGTGAATCTGTTTCAATCATGTTCATTGCATTATGGAGAAGGAAGCCGAGCAACAAAGAAGAAAGTTGTCGGTGCGAAATGGACGTATTTTTCGAACGTAGTCAGCAACAACAGTACACAGCCGGCGCTTCTTTGTTTACATTCCCGAAAGATGCAGTCAAGATGGAAGAACTCGGATAACAGAGACTCTAACCAGGAGGACTTTTGACTTGGATACACAGACGCCTGTAGAGAACTGGGACAACACAGACTCTTACCAGGATTACTTTGATTTGGATGACAAAGACGCAGACGTGCTACTGTGAGTATGCAGCTTTGGCTTCTAAACACTTGATCGCTTGACCGTATGTGCGCAACTTTTTTTTGCGTATGTACGTAACTTTTTTAAAATATATAAGCTTTATGAACCTTGGGTTAGGTGAACGGTCTTTTGGGCTGAGTGATTGTGTGTGTTGATCAGGTGTTTGAATTGTATTGGCGTGTTCTATGGAGCTAGGAGCTAGCATAGGAGCTAGGAGCTAGCATAACACGTACCGTACCGTACGTGCGCGTCACGTACGTAACTTTTTAAAAATATATAAGCTTTATGAACCTTGGGTTAGGTGAACGGTCTTTTGGGCTGAGTGATTGTGTGTGTTGATCAGGTGTTTGAATTGTATTGGCGTGTTCTATGGAGCTAGGAGCTAGCAGAGGAGCTAGGAGCTAGCATAACAAACACCTAGGTGTTATTATGCAGGATTAATTTGTGGCATATTAAATATAAGCCTGGTTGTGTTGTGGCTAATAGAGTATATATATGTCTTGTGTTTATTTACTGTTGTAGTCATTCCCAGCTGAATATCAGGTCACCCCCGGCTCTCACAGCATCTTCCCTATCTGAATAGCTTCAACTCCCCACTAGTCCTTCACTTGCACTTTCCTCATCCACAAATCTTTCATCCTCGCTCAAATTAATGGGGAAATTGTCGCTTTCTCGGTCCGAATCTCTCTCACTTCATGCGGCCATCATTGTAAACAATAGGGAACTTTGCGTATATGTTCAACTGACTACGTCACGCTACTTCCGGTAGGGGCAAGCCTTTTTTTTATCAGATACCAAAAGTTGCAATCTTTATCGTCGTTCTATACTAAATCCTTTCAGCAAAAATATGGCAATATCGCGAAATGATCAAGTATGACACATAGAATAGATCTGCTATCCCCGTTTAAATAAAAAAAATTCATTTCAGTAGGCCTTTAAGTGTTTGATGAGTGTTCCTCAACCTTCTCTGTCTTTTTTGCCACTTGTGCCAGCTTTTAAATTCCAAATGAGCTAATATATGATAGTTTTCCAGTTCGAACGTTAAGTGTCTTGTCTTTGCAGTCCATTCAATTGAATTTAAGTTGAAAATGATTTGCAAATCATCGTATTCTGTTTTGCCAACTTGGGTTTTGTACATCCTTACATCCATTTGCTACCGCTTGTCCCTTTTGGGGTGGCGCGGGGGGGTGCTGGAGCCTATGTGGGACCATGTATAGAAATGCCGTTAAATGTAGCGAGCTACTTTTTCCGTGTAGCTTGCCACAATTCTCCGGGGATAGCTTCCGGTAGTCACCTGTAGCTTAGCTCACCACATTTTCCAATATTTGTACGGACTTTCTCACTGGGAAAGAAAAAAAAAAAAAAAAAAAGCCAATTAGCATCTTCCCAACCCAGAGCTCCCAAATTCCAGCAAATATTTGGAATGCCAGCTCCCTTGTTGGTGAGCAGCGACACGCCGGGCCGGGCCCCTGCGGGGGGTCATGTGAGGAGGGAGGATGGAGGAGGGGGGTGGGGGGGGGGGGTTGTTCTGATGATCATTATTTGCTAAATAAGATGTCAACAAGGTGTTTCCTTGACACATTACTGGGCGAGAGGAGGAAGGTGCAGAAACGAGCGCCGCCGGGCCCTTTCTAATCTCCCCTCGCCGCGCGCCAACCCCGCCCGGGGCCCTCGGCGACCACTTCTCCTCCTCCCTCGCCCTCGCAGGTGGGATTCCCCCCCCCCCCTCCCTCCCCGGGGCAAAATCATGTGTTTATAAAACCCACTTGTTTGGGCACAATACTTGAACTAACTTCCTTTCAGCCGACAGTGTGAATCCGTGTAAAGCCTTTTCCCAAAGTCCTTTAGAAGGCGACAGTCCATTGAGAGCGGAGGAGGAGGGATTACCTTCCTCGACAGCGGTGCATTTCCGAGAGAGCTGATTAGCTCTGCATTCATTGTTAAATCGAGCAAAGCAAGGCCCTAGAGGAGTGAAAGGAGCCAAATAGGAATAAAACAGCCGCAGGAAGCCTTGCACAGGCAACCTAAAGTTTTCCCAACAGTCCCCCACCCCAGCACCACCACCACCACCTACCACCTACCACCGTCGCTACTCCAAAAAAGGAGATTAGCATACAAAATTAGAGGCGGGTTGATTTTTTTTTTTTTTTTTTTTTTTTTTTTTTAACTTGCCTCATTGCCCTCCTCCACCCCCGGGCTACGACTCTGTCTGGACAAAGTTAATTAAACTAGTATTAAACAGTAAAGAAACTTGGGGAGTTTCTTTGAGGATTAGCGTGCATGATGGTAGGGGGGGTGGGGGGGGGGGGGGGGGGGGTTGGGGGATTTGTCAAGGCGAAATTGAGAAAGGCTCGAAAAGAGTGCCTTGGAGAGTTTTCTTTTCTTTTCTTCCTATGCAACCTCCGCCCCGTCGTATATATCCCCGAGCCCGAGGTTGTGTTTCGGTCAAAGCACAACACAAACTGAACGAGGAAGAGTTTTTATTGTTGTTCTTTCATGACATCCACAGCAGCTAATAACAAACAGTACGACTAGGCGAGGCTGTGCAATAAATTAACAATGTACAGTACAAAGTGCTTTATCTTATATACATTTAAATACAACAGGAAAAAAACGTGGTTACAATGAAACCAATTTTTTATTTTATTTTTTTTTATTTTATTTTTTTTTTATTTTGTTGACAGAAGATTACCGAACTAACGGGATGACTTCAAATGGTCATTGAAAGTCGTTCTGGATTTAAAAGTGTGTGCACAATAGAAACAACGATTTTACCAGAACATTGTCACAATTTCTGACGGGCGTTTTGCTCAATTTCCATATGGCGAGAAATTAAATTTTGCGTTGTCTTTAAAAGGGACTTAAAATGAATGTTGGCTTTTTTGACTTATAAATGTTAGGGGTGGTCCAAAAAAAATCGATTCACAAGCAAATCTAATGTTTTATTTATTGCGATTCTGAATCGATTCATAATTTTTGAGAATAAAAAAATTCCCAATTTTTTTGTAATTTTTTTTTTGAAGAATCACTTTTTGGATTAAAAACATTACCCAACTTTTATTGATATTATTAATATTAGAGGTTAGGTAAATAATCGATTTTTAGATGCATCACAATTCGGATATGAACAATTATAAAATCGATTAGTTAATGTCAATAGTCAATAGTCGATTTATTTATTTTAATTTTTTCGATTTTGTTGACAGAAGATTACCGGACTAACGGGATGACTTCAAGTTCTGGATTTAAAAGTGTGTGCACAATAGAGACAACGATTTTACCAGAACATTGTCACAATTTCTGACGGGCGTTTTGCTCAATTTCCATGATCGATGATACGGCAAGAAATTCAATTTCGAGTTGTCTTTAAAAGGGACTTAAAATTAATGTTTTCTTTTTTTATTTATAAATGTTAGGGGTGTTCCAAAAAAAATTGATTCACAAGAAAATCGCAATTTTTATGTATTGCGATTCTGAATCTATTCATAATTTTTGAAAATGAAAAAAAAACATACCCATTTTGTTTTTGTTTTTATTTGAAAGAATCAATTTTTCGATTATAAACATTATAAACTAACTATTATTGATACTATTACAAATAGAGGTTGGGTAAATAATCTATTTTTAGATGCATCGCAATTCGGATATGAACAATTATAAAATCGATTAGTTAATGTCAATAGTCAATAGTCGATTTATTTATTTTAATTTTTTCGATTTTGTTGACAGAAGATTACCGGACTAACGGGATGACTTCAAATAGTCGTTAAAGTAGTTCTGGATTTAAAAGTGTGTTCACAATAGAGACAACGATTTTACCAGAACATTGTCACAATTTCTGACGAGCGTTTTGCTCGATTTCCATGATCGATGATATGGCGGGAAATTCTATTTAGAGTTGTCTTTAAAAGGGACTTAAAATTAATGTTTGCTTTTTTTATTTTTAAATGTTAGGGGTGTTCCAAAAACAATCGATTCACAAGAAAATCGCAATTTTTATGTATTGCGATTCTGAATCTATTCATAATTTTTGAAAATGAAAAAAAAACATACCCATTTTGTTTTTGTTTTTACTTGGAAGAATCAATTTTTCGATTATAAACATTATAAACTAACTATTATTGATACTATTACAAATAGAGGTTGGGTAAATAATCTATTTTTAGATGCATCGCAATTCGGATATGGACAATTATAAAATCGATTAGTAAATGTCAATAGTCGATAGTCGATTTATTTATTTTTATTTTTCGATTTTGTTGACAGAAGATTACCGGACTAACGGGATGACTTCAAATGGTCGTTGAAAGTCGTTCTGGATTTAAAAGTGTGTGCACAATAGAAACAACGATTTTACCAGAACATTGTCACAATTTCTGATGGGCGTTTTGCTCAATTTCCATACGGCGAGAAATTAAATTTTGCGTTGTCTTTAAAAGGGACTTAAAATGAATGTTGGCTTTTTTGACTTATAAATGTTAGGGGTGGTCCAAAAAAAGTCGATTCACAAGCAAATCTGATGTTTTATTTATTGCGATTCTGAATCGATTCATAATTTTTGAGAATAAAAAAATTAAAAAATTCCCAATTTTTTGTAATTTTTTTTTTGAAGAATCACTTTTTGGATTAAAAATATTACCCAACTTTTATTGATATTATTAATATTAGAGGTTGGGTAAATAATCGATTTTTAGATGCATCACAATTCGGATATGAACAATTATAAAATCGATTAGTTAATGTCAATAGTCAATAGTCGATTTATTTATTTTAATTTTTTCGATTTTGTTGACAGAAGATTACCGGACTAACGGGATGACTTCAAATGGTCGTTGAAAGTCGTTCTGGATTTAAAAGTGTGTGCACAAAAGAGACAACGATTCTACCAGAACATTGTCACAATTTCTGACAGGCGTTTTGCTCAATTTCCATGATCGATGATATGGCGGGAAATTCTATTTAGAGTTGTCTTTAAAAGGGACTTAAAATTAATGTTGGCTTTTTTTACTTATAAATGTTAGGGGTGTTCCAAAAACAATCGATTCAAAAGAAAATCGCAATTTTTATGTATTGCGATTCTGAATCTATTCATAATTTTTGAAAATGAAAAAAAAAACATACCCATTTTGTTTTTGTCTTAATTTGGAAGAATCAATTTTTCGATTATAAACATTTTAAACTAACTATTATTGATACTATTACAAATAGAGGTTGGGTAAATAATCTATTTTTAGATGCATCGCAATTCGGATATGGACAATTATAAAATCGATTAGTAAATGTCAATAGTCGATAGTCGATTTATTTATTTTTATTTTTCGATTTTGTTGACAGAAGATTACCGGACTAACGGGATGACTTCAAATGGTCGTTGAAAGTCGTTCTGGATTTAAAAGTGTGTGCACAATAGAAACAACGATTTTACCAGAACATTGTCACAATTTCTGATGGGCGTTTTGCTCAATTTCCATATGGCCAGAAATTAAATTTTGCGTTGTCTTTAAAAGGGACTTAAAATGAATGTTGGCTTTTTTGACTTATAAATGTTAGGGGGTGGTCCAAAAAAAATCGATTCACAAGCAAATCTAATGTTTTATTTATTGCGATTCTGAATGGATTCATAATTTTTGAGAATAAAAAAATAAAAAAATTCCCAATTTTTTGTAATTTTTTTTTTGAAGAATCACTTTTTGGATTAAAAACATTACCCAACTTTTATTGATATTATTAATATTAGAGGTTGGGTAAATAATCGATTTTTAGATGCATCACAATTCGGATATGAACAATTATAAAATCGATTAGTTAATGTCAATAGTCGATAGTCGATTTATTTATTTTAATTTTTTCGATTTTGTTGACAGAAGATTACCGGACTAACGGAATGACTTCAAATGGTCGTTAAAGTCGTTCTGGATTTAAAAGTGTGTGCACAATAGAGACGACGATTTTACCAGAACATTGTCACAATTTCTGACGGGCGTTTTGCTCAATTTCCATGATCAATGATATTGCGAGAAATTCTATTTAGAGTTGTCTTTAAAAGGGACTTAAAATTAATGTTGGCTTTTTTGACTTATAAATGTTAGGGGTGTTCCAAAAAAAATCGATTCACAAGAAAATCGCAATTTTTATGTATTGCGATTCTGAATCTATTCATAATTTTTGAAAATGAAAATATAAAAATCCCAATTTTTAAAATTTTTTTTGGAACAATCAAGAAAATCTCAATTTTTATGTATTGCGATTCTGAATCCATTCATAATTTTTAGAAAACGAAAAAATTCCCAATTTTTTTGTTTTTGTTTTGGAAGAATCAAATTTTCGATTATAAACATTACCTAACTATTATTGATACTATTACTATTAGAGGTTGGGTAAATAATTGATTTTTAGATGCATCACAATTCGGATATGGACAACTATAAAATCGATTAGTAAATGTCAATAGTCGATAGTCGATTTATTTATTTTTATTTTTCGATTTTGTTGACGGAAGATTACCGGACTAACGGGATGACTTCAAATGGTCGTTGAAAGTCGTTCTGGATTTAAAAGTGTGTGCACAATAGAGACGACGATTTTACCAGAACATTGTCACAATTTTTGACGGGCGTTTTGCTCAATTTCCATGGCGGGAAACTTAAAGAGACTTAAAATGAATGTTGGCTTTTTTGACTCATAAATGTTAGGGGTGTTCTAAAAAAATCGGTTCACAAGCAAATCGCAATTTTTATTTATTGCGATTCCGAATCAATTCATAATTTTTGAGAATGAAAAAATAAAAAAATTCCCAATTAAAAATTTTTTTTAAGAATCAATTTTTCAATTTAAAATATATTACCCACTTTTTATTGATATTATTACTATTAGAGGTTGTGTAAATAATCGATTTTTAGATGCATCGCAATTTGTGTATGGACATTTATAAATGGACTAAGGGAATTAGATTGGATTAGATTAGATTAGTTTACTTCAAAGGGGACAATGCAATGACTTCAAATGGTCGTTGAAGTCGTTTTGGATTTAAAAGTGTGTGCAAAATAGAAACAACATTTTTACCAGAACATTGTCACAATTTCTGACGGGCGTTTTGCTCAATTTCCATGATCTGGCAGGAAATTCAATTTCGAGTTATCTTTAAAAGGGACTTAAAATTAATGTTGGCTTTTTTTACTTATAAATGTTATGGGTGTTCCAAAAAAATTGATTCACAAGAACATCGCAATTTGTATGTATTGCAATTCTGAATCCATTCATAATTTTTGAAAATGAAAAAAATAAATTCCCAATTTTTTTTAATTTTTGTTTTGGAAGAATAAATTTTTCGATTATAAACATTACCTAACTATTATTGATACTATTATTATTAGAGGTTGGGTAAATAATCGATTTTTCGATGCATCGCAATTCGGATATGGACAATTATAAAATCGATTAGTAAATGTCAATAGTCGATAGTCGATTTATTTATTTTAATTTTTTCGATTTTGTTGACGGAAGATTACCGGACTAACGGAATGACTCCAAATTGTCGTTGAAAGTCGTTCTGGATTTAAAAGTGTGTGCACAATAGAGACGACGATTTTACCAGAACATTGTCACAATTTCTGACGGGCGTTTTGCTCAATTTCCATGATCTGGCAAGAAATTCAATTTTGAGTTGTCTTTAGAAGGGACTTAAAATTAATGTTGGCTTTTTTGATTTATAAATGTAAGGGGTGTTCCAAAAAAAATAGACTCACAAGAAAATCGGAATTTTTATTCATTGCGATTCTGAAACAATTCATAATTTTTGAGAATGAAAAAAAAAAATGTTTATTTATTTTTTGAACATTAAATTTTTCGACTAAAAACTTTACCCAACTATTATTGATATTATTACTATTAGAGGTTTGGTAAATAATCTCTCTTTAGATGCAAAGCAATTCAGATATGGGCAATTATAAAATCGATTAGTAAACGTCAATATTCGGTTTATGTATTTTAATTTTTTAATTTTTTCGATTTTGTTGACGGAAGATTACGGGACTAATGGAAGGACTTCAAATGGTCGTTTTGGATTTAAAAGTTCACAATAGAGACGACGGTTTTACCAGAACATTGTCACAATTTCTGACGGGCGTTTTGCTCAATTTACAGGATCTGGCAATAAATTCAATTTGGAGTTGTCTTTAACTTAACATTAATGTTGGCTTTTTTGACTTTTAAATGTAAGGGGTGTTCCAAAAAAAATTGATTCAAAAGCAAATTTTTATTTATTGCGATTCTGAATCGATTCATCATTTTTGAGAATGAAAAATAAATAAAACAATAATTCTCAAAAATGATGAATCGATTCAAAATATCATCATCAATCTAATAGTAATAATATCATTCATAGTTGGGTAGTGTTTTTAATTTAAAAAAATAGATTCTTAAAAAAAAAATTTTAACAATAAATTTTTCGATTGAAAACATGACCCGACTATTAATGATATTATTACTATTAGAGGTTTAAAGATGCATCACAATTTGGATATGGGCAATTATAAAATTGATTAGTAAATGTCAATAATGGATAGACGATTTATTTATGGTAAATAAATGAATCAACATTTAGCTGACTTCAGCGAGACACCATAAAAGCTCCTTAGTTATGTTCCAGTTTTGCAGACATTTCCAAAAGTGATGGGAAATAATTCAACTGATTCCTATTAAAAAATGCACTGTTTTTAAAAGTTGCAAGTGATAAACGCTTATTTAGTGAAATGAAAAGAAATGTAAAACTGCATCAATACACATAAATTAAAGTTGCATCAATAATCGATTTTTAATCGAATCGTAACCCTAATGGAATCGTGATGTGGCCAAAGATTCCCACCTCTAATTATTATTGATACTATTGCTTTAATACATTTGAGGTTTTCCTTTTTTAGTATTGCATTTGAATCTCTTCTCAATGGCTTTGTATTATAAAGCTGGGATTGATTTGCTCTATTTTCTTTTATTAGATTAATTAACATTCTGTGATTTTGGTAAATAAAAAAATAAAAAAATGTTTAAGATGTTTTTTAAGCCAACACAGCAAGAACAGCAAAGAGGAGCTTTCGTAACCTGTAACCTGGTATGAAAAGATTTTTCTATAATTCATATACCGAATAAAATATTGAGAGAATCTTGTTGACTATTCTGCAACGAATAGTCACCCCAAGAATCAGAATCGAATCGCAAAGAATCCCACCTCTAATAAATGTTATTACAAAGTTGGATATCCGTGTTAAATAATACCAAAGCGTCAAACAATAAGGTCCAAATATTTTGGCGTGATGCCTCTGTTTGCAGGGTTTTGCAGTCTGGCTACGTTGTGAGGTCACCGCGAGGTGGACGTACCTATTTACACAACAAGTCAAGCGCTCAGCCAGAACTGCTACAGGCTATGTAAAAAAAAAAACACACAAAAGGTAAGATAAAGTATTATTTTCATCTTATCTTGACGTGCTCATTATAACACTGACGTGTGACATAAATTCTGTTTAAATGCAGCTTTTTTAAATTTTTTATGAGGAGTATGAATCAATAATGTATCTAATGTTGTGACCGGATGAATCTATATAAAGTTTTTGCAGTTTACACTACCGTTCAAAAGTTTGTGGTCACCCAAACAATTTTGTGGAATAGCCTTCATTTCTAAGAACAAGAATAGACTGTCGAGTTTCAGATGAAAGTTCTCTTTTTCCGCCCATTTTGAGCGTTTAATTGACCCCACAAATGTGATGCTCCAGAAACTCAATCTGCTCAAAGGAAGGTCAGTTTTGTAGCTTCTGTAACGAGCTAAACTGTTTTCAGATGTGTGAACATGATTGCACAAGGGTTTTCTAATCATCAATTAGCCTTCTGAGCCAATGAGCAAACACATTGTACCATTAGAACACTGGAGTGATAGTTGCTGGAAATGGGCCTCTATACGCCTATGTAGATATTGCACCAAAAACCAGACATTTGCAGCTAGAATAGTCATTTACCACATTAGCAATGTATAGAGTGTATGTCTTTAAAGTTAAGACTAGTTTAAAGTTATCTTCATTGAAAATAAGGACATTTCAATGTGACCCCAAACTTTTGAACGGTAGTGTATATATAAATATATATATATATATATATATATATATATATATATATATATATATATATATATATATATATATATATATATATATATATATATATATATATATATATATATATATATATATATATATATATATATATATATATATATATATATATATATATATATATATATATATATACTGTATGTATATATATATATGTATATATATATATATATATATATACTGTATGTATGTATATATATATATATATATATTATATATATATATATATATACTGTATATACATATATATATATATATATATATATATATATATATATATATATATATATATATATATATATATATATATACTGTATATACATATATAGAAAAGCGCTATACAAGTACAACCCATTTATCATTTATTTATATATATATATATATATATATATATATATATATATATATATATATATATATATATATATATATATATATATATATATATATATATATATATATATATATATATGTATGTGTATATATATATATATATATATATATATATATATATATATATATATATATATATATATATATATATATATATATATATATATATATATATATATATATATATATATATATATATATATATATATATATATATATGTTAGCAGCCAAGAGGGGCTTTTGTATACTGTAACCTGTTTTGAAAAGGCTTAATTTATCATTTTTATCATTTTCAAAAAGGCTTAACTTATCATTTTCATACCACATATTAATATGTTGCGGTAATCGATTTCAATGGAGAATGGACTCTGAACGAAATCATCACACCACGAATCAGATTCAAATCGAATCATGATTTGTAGTAAGATTCACATCCCCAGTTCTTAAGCTATTTAGACTTCTTCAGAAACATGAATGGCTACCACCGCTTACCATGTGGCTCGTACTTAACTAACATAACATTAATATTTTAGCAAAATTTCAGCCAATATGTGGTTAAAAAATGTCTATTATGCAAATATTTTGTATGTATATCCTCCAGAGAGCCAGCGTCCTCTGCAGTGGACATTTGTTTGATCTTCTGCCAGTGTTACCCATATAGAACAGTAAAATGCATGAGCACCAATGTCCACCGCAGAGGACACGTCTCTAATATCATTTGATCCCAAAAATTAAAGAAATTGATGGAATATTTGATTAAAATTATTATTATCCTTTTTAAATTATGCCCTATTTGATTAAACCGCAATTCGATGGAATTTCAGCAGGCACAAGACATTGATACAACGTTGATTATATGTACATGTCCTTTAAAACTGACTTTGAAACAACGTTGCAAAATAGTTGTATTTGTAAATTGAGACAACGTTGATGTCTAACGTTGGATCCACGTTGTCGGTTGGGAAATGACCAAATTTCAACGGTCAAATCAGCGTCACAACTTGACATTGAATAGACGTCGTCAAAAAGCATGTTGCATCAACGTTGTATTTGTGTTGTAGAATATTGGTTGGAAAATTACCAAAACTCATGGTCAAATCAACGTCAGAACCTAACATTGAATAAACGTTGTCAAAAGGCATGTTGTATCAACGTTGTATGTGCGTTGTAGAATATTGGTTGGAAAAATGACCAAATTTCAATGGTCAAATCAACGTCAGAAACCAACATTGAATAAAGGTCAAAAAGCATGTTGTTTCAACGTTGAATGTGTGTTGTAGAATATTGGGTGGAAAATGACCAAAATTCAATGGTCAAATCAACGTCAGAACCCAACATTGAAGAAACGTCGTCAAAAGGCATGTTGTATCAACGTTGTATGTGTGTTGTAGAATATTGGTTGGAAAAATGACCAAAATTCAATGGTCAAATCAATGTCAGAACCTGACATTGAATAAACGTTGTCAAAAGGCATGTTGTATTATCGTTGTAAGTGTGTTGTAGAATATTGGTTGTAAAAATGACCAAAATTCAATGATCAAATCGACGTCAGAACCTAACATTGAATAAACGTTGTCAAAAGGCATGTTGTATTAACGTTGTAAGTGTGTTGTAGAATATTGGTTGGAAAAATGACCAAAATTCAATGGTCAAATCAATGTCAGAACCTGACATTGAATAAACATTGTCAAAAGGCATGTTGTATTATCGTTGTATTTGTGTTGTAGAATATTGGTTGGGAAATGACCAAATTTCAATGGTCAAATCAACGTCAGAAACCAACATTGAATAAACGTCAAAAAGCATGTTGTTTCAACGTTGAATGTGTGTGGTAGAATATTGGTTGGAAAAGTGACCAAAATTCAATGGTCAAATCAACGTCAGAACCTAACATTGAATAAACGTTGTCAAAAGGCATGTTGTATTAACGTTGTATTTGTGTTGTAGAATATTGGTTGGAGAAATGACCAAAATTCAAAGGTCAAATCAATGTCAGAACCTGACATTGAATAAACATTGTCAAAAGGCATGTTGTATTATCGTTGTATTTGTGTTGTAGAATATTGGTTGGGAAATGACCAAATTTCAATGGTCAAATCAACGTCAGAAACCAACATTGAATAAACGTCAAAAAGCATGTTGTTTCAACATTGAATGTGTGTTGTAGAATATTGGTTGGAAAATGACCAAAATTCCAATGGTCAAATCAACGTCAGAAACCAACATTGAATAAACGTCAAAAAGCATGTTGTTTCAACGTTGAATGTGTGTTGTAGAATATTGGTTGGAAAAATGACCAAAATTCAATGTTTAAATCGACGTCAGAACCTAACATTGAATAAACGTTGTCAAAAGGCATGTTGTATTAACGTTGTAAGTGTGTTGTAGAATATTGGTTGGAAAAATGACCAAAATTCAATGGTCAAATCAATGTCAGAACCTGACATTGAATAAACATTGTCAAAAGGCATGTTGTATTATCGTTGTATTTGTGTTGTAGAATATTGGTTGGGAAATGACCAAATTTCAATGGTCAAATCAACGTCAGAAACCAACATTGAATAAACGTCAAAAAGCATGTTGTTTCAACGTTGAATGTGTGTTGTAGAATATTGGTTGGAAAATGACCAAAATTCCAATGGTCAAATCAACGTCAGAAACCAACATTGAATAAACGTCAAAAAGCATGTTGTTTCAACGTTGAATGTGTGTTGTAGAATATTGGTTGGAAAATGACCAAAATTCCAATGGTCAAATCAACGTCAGAGCCTAACATTGAATAAACGTTGTCAAAAGGCATGTTGTGTTAACGTTGTAAGTGTGTTGTAGAATATAGGTTGTAAAAATGACCAAAATTCAAAGGTCAAATCAACGTCAGAAACCAACATTGAATAAACGTCAAAAGGCATGTTGTATTAACGTTGAATGTGTGTTGTAGAATATTGGTTGGAAAAATGACCAAAATTCAATGGTCAAATCAATGCCAGAACCTAACATTGAATAAACGTTGTCAAAAGGCATGTTGTATTAACGTTGTAAGTGTGTTGTAGAATATTGGTTGGAGAAATGACCAAAATTCAATGGTCAAATCAACATCAGAACCCAACATTGATTAAACGTCGTCAAAAAGAACGTTTCAACGTTGTTTGTGTGTTGTAGAATATTGGTTGGAAAAATGACCAAAATTCAATGGTCAAATCAACGTCAGAACCCGACATTGATTAAACGTCGTCAAAAAGCATGTTGTTTCAACGTTATGCTTGAGTTCCTCAACGTCAGGACCTAACTCAACAAGTTCTCAACGTTGTTTCAATGCCTGGTGCCTGCTGGGTTAGGTATAGCAATGTTTGCATCTAGGGATGGGTACCTTTCACATTCAAAACGATACGGTACCAATTCCTGGTAGCTGGGAATCCACACCGGTACTTAAAGCTACTCATTTTAAGTTTGTCCTTGTGTGTTGCCGTAGTCAGGAAGAAGTGTTTGCCATAAAGCTAAATGTGCCAGTCTCGTCTTATGTTGTGCCCTACGAAGTCTTAATACTGTATTTTTCGGACTATAAGCCGCAGTTTTTTTTCATAGTTTGGCCGGGGGAGCGACTTATACTCCAAAAAATACTGTATATATATATATATATATATATATATATATATATATATATATATATATATATATATATATATATATATATATATATATATATATATATATATATATATATATATATATATATATATATATGTATCTCTTTATATATATTTTTTTCTTCTGATTATTATTATTATTAATGTATCATTATTTTATTTTTTTGTTTATTTAATTGATGTAATTGTAGATAATACTTGTTTTTTTTGCTGTTTTTTCTTATTTTTGGGTAGGGGAGTGGTATGGTGGGGATATAAACAGAAATATTTAAACATATAGGGCAGACAACAGATACATGATGTATGTGAATATGATGTAATGGATAGGAATGTCTGATGCTGGATTTCAATAAAAATAAAATGAAAAAAAAATAATAATAATCGCAACATTGTCTAGAAGCAGTCCGTCTGACTCCACTATGAATACGCTTGTTTGCCCGCCAAGTGCTTAGGCAAGTGCCGAGTCCGCCGCCGTACAAAGGTATCAAAATATGGAACTATATGGTAACTATCTGTACTAGAGATGTCCGATAATGGCTTTTTTGCCGATATCCGATATTGTCCAACTTAATTACCGATTCCGATATCAACCGATACCGATATATACAGTCGTGGAATTAACACATTATTATGCCTAATTTTGTTGTGATGCCCCGCTGGATGCAATGTAACAAGGTTTTCCAAAATAAATCAACTCAAGTTATGGGGGGAAAAAAATGCCAACATGGCACTGCCATATTTATTATTGAAGTCACAAAGTGCATTATTTTTTTTTTTTAACATGCCTCAAAACAGCAGCTTGGAATTTGGGACATTCTCTCGCTGAGAGAGCATGAGGAGGTTGAGGTGGGCGGGGTTTTAGGGGTAGTAAAGGGGGGTATATTGTAGCGTCCCGGAAGAGTTAGTGCTGCAAGGGGTTCTGGGTATTTGTTCTGTTGTGTTTATGTCGTGTTACGGTGCGGATGTTCTCCCGAAATGTGTTTTGTCATTCCTGTTTGGTGTGGCGCATATTTGCAACAGTGTTAAAGTTGTTTATACGGCAAACCCTCAGTGTGACCTGTATGGCTGTTGACCAAGTATGCCTGAGCCGTAGATATTATGTGACTGGGCCGTGCCTTTAAGGTTTATTGGCGCTCTGTACTTGTCCTACGTCCGTGTACACAGCGGCGTTTTATAAAGTCGTACATTTTACTTTTTGAAACCGATACCGATCATTTTGAAACCGATACCGATAATATCCGATATTACATTTTAAAGCATTTATCGGCCGATAATAGCGGCAGTCCGGTATTATCGGACATCTCTAATCCGTACCCATCCCTATCTGCGACTACGTTTGTGGTGAGTGCATTGCAACATTGTTTTAAAAAATAAATACATAGAGCGGTGGAAAAAGAACCGAATCAGCGACAAATCCCCCAACAATGTGTGTATAAAAAAAAAATGTAGAAAAATAAATCTTAAATACATTTACACCCTCCAAGTGTGACGCTCAGTGCTTCTTCCTCAGTTTAAGGTTCTTCCGGCGGCTGCCCGCGCTCTCGTTCCTCGCCCGGGCCCCTCCTTTCTTCACGCAGTAGAACTTGGTCACGGTCTTCCTGCACTGTTCGCACTTGACGGCGCAGCACCAGTGGAACTTACAGTTGCAGCTGGACACCGTCTCCGCCTTGCGCTCCTCCACGGCCAGGCCGCACTCGCCGCACAGCCTCTTGCAGCTGCGCTTCTCCCACTTGCTGAAGGTCTTGCCCTTCTTCACGCACTCGCGGCCCTCCGTGCCCGGCAGGCCCAGGGTGCGGTTCTCCAAGCAGTAGTCGGGGGAGTCCTCCAGGTGGACCAGCTCCTTGCGGGAGATAGAGCTGAAGGTCTCGGCGACGGCCCCCCGGCCGGCCGCGCTGTTCCCGGCCCCGCGGAGGAGATCCACCTTCAGGGCTCGGTGGTACTTCTCCTTCAGGTAGTTGCCCACTTCCCGGAACTCGGGCAGCTGCAGCCAGCAGGTTTGCGTGGTGCAGCTTCCTGAGACCCCGTGACACTTGCAGGTCTTCTGCATGGTCCCCTTCACCGCCTGGCAGGAGTCAGGACACACGGATGTTGTTTTCAGTAAGTTTCAGACAAGTGTTTTTCAACCTTTTTTGAGCCCAGGCACATTTTTTCCGTTGAAAAAAAATGCGGAGGCACACCACCAGCAGAAATCATTAAAAAACAAAACTCGGTTGACAGTAAAAAGTCGTTGTCGTAATTGTTGGATATGACTTTAAACCATAACCAAGCATGCATCACTATAGCTCTTGTCTCAAAGTAGCTGTACTGTCATGACCTGCCACATTATTTTGAGTTTTTTGCTGTTTTCCTGTGTGTAGTGTTTTAGTTCTTGTCTTGCGCTCCTATTTTGGTGGCTTTTTCTCTTTTTTTGGTATTTTCCTCTAGCAGTTTCGTGCCTTTTTTGAGCAATATTTCCCGCATTTACTTTGTTTTACACTGTTTATGGTTAATTTACTCTAAATTTCTACTGTAATTTTTATATATTTTTTAAATAGTTTATAAAACTGTAGAATTGAAGACATTATCGACAAACTCATACTTGCCAACCTTGAGACCTCCAATATCGGGAGGTGTGGGGGGGCTTGGTCGGGGGGGGGGGGGGGGGCGTGGTTATTTACAGCTAGAATTCACCAACTCGAGTATTTCATATATACTTCATATATATATATATATATATATATATATATATATATATATATATATATATATATATATATATATATATATATATATATATATACTTATTTTATATATATATATATATATATAATATATATATATTTTTTTTTTATATATATTTATATATACATATATATATGTATGTATATATATATATATATATATATATATATATATATATATATATATATATATATATATATATATATATATATATATATATATATATATATATATGAAATACTTGACTTTCAGTTAATTCTAGCTATATATATATATATATATATATATATATATATATATATATATATTTTATTTTCATAGAAAAAATAAAAAAATACTTGAATTTCAGTGTTCCGGTGGCTATCCATTAGATGGCAGTATTGGCTTGGTCGGGGGGGGGGGGGGGGGTGGTTATTTACAGCTAGAATTCACCAACTCGAGTATTTCATATATATTTCATATATATATGTATATATATATATATATATACTTATTTTATATATATATATATATTTTTTTTTTTATATATATATATATATATACATATATATATATATATATATATATATATATATATATATATATATATATATATATATATATATATATATATATATATATATATATATATATATATATATATATATATACATATTTATATATATATATATATATATATATATATATATATATATATATATATATATATGTATGAAATACTTGACTTTCAGTTAATTCTAGCTATATATATATATATATATATATATATATATATATATATTTATTTTATTTACATAGAAAAAATAAAAAAATACTTGAATTTCAGTGTTCCGGTGGCTATCCATTAGATGGCAGTATTGTCCTGTTTAACTTCTCCGTTCATGATGAGTATATCATTTCGGCCACCGTGTTCAATGGAGAAGTCTGTTCTATGACGTCATTGGGCAGGCAAGCTGTTTATATTGTGGGAAAGCGGACGTGAGAACAGGCTGTCCCCACTCAGTCTCAGGTCCGCATTGAGCTGGAGGGGGCGTGGCCTCCAGCTCCGGCTGAATACCGGGAGTTTGTCGGGAGAAAATCTCTGCCGGGAGGTTGTCGGGAGAGGCGCTGAATACCGGGATTCTCCCGCTAAAAACGGGAGGGTTGGCAAGTATGCAAACTATGTATATTTCTATTTTTTTTGCATTTTCTGTTTCCTTACATTACTTTCAAATTCATGTAAAATTATGATATTTTTCCGCAAAACGTTTCATGAAAATTTCTGTAAATATAATGTTTTTGATCATTATTTGGTTTACAATGTTTTACTTTAATTTTATGGTTTTCGTTTGGCAGCCATAGCTGCCAGTAGACGACCGTTTTTTTACAGAATTTTATTTTACAGTGTAGCAAACAAGAATATGTCAGTCCTTTTTATCCGTCTTTGGGGGAACATTGTTGATTGTCATGTCATGTTCGGATGTACTTTGTGGACGCCGTCTTTGCTCCGGAGTAAGTCTTTGCTGTCGTCCAGCATTCTGTTTTTGTTTACTTTGTAGCCAGTTCAGTTTTAGTTTCGTTCTGCATAGCCATCCCTAAGCTTCAATGCCTTCTCTTAGGGGCACTCACCTTTTGTTTATTTTTGGTTTAAGCATTAGACACCTTTTAACCTGCACCCTGCCTCCCGCTGTTTCCGACATCTACAGAGCAATTAGCTACCTGCTGCCACCTACTGATATGGAAGAGCATTACACGGTTACTCTGCCGAGCTCTAGACAGCACTGACCACTCAACAACAACACATCATTTGCAGGCTATAATTACTGGTCTGCTAAAAATATTTTTAACCCAAATTGGTGAAATTAGATCATCTCCCACGACACACTAGTGTGGGTTAAGAAGCCACAAGATCCCGCCATCAGTAATTTGACCGCAGTATACCGGGAAAATATTATAAGTCTTGAAAGCAGTGGACATTTTTCAACAGATTCTCAACAATGACTACTAGGGGTGCTCAAAAAAATCTAATCACATCCAAATTGTGATGTTTTTTTTATTCTGAAAAAAATTCATAATTATTTTTTGGGGGCAAGTTTTTTGGGGTTTTTTTAGGAATCAATTTTTCAATTAAAAACATTGAACAACTATTATTAATATTATTATGATTGATACTGTTGCTTTTATTATTTTTTGGTTGTCAGTATTATATTTGTAGGTCTTCTTACTTCCTTTGTAAATGCATATCCTAAGTATTGTGAAGCTGGGTTTAGGTTGGAGTTAAGCTTACTTTATTTTCTATTGTTAGATTAATTAAAATTCTGCAATATTTAATGTAAATACAATTTAAAAACACATTTTCGAGAACGGAATCTGAACGAAATCATCACCCCACGAATCGGATTGAAATCGAATCATGAGTTGTAGTAAGATTCACATCCCTAGTTCTCAAGCTATTTAGACTTCCTCAGAAACATCAATGGCTACCACCGCTTACCATGTGGCTCGTACTTAACTAACATAACATTCATATTTCAGCATCATTTCAGCCAATCTGTGGATGAATTAAAGAATTAATGGCTATGATGCAAATATTTTGTATGTATATCCTCCAGAGTGCCAGCGTCCTCTGCAGTGGACATTTGTTACACATATACAGTAGTACAGTAAAAAATAAAAAAGCCTTCTATGGATGAGCATCAATGTCCACCGCAGAGGACACTTCTCTTATATCATTTCATCCCAAAAATTAAAAAAAATAGACGGAATATTTGATTACTATTATTATTATCCTTTTTTAAATATGCCGATTTTGATTACATTTTTAAAAAGACGTTTTTTTAGGCCAACAGTATAACCCAGCAAGCACAAGACATTGATACAACGTTGATTATACGTACATGTCCTTTAAAACTGACTTTGAAACAACGTTGCAAAATAGTTGCATTTGTAAATTGAGACAACGTTGGATTATTGATGTTGGTTGGGAAATTACCAAAATTCAATGATCAAAACAAAGTCCCAACCTGACATTGAATAAACGTCGTCAAAAAGCATGTTGTTCCAACATTGTATTTGTGTTGTAAAATATTGGTTGGAAAAATGACCAAAATTCAATGGTCAAATTCACGTCACAACATGACATTGAATAAAAGTTGTCAAAAAGCATGTTGTTTAAACGTTATATTTGTGTTGTAAAATATCGGTTGGGAAAATGACCAAAACTCAGTGGTCAAATGAACGTCAGAACCTAACATTGAATAAACATTGTTAAAGAAGATGTTTCAACGTTGTATTTGTGTTGTAGAACATTGGTTGGAAAATGACCACATTTCAATTATCAAATCAACTCACAACCTGACATTGAGTTAACGTCGTCAAACAGCATGTTGTATCAACGTTGTATTTGTGATGTAAAATATTGGTTGGAAAAATGACCAAAATTTAATGGCCAAATCAACGTCACAACCTGACATTGAATAAACGTTGTCAAAAAGCATGTTGTTTCAACGTTGTATTTGTGTTGTATAAAATATTGGTTGGAAAAATGACCAAAATTCAATGATCAAATCAACGTCAAAACCTGACATTGATTAAATGTTGTCAAAAAAGATATTTCAACGTTGTATTTTTGTTGTAAAATATTGGTTAAAAAATGACCAAAATTCAACGCTGACATTGAACAAAAGTTGTTGAAAAGCATGTTGTTTCAACATTGTATTTGTGTTGTAAAATATCGGTTGGAAAAATGACCAAAACTCAGTGGTCAAATCAACGTCAGAACCTGACATTGAATAAACGTTGTTAAAAAAGATGTTTCAACGTTGTATTTGTGTTGTAGAATATTGGTTGGAAAAATTACCAAAATTCAATGGTCAAAGCAACGTCAAAACCTGACATTGATTAAATGTTGTCAAAAAAAGATATTTCAACGTTGTATTTTTGTTGTAAAATATTGGTTGAAAAATTGACCAAAATTCAATGGTCAAATCAACGTCACAACGCTGACATTGAATAAAAGTAATCAACAAGCATGTTGTTTCAACGTTGTATTTGTGTTGTATAAAATATTGATTGGAAAAATGACCAAAATTCAATGATCAAATCAACGTCAAAACCTGACATTGATTAAATGTTGTCAATAAAGATATTACAACGTTGTATTTTTGTTGTAAAATATTGGTTGGAAAATGACCAAAATTCAACTCTGACATTGAATAAACGTCGTGAAAAAGCATGTTGTTTTAACGTTGTATTTGTGTTGTAAAATATCGTTTGGAAAAATGACCAAAACTCAATGGTCAAATCAACGTCAGAACCTGATATTGAATAAACGTTGTTAAAAAAGATGTTTCAACGTTGTATTTGTGTTGTAGAATATTGGTTGTAAAAATGACCAAAATAAAAATGGCCAAATCAACGTCACAACCTGACATTGAGTTAACGTCGTCAAACAGCATGTTGTATCAACGTTGTATTTGTGTTGGAAAATATTGATTGGAAAAATGACCAAAATTCAATGGCCAAATTAACGTCACAACCAGACATTGAATAAAAGTTGTCAAAAAGCATGTTGTATCAACGTTGTATTTGTGTTGGAAAATATTAGTTGGAAAAATGACCAAAACTCAATGGTCAAATCAACGTCACAACCTGACATTGAATAAACGTTGTTAAAAAAGATGTTTCAACGTTGTATTTGTGTTGTAGAATATTGGTTGGAAAAATGGCCACATTTAATTGGTCAAATCAACGTCACAACCTGACATTGAGTTAACGTCGTCAAACAGCATGTTGTATCAACGTTGTATTTGTGTTGGAAAATATTGATTGGATAAATGACCAAAATTCAATGGTCAAATCAACGTCATAACCTGACAAGGAATAAAAGTTGTCAAACAGCATGTTGTATCAACATTGTATTTGTGTTGGAAAATATTGGTTGGAAAAATGACCAAAATTCAATGATCAAATCAACGTCAAAACCTGACATTGAATAAACGTTGTTAAAAAAGATGTTTCAACGTTGTATTTGTGTTGTAAAATATTTGTTGGAAAAATGACCAAAACTCAATGGTCAAATCAACGTCACAACCTGACATTGAGTTAACGTCGCCAAAAAGCATGTTGTTTCAACGTTGTATTTTTGTTGCAAAATATTGGTTGGGAAAATGACCAAAATTCAATGGTCAAATAAATCAACGTCAGTACCTGACATTGAATTAACGTCGTCAAAAAGCATGTTGTTTCAACGTTATATTTGTGTTGTAGAATATTGGTTGGAAAAATGACCAAATTTCAATGATCAAATCAATGTCAAAACCTGACATTGAATAAACGTTGTAAAATATTGTTTGGAAAATGACCACATTTAAATGGTCAATTCAACGTCAGAACCTGACATTGAATAAACATAGTCAAACAGCATGTTGTATCAACGTTGTATTTGTGTTGTAAAATTTTGGTTGGAAAAATGACCAAAATTCAATGGTCAAATAAATCAACGTCAGTACCCGACATTGAATTAACGTCGTCAAAAAGCATGTTGTTTCAACGTTGTATTTGTGTTGCAAAATATTGTTTGGAAAACTGACCAAAATTAAAATGGTCAAACCAACGTCACAACCCGACGTTGATTAAATGTGGTCCAAAAGCATGTTGTTTTAACGTTGTATTTGTGTTGGTTGGGAAATGACCAAAATTCAATGGTCAAATCAAAGTCCCAACCTGACATTGAATAAACGTCGTCAAAAAGCATGTTGTTTCAACATTGTATTTGTGTTGTAAAATATTGGTTGGAAAAATGACCAAAATTCAATGGTCAAATTAACGTCACAACCTGACATTAATTAAAAGTTGTCAAAAAGCATGTTGTTTCAATGTTGTATTTGTGTTGTATAAAATATTTGTTGGAAAAAAGACCAAAACTCAATGGTCAAATAAATCAACGTCAGAACCTGACATTGAATAAACATCGTCAAACAGCATGTTGTATCAACGTTGTATTTGTGTTGGAAAATATTGATTATTGTAAAAATGACCAAAATTCAATGGCCAAATTAACGTCACAACCTGACATTGAATAAAAGTTGTCAAACAGCATGTTGTATCAACGTTGTATTTGTGTTGTAAAATATCGGCTGGAAAAATGACCAAAATTCAATGGTCAAATCAACGTCAAAACCTGACATTGAATAAACGTTGTTAAAAAAGATGTTTCAACGTTGTATTTGTGTTGTAAAATATTGATTGGAAAAATGGCCACATTTAAATGGTCAAATCAACGTCACAACCTGACATTGAGTTAACGTCGCCAAAAAGCATGTTGTTTCAACGTTGTATTTGTGTTGCAAAATATTGGTTGGGAAAATGACCAAAATTCAATGGTCAAATAAATCAACGTCAGTACCTGACATTGAATTAACGTCGTCAAAAAGCATGTTGTTTCAACGTTATATTTGTGTTGTAGAATATTGGTTGAAAAAATGACCAAATTTCAATGATCAAATCAACGTCAAAACCTGACATTGATTAAATGTTGTCAAAAAATATATTTCAACATTGTATTTTTGTTGTAAAATATTGGTTGGAAAATGACCACATTTAAATGGTCAAAGCAACGTCACAACCTGACATTGAATAAACATCGTCAAACAGCATGTTGTATCAACGTTGTATTTGTGTTGGTTGGGAAATGACCAAAATTCAACGGTCAAATCAAAGTCCCAACCTGACATTGAATAAACGTCGTCAAAAAGCATGTTGTTTCAACATTGTATTTGTGTTGTAAAATATTGGTTGGAAAAATGACCAAAATTCAATGGTCATATTAACGTCACAATCTGACATTAATTAAAAGTTGTCAAAAAGCATGTTGTTTCAATGTTGCATTTGTGTTGTATAAAATATTTGTTGGAAAAAAGACCAAAACTCAATGGTCAAATAAATCAACGTCAGAACCTGACATTGAATAAACATCGTCAAAAAGCATGTTGTATCAACGTTGTATTTGTGTTGGAAAATATTGATTATTGGAAAAATGACCAAAATTCAATGGCCAAATTAACGTCACAACCTGACATTGAATAAAAGTTGTCAAACAGCATGTTGTATCAACGTTGTATTTGTGTTGTATAAAATATTAGTTGGAAAAATGACCAAAACTCAATGGTCAAATCAACGTCATAACCTGACATTGAATAAACGTCGTTAAAAAAGATGTTTCAACGTTGTATTTGTGTTGTAAAATATTGATTGGAAAAATGGCCACATTTAAATGGTCAAATCAACGTCACAACCTGACATTGAGTTAACGTCGCCAAAAAGCATGTTGTTTCAACGTTGTATTTGTGTTGCAAAATATTGGTTGGGAAAATGACCAAAATTCAATGGTCAAATAAATCAACGTCAGTACCTGACATTGAATTAACGTCGTCAAAAAGCATGTTGTTTCAACGTTGCTTGCAAAATATTGTTTGGAAAAATGACCAAAATTAAAATGGTCAAACCAACGTCACAACCCGACATTGATTAAATGTGGTCCAAAAGCATGTTGTTTTAACGTTGTATTTGTGTTGGTTGGGAAATGACCAAAATTCAACGGTCAAATCAAAGTCCCAACCTGACATTGAATAAACGTCGTCAAAAAGCATGTTGTTCCAACATTGTATTTGTGTTGTAAAATATTGGTTGGAAAAATGACCAAAATTCAATGGTCAAATTAACGTCACAATCTGACATTAATTAAAAGTTGTCAAAAAGCATGTTGTTTCAATGTTGTATTTGTGTTGTATAAAACATTTGTTGGAAAAAAGACCAAAACTCAATGGTCAAATAATTCAACGTCAGAACCTGACATTGAATAAACATCGTCAAAAAGCATGTTGTATCAACGTTGTATTTGTGTTGGAAAATATTGATTATTGTAAAAATGACCAAAATTCAATGGCCAAATTAACGTCACAACCTGACATTGAATAAAAGTTGTCAAACAGCATGTTGTATCAACGTCGTATTTGTGTTGTAAAATATCGGCTGGAAAAATGACCAAAATTCAATGGTCAAATCAACGTCATAACCTGACATTGAATAAACATTGTTAAAAAAAGATGTTTCAACGTTGTATTTGTGTTGGAAAATATTGATTATTGTAAAAATGACCAAAATTCAATGGCCAAATTAACGTCACAACCTGACATTGAATAAAAGTTGTCAAACAGCATGTTGTATCAACGTCGTATTTGTGTTGTAAAATATCGGCTGGAAAAATGACCAAAATTCAATGGTCAAATCAACGTCATAACCTGACATTGAATAAACATTGTTAAAAAAAGATGTTTCAACGTTGTATTTGTGTTGTAAAATATTGATTGGAAAAATGGCCACATTTAAATGGTCAAATCAACGTCACAACCTGACATTGAATAAACATCGTCAAACAGCATGTTGTATCAACGTTGTATTTGTGTTGGAAAATTTTGGTTGGAAAAATGACCAAAAATTCACTGGTCAAATAAATCAACGTCAGTACCCGACATTGAATTAACGTCGTCAAAAAGCATGTTGTTTCAACGTTGTATTTGTGTTGCAAAAAAATTGGTTGGAAAAATGACCAAAATTAAAATGGTCAAACCAACGTCACAACCCGACATTGATTAAATGTGGTCCAAAAGCATGTTGTTTTAACGTTGTATTTGTGTTGGTTGGGAAATGACCAAAATTCAATGGTCAAATCAACGTCACAACCCAACATTGAATAAACGTCGTCAAAAAGCATGTTGTTCCAACATTGTATTTGTGTTGTAAAATATTGGTTGGAAAAATGACCAAAATTCAATTGTCAAATTAACGTCACAATCTGACATTAATTAAAAGTTGTCAAAAAGCATGTTGTTTCAATGTTGTATTTGTGTTGTATAAAATATTTGTTGGAAAAAAGACCAAAACTCAATGGTCAAATAAATCAACGTCAGAACCTGACATTGAATAAATATCGTCAAAAAGCATGCTGTATCAACGTTGTATTTGTGTTGGAAAATATTGATTATTGGAAAAATGACCAAAATTAAATGGCCAAATTAACGTCACAACCTGACATTGAATAAAAGTTGTCAAACAGCATGTTGTATCAACGTTGTATTTGTGTTGTATAAAATATTAGTTGGAAAAATGACCAAAACTCAAAGGTCAAATCAACGTCATAACCTGACATTGAATAAACGTTGTTAAAAAAGATGTTTCAACGTTGTATTTGTGTTGTAAAATATTGGTTGGAAAATAACCAAAATTCAACGCTGACATTGAATAAAAGTTGTTGAAAAGCATGTTGTTTCAACGTTGTATTTGTGTTGTAAAATATCGGTTGGAAAAATGACCAAAACTCAATGGTCAAATCAACGTCAGAACCCGACATTGAATAAACGTTGTTAAAAAAATATGTTTCAATGTTGTATTTGTGTTGTAGAATATTGGTTGGAAAAATTACCAAAATTCAATGGTCAAATCAACGTCAAAACCTGACATTGATTAAATGTTGTCAAAAAAGATATTTCAACGTTGTATTTTTGTCGTAAAATTTTGGTTGGAAAATTACCAAAATTCAATGGTCAAATCAATGTCACAACGCTGACATTGAATAAAAGTCGTCAAAAAGCATGTTGTATTAACGTTGTATTTGTGTTGTATAAAATATTGGTTGGAAAAATGATCAAAATTCAATGATCAAATCAACGTCAAAACCTGACATTGATTAAATGTTGTCAAAAAAGATATTTCAACGTTGTACTTTTGTTGTAAAATATTGGTTGGAAAATGACCAAAATTCAACGCTGACATTGAATAAAAGTCGTCAAAAAGCATGTTGTTTCAACGTTGTATTTGTGTTGTAAAATATCGGTTGGAAAAATGACCAAAACTCAATGGTCAAATCAACGTCATAACCTGACATTGAATAAACGTTTAAAAAGATGTTTCAACGTTGCATTTGTGTTGTAGAATATTGGTTAGAAAATGACCAAATTTAAATGGTCAAATCAACGTCACAACCTGACATTGAGTTAACGTCGTCAAACAGCATGTTGTTTCAACGTTGTATTTCTGTTGGAAAATATTGATTGGAAAAATGACCAAAATTCAATGGTCAAATAAATCAACGTCAGTACCGGACATTGAATTAACGTCGTCAAAAAGCATGTTGTTTCAACGTTGTATTTGTGTTGCAAAATATTGTTTGGAAAAATGACCAAAATTAAAATGGTCAAACCAACGTCACAACCCGACATTGATTAAATGTGGTCCAAAAGCATGTTGTTTTAACGTTGTATTTGTGTTGGTTGGGAAATGACCAAAACTCAACGGTCAAATCAACGTCACAACCCAACATTGCTTAAACGTCGTCAAAAAGCACGTCGTTTCAACGTTATGTTTGCGTTGCTCAACATCAGGACCTAACTCAACAAGTTCTCAACGTTGTTTCAATGTCTTGTGCCTGCTTGGTCCGTAGGAAACAACTGAACAAGAACGTAGACATTCTGCTAAAGGAGCGCAGACTGATCCCCTGGCCGGGTGAAACAAAGCCTTGTAAGAGAAAAGGCGAAAAGGTCTGCGTGTTTGTCGTGGCCCCCGTGTGTCCTGACTTTAACCCGCACAAAAACATCTGTCACATGAAAAGGGGCCACGTCCCCCCGTTCCAAAGTTTCACATCGAGTGCCATTGTGGCCCCTGAAGAAATGGGAGTATTTATTTAGCCTGTTCATTATCATCATGTTCTCTGGAGTGACAACACCCAAATGGAGAGGTCCCATTGAGCAAAAAGGCCGGGGCGATGAAAAAGACGTTTTTCTCTCTTTTCGAGCCCCATTTTTTTCTGTTACAAAGATGCTCCAGGTGCCGTGGGGGATCCCGGGGGTCCGACAAGGCGGCGTCGACAAAGAGCACTTCAGCTGCACGCCTGTGGTCCCCCTCGGGCTGCCCCTCAGGACCCCAAACAAAGACCAACATAAATGCAGGATCCTTATTGCAAGAATAAAACTAAACACTTATTTCCACCAAGAAGAATCCCCCGGCTCCCCCTGGATCGCCAATTAAGCCTGCACTGGTGATCCTGGCGGTTCTGGAGTCGAGGGATTGTCATTCAGCGGCGGTAAATAGGCCCCTTCTGGTACAGCGAACACACTGTTATGACCGAGTGGCACCTCACTTATAGTATGTGGAAAAAAAGGACGCTTGGGTGGCACGCTCGCTGTTCAAGTGAGAAGGGGGGGCCCTCAAAAGATGCTTTACACCCTCTATAGCTCAAAAACAACCCGGCTTGGAGCCAAAGCTAAGCGCTTCACTGTACCTTTCGGCCGGCTTCGTTATTGTGGAGGTTCATGGCCGCCCGAGCATCCTGCCCGGTCTCCAAGGCGTCCACGAACTGCTTGGCGATGGCCTCGCCGAAGCCGACGTTGTCGCTGCAGCCGCCCCACAGCCACCCGTGACCGCCTGCAAGACGGTATTTTTTTTTGTTTTTAATCAGTCCAACAAAAGAATACACAATAATAACACAATTCCAATTCCGACATTCAGAAAAGCAATCAACAGAGTCCTTGAGAGGACACACAAACATGACACAAAACAATCCAAAAGTAGTCAAACAAAAAGGAGTAACATCAACAACAGTATCAATATTATAATAATAATAACAATGGATTTTATTTGTAAAAAGCACTTTGTATTGAGTAAACAATCTCAAAGTGCTACAGCGTATTAAAAAATTTAAAAAAATAAATGAAAATAAAAACTAGAACAGCCAAAAAGCTATAACTAGTATGAATACACTACCGTTCAAAAGTTTGGGGTCAGCCAAACAATTTTGTGGAGTAGCCTTCATTTCTAAGAACAAGAATAGACTGTCGAGTTTCAAATGAAAGTTCTCTTTTTCTGGCCATTTTGAGCATTTTAATTGACCCCACAAATGTGATGCTCCAGAAACTCAATCTGCTCAAAGGAAGGTCCGTTTTGTAGCTTCTGTAACGAGCTAAACTGTTTTCAGGTGTGTGAGCATGATTGCACAATCTAATCATCAATTAGCCTTCTGAGCCAATGAGCAAACACATTGTACCATTAGAACACCGGAGTGATAGTTGCTGGAAATGGGCCTCTATACACCTATGTGGATATTGCACCAAAAAGCAGACATTTGCCGCTAGAATAGTCATTTACCACATTAGCAATGTATAGAGTGTATTTCTTTCAAGTTAAGACTCGTTTAAAGTTATCTTCATTGAAAAGTACAGTGCTTTTCCTTCAAAAATAAGGACATTTCAATGTGACCCCAAACTTTTGAACGGTAGTGTATATCTAAAAAAAAAAAAAAGGCTTTTTTTATAAAGAAGGGCTTTTAAGCCTTTTTTAAAAGCATCCACAGTCTGTGGTGACCTCAGGTGGTCAGGGAGAGCGTTCCGCAGACTGGGAGCGGCGGGTATTAATAAGAATTCCAACATAACAGTGATTCAAAATCCCTCATTTATCATCACAAGACACTTATAAATAAAATAGAATAAAAACATTTCAAAAACTAGATGAGGCAATTCCTGAAGGAATTGCGTGTGAACGCTCCAATGCTGAAGTTGAACTGAAATGCTGACAAGAATATACAAAAGCCAAAACCGGTGAAGTTGCCACGTTGTGTAAATGGTAAATAAAAACAGAATACAATGATTTGCAAATCCTTTTCAACTTATATTCAATTGAATAGACTACAAAGACAAGATATTTCATGTTCAAACTTTTTTTGCAACTAACCATTAACTTTAAATTTAGTGGCAGCAACACATTGCAAAATAGTTGGCACGGGGGCATGTTCACCACTGTGTTACATGGCCTTTCCTTTTAACAACACCCAGTAAACGTTTGGGAACTAAGGAGACCAATTTTTTGAAGCTTTTCAGGTGGAATTCTTTGTACAGCTTAAGTTGTTCAACAGTCCGGGTCTCCTTTGTGGTATTTTAGGCTTCATAATGAGCCACACATTTTCAATGGGAGACAGGTCTGGACTACAGGCAGGCCAGTCTAGTACCCGCACTCTTTTGCTATGAAGCCACACTGTTGTAACACGTGGCTTGGCATTGTCTTGCTGGAATAAGCAGGGGCGTCCATGATAACGTTGCTTGGATGGCAACATATGTTGCTCCAAAACCTGTATGTACCTTTCAGCATTAATGGCGCCTTCACAGATGTGTAAGTTACCCATGCTTTGGGCACTAATACACCCCCATACCATCACACATGCTGGCTTTTCAACTTTGCGCCTAGAACAATCCGGATGTTTTTTTCCTCTTTGTTCCGGAGGACATGACGTCCACAGTTTCCAAAAACAATTTGAAATGTGGACTCGTCAAACCACAGAACACTTTTCCACTTTGTATCAATCCATCTTAGATGAGCTCGGCGCCGTTTCTGGGTGTTGTTGATAAACGGCTTTGGCTTTGCATAGTAGAGTTTCAACTTGCACTTACAGATGTAGCGAACAACTGTAGTTACTGACAGCGATTTTCCGAAGTGTTCCTGAGCCCATGTGGTGATATCCTTTACACACTGATGTGGCTTTTTGATGCAGTACCGCCTGAGGGATCTAAGGTCTGTAATATAATCGCTTACGTGCAGTGATCTCTCCAGATTCTCTGAACCTTTTGATGATATTACGGACCGTAGATGGTGAAATCCCTAAATTCCTTGCAAATAGCTGGTTGAGAAATGCTGTCCTTAAACTGTTCGACAATTTGCCATCCTTGTTTGTGAATGACTGAGCATTTCATGGAAGCTGGTTTTTTACCCAATCATGGCACCCACCTGTTCCCAATTAGCCTGTTCACCTGCGGGATGTTCCAAATAAGTGTTTGATGAGCATTCCTCAACTTTCTCCGTCTTTTTCTGCCACTTGTGCCAGCTTTTTTGAAACATGTCGCAGGCATCAAATACCAATTGAGCTGATATTTGCCAAAAATAACAACGTTTTCCAGTTCGAACGTTAAGTATCTTGTCTTTGCAGTCTATTCAATTGAATTTAAGTTGAAAAGGATTAGCAAATCATTGTATTTTGTTTTTATTTAAGATTTACACAACGTGCCAACTTCACTGGTTTTGGGTTTTGTAACATAATAGGATGTAGTCCACACTTCTACAGTAGTCTTAATGTAATTTGAGCTGCTTCCCCGTCAAACACACCATCAGCAGCTTTTCCATATTTTCACGGATAAAAGTCTGCCGTTTAGATATTACTCTAACATTCTTGGCTGGCGTTATATTAATCAGAGACACCCTCTGTCATGTTTTTGATGATTTATTTTATTGTGAAAACATAGTGAGGTCCATCGCTACCTTTAAGCTAACGCGAGCGAATAAGACCGGATGTTTTTGGTCAGAACTTACGGGGTTCACTGTGACATTTTCTACGCCAACTAATGGCGGGGATGCTTGTAACTCACATGTTTGCTTGCAACTTAAAGCATAACAAATAACCGAGAGGCAGTAAACAAAAATGTGAATAAAAAAGCAGGATGTGTATATATTTTGTGTAGAAACTTTGCTCTCTTGATTTTAATTGTACTTATAGTTTAACGATATGAAAGCATGTGTTAATCACAAAGAGTATTATCAGGGCTTCGGTCAGGCTGATTACAAAAATAAATACTACTTTATTTATATATACTGCGTCAGAATGGACTCATAAAAACTGAGGAAAAAAATATATATATAATGCAGTGCTAAAATAAATATATTATAATGAAAATAATGGATATATGTTTTCTAAATAAACAGTCAATCAAATTAAAGTGCAAATGAAAATACAGCTTCATCACTTTAGTCATAATTTTATGATGTTAGCGCCAGACTTTTTCTGTTTGTTTGATATTGTCATTACTGCCACAAGTGGTGCAAAGGTGTATTACAACTGAGTACCGCCGCGGCCCATACGGACCACATCTAAGAAACACATATTTTTTGACCCAATAATGGGTGCCGGCCCTATGGTTATGAAACACTGATTTACAATAATGTCAGTGGTCTTTGTAAATGTAGCCAAGGGGTGTGCAGACTTTTTGACCGGGGGGCCGCATTGGACTGCATGCAAAGTAACATATATATATATATATATATATATATATATATATATATATATATATATATATATATATATATATATATATATATATATATATATATATATATATATATATATATATATATATATATATATATATATATATATATTTTTTTTTTTTTTTTTATTTATTATTATTATCATTATTTTTTTTTATGAGTACATTTTTTTAATTTTTTTTTTAATTTTCTTTTTTTATTATTATTATTTTTTATGAGTACATATTATTATAATAATGTAATGGATATATAATGTATTATTATTATAATTGGTTTGTTGAATTGTTCATCCACCCATTTTGTGCCAGGCAGCACAGTCATTGTGGGCGGGCTGATGATCTCTGTGTTCATTTATTCAGCACACAAAAACCCTTTAAAGTGTTTCCAAGCCTTTTTACATCATTCTTCTAGTTTTTATCTACAGCGTTGTTGACAGTGCCTCCCCCTCCCCTTTCTTCAGCTGCACACCAAGAAGATTAACCGACAAGGTAAAGTGGATTTTATTTTTTAATCCTAATCATTGTAGCGACCCGCTTTTTAAAGTTAAGGAGTTTTGTGATTTCAAACTGTGAGTGCACCACAGGGCTAGTGACAATTGTGTGTGTGTGTCAGCAGGGTGGCTGAAAGTGAGGACAGTTCAGCCAGTTGTTGTTTTGGCTTTGTTATTATTTATTTGATATACATTACAGTACAGCGCTTTTTAATGTGCTTAAAGTGTACAAACTTTTATTAAAATATGAACTTTCGCCCAGGTTGGAGCTAAATATTCATACTTAGATTAAATCTAATGGAGGAATTTGCTTCAATACACAAACATTTTTTAGACGAACCCCGTTCGAGAACCAACTGAGTTCGTAAATGGAGGTTTTTAGTGGAACTGCTTGAAGACAATCAGTAACTCCTCCTACCTCGTTGTCCGTTTCTGCTGTCGTCACAGCCGCAGTTGTCGAAATCTCCCAGGCTGCAGTTCCTGGTCAGCGTGTACATGACCCCGGCGGAGCTGATGGCGTGCACAAACGCCGTCTCCCGATTGGCTGGTGGCAGAGAGGCTTGTGTTACCAAAATTCACCATTGGTTTTTTTTATATTGTATATTTCTCAGCTGGCACTAGACATTGAAACAACGTTGAAAACTTGTTGAATTAGGTCCTGACATTGAGGAACTCATACAGAACGTTGAAACAACATGCTTTTTGACGACGTTTAATCAATGTTGGGTTCTGACGTTGATTTGACCATTGCATTTTAGTTATTTTCCAACCAATATTCTACAAAACACAAATACAACGTCAAAACAACATGCTTTCTGACCACATTTAATCAATGTTGGGTTCTGACGTTGATTTGACATTGAATTTTGGTTATTTCCCAATCAATATTCTACAACACAAATACAACGTTGAAACAACATGCTTTTTGACGACGTTTAATCTATGTTGGGTTCTGACATTGATTTGACCATTGAAATTTGGTCATTTCCCATCCAACATTCTACAACGTTGAAACAACCTGCTTTTTGACTACTTTTAATCAATGTTAGCTTCTGACGTTGATTTGACCATAGAATTTTGGCCATTTACCAACTAATATTCTACAACGTTGAAACAACATGCTTTTTGACAACGTTTAATCAATGTTGGATTTTGGCGTTGATTTGAGATTGAATTTTGGTTATTTCCCAACCAATATTCTACAACACAATACAATGTTGAAACAGCATTCTTTTGGCCACATTTAATCAATTTTGTGTTCTGATGTTGATTTGACCATTGAAATTTGGTCATTTACCAACTAATATTCTACAACACAAATACAACATTGAAACAACATGCTTTTTGACAACATTTAATCAATGTTGGGTTCTGACGTTGATTTGACATTTGACATTTGGTCATTTCCCATCCAATATTCTAAAACACAAATACGACGCTGAAACAACATGCTTTATGACAACGTTTCATCAATGTTGGGTTCTGACGTTGATTTCACCATTGAAATTTGGTCATTTACCAACTAATCTTTTACAACACAAATACAATGTTGAAACAACATGCTTTTTGACAACGTTTAATCAATGTTGGGTTTTGATGTTGATTTGACCATTGAATGTTGGTCATTTCCCAACTAATATTCTACAACACAAATACAACATTGAAACAACATGCTTTTTGACGACGTTTAATCCATGTTGGGTTCTGACGTTAATTTGACTATTGAATTTTAGTCATTTTCCAACCAATATTCTACAACACTCACTATACAATGTTGAAACAACATGCTTTTTGACGACGTTTAATCAATGTTGGGTTTTACGTTGATTCGACCATTGAATTTTGGTCATTTCCCAACTAATATTCTACAACACAGATACAATGTCTAAACAACATGCTTTATGACAACGTTTAATCAATGTTGGGTTCTGACGTTGACCATTGAATTTTGGTTATTTCCCATCCAATATTCTACAACGTTGAAACAACACGCTTTTTGACTACGTTTAATCAATGTTGGGTTCTGACATTGATTTGACCATTGAATTTTGGTATATTCCCAACTAATATCCTACAACAAAAATACAACATTGAAACAACATGCTTTTTGACTACGTTTAATCAATGTTGGTTTCTGACTTTGATTTGACCTTTGAAGTTTGGTAATTTCCCAACCAATATTCTACAACACTCACGAAACGATGTTGAAAAAACATGCTTTTTGACAACGTTTAATCAATGTTTGGTTTTGGCATTGATTTGACCATTGAATTTTAGTCATTTCCCAACCAATAATCCACAACACAAATACAACGTTGAAACAACATACTTTTTGACAACGTTTAATCAATGTTGGGTTCTGACGTTGACCATTGAATTTTGGTTATTTCCCATCCAATATTCTACAACGTTGAAACAACATGCTTTTTGACGACGCTTAATCAATGTTGGGTTTTGACGTTGATTTGACCATTGAAAGTTGGTCATTTCCCAACTAATATTCTACAACACAGATACAACGTCTAAACAACATGCTTTATGACAACGTTAAACCAATGTTGGGTTCTGACGTTGACCATTGAATTTTGGTTATTTCCCATCCAATATTCTACAACGTTGAAACAACATGCTTTTTGACAACGTTTAATCAATGTTGGGTTCTGACGTTGATTTGACCATTGAATTTTGGTCATTTCCCAACCAACAACATGGCTCCAAGGTTGGACTCAATTTACAAATACAACTATTTAGCAACGTTGTTTCAAAGTCAGTTTTAAAGGACATGTACGTGCAATCAACGTTGTATCAATGTCTTGTGCCTGCTGGGTTAATATCCTTTATTAGGTACACCAATTGTGTGTAACTCCACAGCAATCAAGTGGGGAGATTCCACTCTGTTTCCATTCATGCTCATGTCATTGTGCTGTGCAGTCCCTGGCAGGGACCAAGGTCTGGGAAGCCGAAAGACGGACTCGGCGTGTTTGTGTTGGCACATGCAGCGCGAGTCAAGGCAACAGTGGCAATACGTGGTGTTTGGACACCCACAGCCGGGGGGGTCTTACCGCTGCGCAGGCTGCTGTGTGTGGACAGCTGCAGGGCTCTCTCGGGGCAGTTCCAGCGGTCCCACGTAAACTGGTACTTGCACTCCTCGATGCCACTCTGGGCCCCCGCTGCCACGCTGCTGGAGTAGATCAGGTACGCCTGGAACGTGACGCAGAAAAATAACAGTCGTGTTACTTTTAACCAGGAAAATGTCAACGTAGGATGTGTGTCGTGATCTCAGGTGACAATTAGTATTAGTTTTGGGTATTTTGTTTTATTTCCTGTCCGTTTCCTGTTTCCATTTCTTGTTTGCTTCCTTTTGCCACTATTTTCCCTGTCTGGGCTCTGGCTTTTTTCAGAATGCTTTATAAGCCAGCCCAGTCCTCTGGATCATCGTTTGGATCTTGTACACCCATTCTGTTTGTATCATTGTGTTTTGTTGTTGACAATCATTGGTACTTTAACTTTGACTTAAATATTCAACCAAGTTGTATTCTCAAAATACATAAATAAACATAATATACTTTTTTTGGCAGAAGAAACATCAAAATTAGTTCCGGGTTATAATATCCATTGAATTAAATAAAATAATTCATCAAAAACCTGTCAAAGCGTGCAGCTATAGCAAACTTTCAATTGTATCACTGTTAGTGTGCAAGCCAGCCAAGGAAGATAAACTGTTACCTAAACAGCAGACATGTATCCATGAAAATATGGAGAAGCAGCTGAAAGTAGATACTGCAGAAGTCCACTCTCCAAAGTAAATACTTTACATTATTCCCAGCAGGCATAAGAAATTAATACAACGTTGAGTATATATACATGTTTTTTTTTAACTGACTTTGAAACAACGTTGCAAAATAGTTGTATTTGTAAATTGGGACAACGTTGATGTCTAACGTTGGATCAACGTTGTTGGTTGAGAAATGACCAAATTTCAATGGTCAAATCAACGTCACACAACCTGACATTGAATAAACGTTGTCGAAAAGCATGTTGTTTCAATGTTGTATTTGTGTTGTAGAATATTTGGTCGGGAAATGACCAAAATTCAATGGTCAAATCAACGTCAGGACCCGACATTGATTAAACGTCGTCAAAAAGCACGTTGTTTCGACGTTATGTTTGAGTTGCTCAACGTCAGGACCAAATTCAACAAGTTCTCAACGTTGTTTTCATGTCTTGTGCGTCTTGACATTCATATGTTGTCAATATTCAGTGTTTTATCCTTCATAGTTAATATTGTATATTCTTTATTTTCATGTACATTCTGGGTGTCTCATTCAGTAAAAACATTTTAAATTCCATTCCGTTTTTTAAGGCGGTCTGTCATAACGTTTTTAGCATTCAATCAGACATTATTGTGAGGGTTTGTATTAGTGTTCCTAAAAATAGATATACCGGCCCCCAGGCTCATTTTTTTCTCTAAACTTGGCCCCCAGAGTCAAAATAATTGTCCAGGTCTGCCTTAATACGTATAACCCTTGACCAAATATATATATATATGTGTGTGTATATATATATATATATATATATATATATATATATATATATATATATATATATACACTACCGTTCAAAAGTTTGGGGTCACATTAAAATGTCCTTATTTTTTAAGGAAAAGCACTGTACCTTTTAATGAAGATAACTTTAAACTAGTCTTAACTTTAAAGAAATACACTCTATACATTGCTAATGTGGTAAATGACTATTCTAGCTGCAAATGTCTGCTTTTTGGTGCAATATCTACATAGGTGTATAGAGGCCCATTTCCAGCAACTATCACTCCAGTGTTCTAATGGTACAATGTGTTTGCTCATTGGCTCAGAAGGCTAATTGATGATTAGAAAACCCTTGTGCAATCATGTTCACACATCTGAAAACAGTTTAGCTCGTTACAGAAGCTACAAAACTGACCTTCCTTTGAGCAGATTGAGTTTCTGGAGCATCACATTTGTGGGGTCAATTAAACGCTCAAAATGGCCAGAAAAAGAGAACTTTCATCTGAAACTCGACAGTCTATTCTTGTTCTTAGAAATGAAGGCTATTCCACAAAATTGTTTGGGTGACCCCAAACTTTTGAACGGTAGTGTATATATATATATATATATATATATATATATATATATATATATATATATATATATATATATATATATATATATATATACATACATACATACATACATACATACATACATACATACATACATACATACATATATATATATATATATATATATATATATATATATATATATATATATATATATATATATATATATATATATATATATATATATATATATATATATATATATACAGCCCGGCCCTTGGCCAAATTTTTTTAACCCAATGCGGCCCCCGAGTCAAAAAGTTTGGGGACCACTGCTTTAGAACTTTGTTGTAAAAATCTCATTCCGCGTCTGTCACATTGCTTGGTGCCTCGTCTGAGCTGCTGTGACTTAGATTACCATAGTAACTAATTAGATTACCATAGTAACTAGTATATCAGGCAAAAGCCCAGATTCCAACCATTGAAATACTTTGTATAGTTGAAGACTTACGGTCATTAGAAAACATCACTGCACATCATAATGGCAGCTACACTTTCCATCTTAAAGATCTAAAAAAATTATTTGGGAATGTCCAGCTGGCCAGATTGAAAAGCTTAACAGGACTTAATATGCCCAGGTGTGTATTAAGGTCTACTTTACAATATATTAGTGGTTTATGACTGCAGGTTATTAATTATTTTAAGACTTTAAAAGCCTTTTTTAATTCTTGAGCCCGTGCATAATTAGCTCTATTGCCACTTTCTTGTTTGGAAATAATAGCAGCTCCTTAATTAATACAATATCTTAACTTTCTATAATAAGGCTCCCTTTTGCCAGTTATTTAATGGCTTATTTAGCTGTTGTGTAAATGGTAAATAAAAACAGAATACAATGATTTGCAAATCCTTTTCAACTTATATTCAATTGAATAGACTGCAAAGACAAGATACTTAATGTTCAAACTGGAAAACGTTGTTTATTTTTTGCAAATATTAGCTCATTTGCAATTTGATGCCTGCAACATGTTTCAAAAAAGCTGGCACAAGTGGCAAAAAAGACTGAGAAAAGTTGAGGAATGCTCATCAAACACTTATTTGGAACATCCCACAGGTGGACAGGATAATTGGGAACAGGTGGGTGCCATGATTGGGTATAAAAATCCGTGAAATGCTCAGTCATTCACAAACAAGGATGGGGCGAGCGTCACCACTTTGTCAACAAATGCGTGAGCAAATTGTTGAACAGTTTAAGAACAACATTTGTCAATGAGCTATTGCAAGGATTTCACCATCTACGGTCCGTAATACCATCAAAAGGTTCAGAGATTCTGGAGAAATCACTGCACGTAAGCGATGATATTACGGACTTTCGATCCCTCAGGCGGTACTGCATCAAAAAGCGACATCGGTGTGTAAAGGATATCACCACATGGGCTAAGGAACACTTCAGAAAACCAATGTCAGTAACAACAGTTCGTCGCTACATCTGTAAGTGCAAGTTAAAACTCTACTATGCAAAGCCAAAGCCATTTATCAACAACACCCAGAAACGCCGCCGGCTTCGCTGGGCCCGAGCTCATCTAAGATGGACTGATGCAAAGTGGAAAAGAGTTCCGTGGTCTGACGAGCCCACATTTTAAATTGTATTTGGAGACTGTGGACGTCGTGTCCTCCGGACCAAAGAGGAAAAGAACCATCCGGATTGTTATAGGCGCAAAGTTGAAAAGCCAGCATCTGTGATGGTATGGGGGTGTATTAGTGCCCAAGACATGGGTAACTGTGAAGGCACCATTAATGCTGAAAGGTACATACAGGTTTTGGAGCAACATATGTTGCCATCCAAGCAACGTTATCATGGACGCCCCTGCTTATTTCAGCAAGACAATGCCAAGCCACGTGTTACAACAGCGTGGCTTCATAGTAAAAGAGTGCGGGTACTAGACTGGCCTGCCTGTAGTCCAGACCGGTCTCCCATTTAAAATGTGTGGCGCATTATAAAGTGTAAAATATGACAACGGACTGTTTAACACGAACAATGGGAGACCGGGCTTTCTGCTCCGCCGCTCCCAGTCTGTGGAAGCTCTCCCTGACCACCTGAGGGCACCACAGACTGTGGATGCTTTTAAAAAAAGGCTTAAAAGCCCTTCTTTTTTCTTTTTTTTTAAATGCCTTTTTTTAGAAAAACATGCATACTAGTTATAGCTATTTGTCTGTTCTAGTTTTAACTTTTATTTATTTCTTTATTACCTTTTTATTTATTTATTTATTTTTTAATACACTGTAGCACTTTGAGATTGTTCACTCAATATAAAGTGCTTTTTACAAATACAATCTATTATTATTATTATATTATTAATAACAACTCAAGCTGTACATCAAGCAAGAATGGGAAAGAATTCCTCCTGAAAAGTTTCAAAAATTGGTCTCCTCAGTTCCCAAACCTTTTACTGAGTGTTGTTAAAAGGAAAGGCCATGTAACACGGTGGTAAAAATGCCCCTGTGCCAACTTTTTTGCCATTAAATTCAAAGTTAATTATTATTTTTAGGGATGTCCGATAATGGCTTTTTGCCGATATCAGATATTCCGATATTGTCCAACTCTTTAATTACCGATACCGATATCAACCGATACCGATATCAACCGATATATACAGTCGTGGAATTAACACATTATTATGTCTAATTTGGACAACCAGGTATGGTGAAGATAAGGTACTTTTTTAAAAAAAATTATAAAATAAAATAAGATCAATAAATTAAAAACATTTTCTTGAATAAAAAAGAAAGTAAAACAATATAAAAACAGTTACATAGAAACTAGTAATTAATGAAAATGAGTAACATTAACTGTTAAAGGTTAGTACTATTAGTGGACCAGCAGCACGCACAATCATGTGTGCTTACGGACTGTATCCCTTGCAGACGGTATTGATATATATTGATATATAATGTAGGAACCAGAATATTAATAACAGAAAGAAACAACCCTTTTGCGTGAATGAGGAGGGAGGTTTTTTGGGTTGGTGCATTAATTGTAAGTGTATCTTGTGTTTTTTATGTTGATTTAATTAAAAAAATAAAAATAAAAAATAAAATTTTTAAAAAAAAAACATACCGATAACAAAAAAAACGATACCGATAATTTCCGATATTACATTTTAACGCATTTATCGGACATCCCTAATTATTTTCCCCCAAAAAATTAGTTTCTCAGTTGGAACATTAAATATGTTGTTTTTGCAGTCTATTCAATTGAATATAAGTTGACAAGGATTAGCAAATCATTGTATTCTGTTTTTATTTACCATTTACACAACGTGCCAACTCCACCGGTTTCGGGTTTTGTATTTCGCACGGCAGTTCGGTATAAATGTGAACAAAAACAAGCCGCATTTTTGCAGGGAATTACTTAACCGGGGCCCCCCTTAAAAAAGCCGCAGAGTGCTCGGCCTCTCTCTACTTTTACCCTCTGCTCTGCTGCTCTTGCCACCGTGTGAACGATAATATAACTAATATGTCTCAAGTGGCCTTTTGCTGAGATATTGCACCTCTCTCACACAAGAGGCCCGGCTCACTAATGATGACCACCCACTAAAGCAGTGGCTGCCCCCTTGCCTCTTATACCTCTTAACACATTCACCCGCAAGTACACACACACACACACACACACACACCCTCTCCATAAGGTCAAGTGTATACACAAGAGGGGTAGGAATGACAAAGGCCACAATGGCTGCATGGATCCCAACATGTGTTGCATGTGCAGACAGGAAGGTGTATATGTAACACACACAAAAGGTGTACGGATGGGGAAGGGGAGAGATCAAAAGAAAGTTGGCTTACCTTGGGTCCGGTCATCAAGAAATTATTCACTGACCTGGAAAAGGAGACAGATTATTCACTGAAGGAAGCTCAGTGTCCATAACAAATTCCTGCGGCTAACATCTCTCATTAGGGCTCCACGCTGCAGGAACATGTGAGACTGTGACACTCACACTGCAATAATGGCCCTTTTTTGGGGGGGGTAAAAGTGAGGCTTGTTTGAGGGGGGGGGAGGGGGGGGGGTTCACATGCAACTACAAGATGCAGCAATAAGAGAACATGCACAATCATCTGTTGAGTAAAAATAGCAGGAATAATAAAAAGAAAAGCGGTCAAAAGCTGCTTTTTTTCTTATTTTGCATGCATGTGAAAACATTTTATAGACATAAAGGTGACAATGAAGTCAAAATATAAATTTGTAATTAATTAGGTAGGTAGTGGGGGAGTGGGAAAAAATCGATTTGAATTCAATTCGCGATTCTCACGTCGTGCGATTCAAAATCGATTCTCATTTTTAAAAAATCGAATTTTTATTTAATTTTTTTTAATTTATTTTATTTATTTTTTTTCCATTTTTTTTTTTTTTTTTTTTTTTTTACTTAATAAATCCAACAAAACAATACACAGCAATACCATAACAATGCAATCCGATTCCAAAACCAAACCCGACCCAGCAACACTGCAATAAACAGAGCAATTGAGAGGAGACACAAACACGACACAGAACAAACCAAAAGTAGTGAAACAAAAATGAATATTATCAACAACAGTATCAATATTAGTTACAATGTCAACATAGCAGTGATTAAAAATCCCTCGTTGACATTATCATTAGACGTTTATAAAAAATAAAAAAAATGAACAATAATGTCACAGTGGCATCGCATCTCATAAGCTTGACAACACACTGTGTCCAATATTTTCACAAAGATAAAATAAGTCATATTTTTGGTTCATTTAATAGTTCAAACAAATCAGTTGATAAAACATTGTCCTTTACAATTATAAAAGCTTTTTACACAAATCTACTACTCTGCTTGCATGTCAGCAGACTGGGGTAGATCCTGCTGAAATCCTACGTATTGAATGAATAGAGAATCCTTTTGAATCGGGAAAATGTCGTTTTTCAATCGAGAATCGCGTCGAATTGAAAAAAATCGATTTTGAATCTAATCGTGACCCCAAGAATCGATATTGAATCGAATCGTGGGACACCCAAAGATTCGCAGCCCTAGTAGGTAGGTAGGTAGGTCTTTATTGTCATTGCAATAAGTACAACGAAACTTGGTTTTCAGCACAAACCCGTTCAAGATTAGACAAACAAACCGTGTACAGGGTTACAGAACATGGAACGCTGATGGGTCGCCACAAGGCGCCCCGTAAAAGATGGGGAAAAAGGTACAACGCTGGGGAAGGATGAGTAAAAAAAATACAATCTAGACTGGGCTCCTAAGGGGGCTCAGTCTGGAGTGGGAAAAAACCTCCATAGCAAAGCACATATACATATTACAACGTACATCTCGAGATATTTAGCAACAGAGGGAAGGGAGTGCGGGGTAATGGTGGTTGGCCGCAGCTCTCGGCGCTGACCATCCTTTCATCAACCCTATGGGATTTGCGTAATTAATTAATTTCATTCTAAACAGAGCAAATATAATAGTTGTCGTTATTGTCCTTATTTCTAATTATATGCACAGACTTGAAAGCTTAAAAATGCAATAAATATTAATTAGTATATCAATGTTTGCTGTCTTGAGTTTGCCTTAGGGATATATCATAATACAAGTGTAAGTTTTACAAATATATCTCGAATATGAGAATGTTTGCTGTCATGACTTTGTCTTGTTGTCAAGTGCATCTGTACTGTTAAGTTCAAATTTGAATGACAATAAAAGGAAGTCTAAGTCTAAGTAAAAAAAATATATAGCTGACCCATTAAAAATGATTAAAGCAAAATGTATTTACTTGGCTAATTAAAGTTGCTTTAATATTTTCACTTCACACTATTATTTTATTACATTTAGTTTTTGGTCAAACTTGACTTGGTTCACTCTATTTTTAAGAATTCAACATTTTTAGAAAAATGCCATTTAAAATACTCAAAATTAAACGTTTTTCCAAAATATTTAATTCTTAAGTATATTCAATATATATTTTTCATAATTTTGTATTAATTTAATTCATTTAATGGAATATATGGACGTTATAGGTAAAGCAAACGTTCATATATTTTTTAATATATTTGTCAATATGTATTGCATTTGTAAGTATTGGATCTAATAACTTCCTTTTGGATTAAATTACGCACATTTTTAAGGACACAATCATGACAGTTCTCATATCTGAGATATATTTGTAACCTTACAATTAGATTATAATATCCCAAAGGCAAACTCAAGACAGCAAAATTTTAAATATTCGTTAATATTTATTGCATTTTAAGCATTCAATTGAAAATTCATTGAATTTGATGTTAGACCTTTTGAAAATGTCCTTCAGATTAATTTTAAATATTTATTATATTGGCATAATGTACATTGAAAATAGTTCCCATAATTTATTATCAATTTAAATATTTAGTTTCTTAAAAATAATAATTTATTATTGTAATTATTTCGGATTAATAAAGCACATGAATCTTTCCAGCTTGAAATATTTTTTCGATTTTTAGAATAGTGTATATCAAAAATATTTTTTATTTGTATTTATTTATTTATTTATTATCAAATTTTTAAAAAATTGTATTTTCATGTATATAAAATTCTATATCAAATAGAAAATCGTAAGTGAATTTACAAAAATTAATTCTAATTTGTTCATATTTATTGCATTTTTAATAATTTCATTTATATTTTGTTTATTTTAATTTGAATTGAACTGTGAAACCTTTTTAAAATTTCCTCAACATTAAGAAAGTAGACATGCATTTTTTCCAATTTGAAATATTTATTAGATTTTTAGAATACTGCATAACAAAAATATGTGTTTTATTAGTATTTGTTATTCGTTTCTCAAAACAATAATATATTAATTTAAATAAAATTATTAATAATAACAAAAAATTATTGAAATAAAAAGCACTATTCTATTTTTTTTTAAGTTGTGGTTTCATGTATATACAATTCTATATTAAATCAAAAATCGTAAGTGAATTCACAAAAGTTAATATATATGTGTTTATATGTATTGCATTTTTGATCACTTGATTTATATTTCGTTGAATTTTTTTATTTGAATTTAACTATTCAACCTTATAAAAATGTAAATAAAAGTAAATGTGCATTTTTCCAGTTTGAAATATTTATTAGATTAAATATTTATTTTTCATTTGCATTTCTTATTCGTTTCTCAAAATAATATAATATTAGTTAAAATAAAATAAAATAATAAATAAGTACTAAAACAATAATGAAATTTTAAAAAAAAACACAAATCTATTTTTTTTTAAGTTGTGGTTTATATTAAAGAAAAAATTTGTAATGTGTTTATATTTATTCCATTTTTTATCATTTTATTTATATTTCGTTCTGTTCAACCTTTTTAAAATAAAAAAAAAAAGTAAACGTGCATTTTTCATGCAGTTTGAAATATTTATTAGATTTTCAGACTACTGCATAACAAAAATATTCTCGATATATACTCAAAATAATAATGTGTTGATTAAAAAAAAAACAATAAACAATAACTAAAACAATATTGAAATAAAAAACACAATCCTTTTTTTTTAGTTGTGGTTTTATGTATAGAAAATTCTATGTTAAATAAAAAATCATAAGTGAATTCACAAAAGTTGATGGGGTTTTTTTATATTTATTGCATGTTTGATCATTTTATTTATACTTCGTTTAAATGTTTTAATTTGAATTTATTTGTTCAACCTATTTAAAATAAAATAAAAAGCGAAAGTGCATTTTTCCAGTATGAAATATTTACTACATTTTTAGAATACTGCATGACAAAAATATTTATTTTTCATTTGCATTTATTATTCCATCCATCCATTATCCATCCATTTCCTACCGCTTGTCCCTTATTATTCGTTTCTCAAAATAATAATATATTCATTACAAGAAAATAATAAAGAATAAAGAATAACTAAAACATTATTGAAATAAAAAAAACATTTTTGACTCTTGCCAGATCCTTGTAATCTGGCGAGAGTCAGGTTAGGTTTTATGTAAAGGAAATTTTATATTAAATTTTTAAAAAAATGTAATTTATTTATATTTATTGCATTTTTTTATCATCTGATGTATTTCGTTAAAAAAAATTAATTTGAATTTAACTGTGCAACCTTTTTAAAATTTAAATAAAAGTAAACGTGCATTTTTTTCCAGTTTTAAATATTTATACATTTTTATGCATTTTTATATTATTTCTAAAAACATTTTTCGCTAAATAATTTGCTAATTAAATTATTCGGATATTTCCAGTTCAAAATATTTATTGGCTTCTAAGGCATACTGTATATTAAAATTATTGTATTTTTTTTTATTTATTCGTTTCTCAAAATAACAATAATGAATATAAAAATCATTTCAATTCAATAACAACAACATAATATTGACTTTTAAAATGACTAAATTAAAAGTTGCTTTTAACAACGAAATGAAGGCCTGCATCCAGATTTAAAAATGAATTTACAGTGATAAAAACATTCCAAAAATATTGCACGTCACCGCAGTTTGCAGGGTCGTCATATTTCTGCAGACAGTTCCAAAAAAGGCGAGGAAGGAAAAAAAAGGGGACTCACCAGCAGCAGTAGGACCTCATGTGCGCCAGGAGGATGAAGATATAGAAGCCAACCTCCCAATGCATGAACATCCTGACAGACAGGTGACAGACAGGTGACAGACAGGTGACAGACAGGTGAGCCTGCAGACACCGACGTGCAAGAGGCGAGTGGACACTGAGCGTGGAGAAGAACACGCATGCAAACTCCACCGTGGAGGATTGGAGGGTTGGGGTGGGGGGGGTGGGGGGCGTTCTCTGAAATGGAGCTCCTCTCGTCCCCAACAAGAGATTATCTACTTAATTAAAGACCCCCACCTTTTCTCTGCTGCCGACCAATCAGGAGCCTCCCAGCGCCCGGAGGATGAAAAAGGGCCTCCATGCTGACTCCCATTCAGCATCCAGGGAAGATCCGCTTAATCCTGGCGGGGGAAGTAACACCGATCCTCCCGGGAGTTTTATTCCAGTTATCGAATGTATTGAGGGATTAGGCGGGAAAAGGGTTCGATCAGAAGACAGAAGGTGATTGGATCAGACGTCAAAAGTCGCACTTTCATTGCAAAGGGGGAAAAAAAAGTGCACATGCAGAACTCGAACCATGTTTGGATTTACATTCTGACATTTGCATCCTTAATCCAGACGCTCACTATGGATGAAGACATTATTAGGGACCGCAATGTCCCTTTGGGACAGAGGACCCTATTGTAATTGTAAGGTTTTATTATTATTCTTTATTATACCGCCGCCTCTTTGAGCTGTAATTTGACCCCCTTAACATGCTTCAAAACTCACCATATATTTGACACACACATCAGGACTGGTGAAAATTGCGATCTAATCAAAAAATCTAGCCCTAAAACTCAAAATTGCGCTCTAGCGCCCCCTAGGAAGAAAACACAGACAAAACTGCCCGTAACCCCCACTTGGAATGTCAGAGAGACGTGAAACAAAAACCTCTATGTAGGTCTCACTTAGACCTAGATTTCATACACTGACATCCTTCAACAAAAATCAACAGGAAGTTTGAAATTCCCCCTTCAAAACAAAAGTTTTGTAAAAAGAGTCACTTTTGCCTCTTTGAGCTATAATTTGACCCCCTTAACATGCTTCAAAAGTCACCATATATTTGACACACACATCAGGACTGGCGAAAATTGCGATCTAATCAAAAAACCTAGCCCCAAAACTCAAAATTGCGCTCTAGCGCCCCCTAGGAAGAAAACACAGACAAAACTGCCCACAACTCCCACTAGGAATGTCGGAGAGACATGAAACAAAAACCTCTATGTAGGTCTCACTTAGACCTAGATTTCATACACTGACATCCTTCAGCAAAAATCAAAAGGAAGCTTGCAATTCCCCCTTCAAAACAAAAGTTTTGTAAAAAGAGTCACTTTTGCCTCTTTGAGCTATAATTTGACCCCCTTAACATGCTTCAAAACTCACCATATTCGACACACACATCAGGAAAATTGCGATCTAATCAAAAAACCTAGCCCCAAAACTCAAAATTGCGCTCTAGCGCCCCCTAGGAAGAAAACACAGACAAAACTGCCCGTAACTCCCACTTGGAATGTCGGAGAGACATGAAACAAAAACCTCTATGTAGGTCTCACTTAGAACTAGATTTCATACACTGACATCCTTGAGCAAAAAACAACAGGAAGTTTGCAATTCCCCCTTCAAAACAAAAGTTTTGTAAAAAGAGTCACTTTTGCCTCTTTGAGCTATAATTTGACCCCCTTAACATGCTTCAAAACTCACCATATATTTGACACACACATCAGGACTGGCGAAAATTGCGATCTAATCAAAAAACCTAGCCCCAAAACTCAAAATAGGAAGAAAACACAGACAAAACTGCCCGTAACTCCCACTTGGAATGTCGGAGAGACATGAAACAAAAACCTCTATGTAGGTCTCACTTAGACCTAGATTTCATACACTGACATCCTTCAGCAAAAATCAACAGGAAGTTTGCAATTCCCCCTTCAAAACAAAAGTTTTGTAAAAAGAGCCACTTTTGCCTCTTTGAGCTATAATTTGACCACCTTAACATGCTTCAAAAGTCACCATATATTTGACACACACATCAGGACTGGCGAAAATTGCGATCTAATCAAAAAACCTAGCCCCAAAACTCATAATTGCACTCTAGCGCCCCCTAGGAAGAAAACACAGACAAAACTGCCCGTAACTCCCACTTGGAATGTCGGAGAGACATGAAACAAAAACCTCTATGTAGGTCTCACTTAGACCTAGATTTCATACACTGACATCCTTCAGCCAAAATCAACAGTAAGTTTGCAATTCCCCATTCAAAACAAAAGTTTTGTAAAAACAGTCACTTTTGCCTCTTTGAGCTATAATTTGACCCCCTTAACATGCTTCAAAACTCACCATATATTTGACACACACATCAGGACTGGCAAAAATTGTGATCTAATCAAAAAACCTAGCCCCAAAACTCAAAATTACGCTCTAGCGCCCCCTAGGAAGAAAACACAGACAAAACTGCCCGTAACTCCCACTTGGAATGTCAGAGAGACATAAAACAAAAACCTCTATGTAGGTCTCACTTAGACCTAGATTTCATACACTGACATCCTTCAGCAAAAATCAACAGGAAGTTTGCAATTCCCCCTTCAAAACAAAAGTTTTGTAAAAACAGTCACTTTAATAAATGATGAATGGGTTATACTTGTATAGCGCTTTTCAAGGTACTCAAAGCGCTTTGACAGTATTTCCACATTTACCCATTCAGACACACATTCACACACTGATGGCGGGAGCTGCCATGCAAGGCAAGGGTGAAGTGTCTTGCCCAAGGACACAACGGACGTCCTCTTTGAGCTATAATTTGACCCCCTTAACATGCTTCAAAACTCACCATATTTGACACACATATCAGGACTGGCGAAAATTGCGATCTAATCAAAAAACCAAGCCCCAAAACTCAAAATAGGAAGAAAACACAGACAAAACTGCCCGTAACTCCCACTTGGAATGTCGGAGAGACATGAAACAAAAACCTCTATGTAGGTCTCACTTAGACCTAGATTTCATACACTGACATCCTTCAGCAAAAATCAACAGGAAGTTTGCAATTCCCCCTTCAAAACAAAAGTTTTGTAAAAAAGAGTCACTTTTGCCTCTTTGAGCTGTAATTTGACCCCCTTAACATGCTTCAAAACTCACCATATATTCGACACACACATCAGGACTGACGAAAATTGCGATCCAATCAAAAAACCTAGCCCCAAAACTCAATATTGCGCTCTAGCGCCCCCTAGGAAGAAAACACAGACAAAACTGCCTGTAACTCCCACTTGGAATGTCGGAGAGACATGAAACAAAAACCTCTATGTAGGTCTCACTTAGACCTAGATTTCATACACTGACATCCTTCAGCAAAAATCAAAAGGAAGCTTGCAATTCCCCCTTCAAAACAAAAGTTTTGTAAAAAGAGTCACTTTTGCCTCTTTGAGCTATAATTTGACCCCCTTAACATGCTTCAAAACTCACCATATTCGACACACACATCAGGAAAATTGCGATCTAATCAAAAAACCTAGCCCCAAAACTCAAAATTGCGCTCTAGCGCCCCCTAGGAAGAAAACACAGACAAAACTGCCCGTAACTCCCACTTGGAATGTCGGAGAGACATGAAACAAAAACCTCTATGTAGGTCTCACTTAGAACTAGATTTCATACACTGACATCCTTGAGCAAAAAACAACAGGAAGTTTGCAATTCCCCCTTCAAAACAAAAGTTTTGTAAAAAGAGTCACTTTTGCCTCTTTGAGCTATAATTTGACCCCCTTAACATGCTTCAAAACTCACCATATATTTGACACACACATCAGGACTGGCGAAAATTGCGATCTAATCAAAAAACCTAGCCCCAAAACTCAAAATAGGAAGAAAACACAGACAAAACTGCCCGTAACTCCCACTTGGAATGTCGGAGAGACATGAAACAAAAACCTCTATGTAGGTCTCACTTAGACCTAGATTTCATACACTGACATCCTTCAGCAAAAATCAACAGGAAGTTTGCAATTCCCCCTTCAAAACAAAAGTTTTGTAAAAAAGAGTCACTTTTGCCTCTTTGAGCTGTAATTTGACCCCCTTAACATGCTTCAAAACTCACCATATATTCGACACACACATCAGGACTGACGAAAATTGCGATCCAATCAAAAAACCTAGCCCCAAAACTCAATATTGCGCTCTAGCGCCCCCTAGGAAGAAAACACAGACAAAACTGCCTGTAACTCCCACTTGGAATGTCGGAGAGACATGAAACAAAAACCTCTATGTAGGTCTCACTTAGACCTAGATTTCATACACTGACATCCTTCAGCAAAAATCAAAAGGAAGCTTGCAATTCCCCCTTCAAAACAAAAGTTTTGTAAAAAGAGTCACTTTTGCCTCTTTGAGCTATAATTTGACCCCCTTAACATGCTTCAAAACTCACCATATTCGACACACACATCAGGAAAATTGCGATCTAATCAAAAAACCTAGCCCCAAAACTCAAAATTGCGCTCTAGCGCCCCCTAGGAAGAAAACACAGACAAAACTGCCCGTAACTCCCACTTGGAATGTCGGAGAGACATGAAACAAAAACCTCTATGTAGGTCTCACTTAGAACTAGATTTCATACACTGACATCCTTGAGCAAAAAACAACAGGAAGTTTGCAATTCCCCCTTCAAAACAAAAGTTTTGTAAAAAGAGTCACTTTTGCCTCTTTGAGCTATAATTTGACCCCCTTAACATGCTTCAAAACTCACCATATATTTGACACACACATCAGGACTGGCGAAAATTGCGATCTAATCAAAAAACCTAGCCCCAAAACTCAAAATAGGAAGAAAACACAGACAAAACTGCCCGTAACTCCCACTTGGAATGTCGGAGAGACATGAAACAAAAACCTCTATGTAGGTCTCACTTAGACATAGATTTCATACACTGACATCCTTCAGCAAAAATCAACAGGAAGTTTGCAATTCCCCCTTCAAAACAAAAGTTTTGTAAAAAGAGCCACTTTTGCCTCTTTGAGCTATAATTTGACCACCTTAACATGCTTCAAAAGTCACCATATATTTGACACACACATCAGGACTGGCGAAAATTGCGATCTAATCAAAAAACCTAGCCCCAAAACTCATAATTGCACTCTAGCGCCCCCTAGGAAGAAAACACAGACAAAACTGCCCGTAACTCCCACTTGGAATGTCGGAGAGACATGAAACAAAAACCTCTATGTAGGTCTCACTTAGACCTAGATTTCATAAACTGACATCTTTCAGCAAAAATCAACAGGAAGCTTGCAATTCCCCCTTCAAAACAAAAGTTTTGTAAAAAGAGTCACTTTTGCCTCTTTGAGCTATAATTTGACCCCCTTAACATGCTTCAAAACTCACCATATTCGACAGACACATCAGGACTGGCGAAAATTGCGATCTAATCAAAAAACCTGGTCCCTAAACTCAAAATTGCGCTCTAGCGCCCTCTAGGAAGAAAACACAGACAAAACTGCCCGTAACTCCCACTTAGAATGTCGGAGAGACATGAAACAACAACCTCTATGTAGGTCTCACTTAGACCTAGATTTCATAAACTGACATCCTTCAGCAAAAATCAACAGGAAGCTTGCAATTCCCCCTTCAAAACAAAAGTTTTGTAAAAAGAGTCACTTTTGCCTCTTTGAGCTATAATTTGACCCCCTTAACATGCTTCAAAACTCACCATATTCGACAGACACATCAGGACTGGCGAAAATTGCGATCTAATCAAAAAACCTGGTACCTAAACTCAAAATTGCGCTCTAGCGCCCTCTAGGAAGAAAACACAGACAAAACTGCCCGTAACTCCCACTTGGAATGTCAGAGAGACATGAAACAAAAACCTCTATGTAGGTCTCACTTAGACCTAGATTTCATACACTGACATCCTTCAGCAAAAATCAACAGGAAGCTTGCAATTCCCCCTTCAAAACAAAAGTTTTGTAAAAAGAGTCACTTTTGCCTCTTTGAGCTATAATTTGACCCCCTTAACATGCTTCAAAACTCACCATATATTTGACACACATATCAGGACTGGCGAAAATTGCGATCTAATCAAAAAACCTAGCCCCAAAACTCAAAATAGGAAGAAAACACAGACAAAACTGCCCGTAACTCCCACTTGGAATGTCGGAGAGACATGAAACAAAAACCTCTATGTAGGTCTCACTTAGACCTAGATTTAATACACTGACATCCTTCAGCAAAAATCAACAGTAAGTTTGCAATTCCCCCTTCAAAACAAAAGTTTTGTAAAAACAGTCACTTTTGCCTCTTTGAGCTATAATTTGACCCCCTTAACATGCTTCAAAACTCACCATATTCGACACACACATCAGGAAAATTGCGATCTAATCAAAAAACCTAGCCCCAAAACTCAAAATTGCGCTCTAGCGCCCCCTAGGAAGAAAACACAGACAAAACTGCCTGTAACTCCCACTTGGAATGTCGGAGAGACATGAAACAAAAACCTCTATGTAGGTCTCACTTAGACCTAGATTTCATACACTGACATCCTTCAGCAAAAATCAACAGGAAGTTTGCAATTCCCCCTTCAAAACAAAAGTTTTGTAAAAACAGTCACTTTAATAAATGATAAATGGGTATAGCGCTTTTCAAGGTACTCAAATCGCTTTGACAGTATTTCCACATTTACCCATTCTCACACACATTCACACACTGATGGCGGGAGCTGCCATGCAAGGCAAGGGTGAAGTGTCTTGCCCAAGGACACAACGGACGTCCTCTTTGAGCTATAATTTGACCCCCTTAACATGCTTCAAAACTCACCATATATTTGACACACATATCAGGACTGGCGAAAATTGCGATCTAATCAAAAAACCTAGCCCCAAAACTCAAAATAGGAAGAAAACACAGACAAAACTGCCCGTAACTCCCACTTGGAATGTCGGAGAGACATGAAACAAAAACCTCTATGTAGGTCTCACTTAGACCTAGATTTAATACACTGACATCCTTCAGCAAAAATCAACAGTAAGTTTGCAATTCCCCCTTCAAAACAAAAGTTTTGTAAAAACAGTCACTTTTGCCTCTTTGAGCTATAATTTGACCCCCTTAACATGCTTCAAAACTCACCATATTCGACACACACATCAGGAAAATTGCGATCTAATCAAAAAACCTAGTCCCAAAACTCAAAATTACGCTCTAGCGCCCCCTAGGAAGAAAACACAGACAAAACTGCCTGTAACTCCCACTTGGAATGTCGGAGAGACATGAAACAAAAACCTCTATGTAGGTCTCACTTAGACCTAGAATTCATACACTGACATCCTTCAGCAAAAATCAACAGGAAGTTTGCAATTCCCCATTCAAAACAAAAGTTTTGTAAAAACAGTCACTTTTGCCTCTTGAGCTATAATTTGACCCCCTTAACATGCTTCAAAACTCACCAAACTGGACACACACATCAGGACTGGCAAAAAAGGAGATCTAATAAAAAAATTAAAAAAAAACCAAAACTCACAATTGCGCTTTAGCGCCCCCTAGGAAGAAAACAGACAAAACTGCTCCTAGGAAGAAAACACAGACAAAACTGCCTGTAACTTCCAGTAGGAATGTCTTAGAGACATGAACCTCTATGTAGGTCTCACTCAGACCTACATTTCATATATTGACAACCCCTACAAAAATCAACAGGAAGTTTGCAAATCACCCTTCAAAACAAAAGTTTTGTAAAAACCGGTCACCTTTTTTCAAAAATTATCTCCTCTGAGCGCATTTGTCCTGTCGGCTTCAAACTAGCACAGGAGAGAGATTGAACCCTTCTGATTAAAAGTTAACGAAAGAGTTTTGATTACTGCTCCGGTTTGGATTTTATGTGCCGTCAAAGTCGGTCCCGTCCATCACTGCTTGCAGATTTAGTTATTATTATTATTCTCTAATCCACAGGTGTCAAACTCAAGGCCCCGGGGGCCAAATCTGGCCCGCGACATCATTTTATCTGGCCCGCAAACACCTGGAAATGACATGTGTCAATAAAGTACTTTATATTTTCTCACTGAATGTAATGTTTTTTATTCATTTTGACGGAAAAAATATATAGTAAAAGCCAAAAGATTGGACACACCTTCTCATTTCAATGTGTTTTCTTTATTTCCATGACTATTTACATTGTAGATTGTCACTGAAGGCATCAAAACTATGACACCTGTGAAGTGAAAACCATTTCGGGTGACTACCTCTCGAAGCTCATGGAGAGAATGCCAAGAGTGTGCAAAGCGGTAATCAGAGCAAAGGGTGCTGCTATTTTGAAGAAACGAGAATATAAGACATGTTTTCAGTTATTTCACCTTTTTTTTTTGTTAAGTACATAACTCCACATGTGTTCATTCATAGTTGTGATGCCTTCAGTGACAATCTACAATGTAAATAGTCATGAAAATAAAGAAAACGCATTGAAATGAGAAGGTGTGTCCAAACTTTTGGCCTGTACTGTATGTACTGCTTGAAATTTGTTAGAATAATTGTGTGTAAATTATCACACAACTCTTATGCTTAAGGGCCGTTGCTATAGTTATTATCAATTGTGCTGTAGTTGTACTTTTTCTATCCGTAGTCTTGTATCAGTGTTTGTTTCCAGAATCGGCCTGCTGACTGCCAAGGCTGAACATCGAGTGCTGTGACGTAGACAAAGCAGAGACAAAAAAGGAAAAATACACTATTTTACAGTAAAATTTTGTTAATGTAAAGTTTTTACTGTAAAATCGACAGTTTTTTTTTTTTTTTAATTATATAATTAATAATGAAATCCAGAGGCAAATTCATACATTATTCACTGTTACAAGTGGCCCTCTGAGGGCACCCATAACTGCCATGTGGCCCTCAATGAAAACCAGTATGACACCACTGATCTACTGTATGCATGCAGGTCCCTCTCCTATTGGAAGTCCGCCTTCTTGTGTGCTAATCGGGATTAAAGTGTGGGGTGGGGGGCGCGGGGGGGCGATTAGGAAACATCTTTCAACTTTCCAGGGGATGTTTTTGGATGAAAGATTCAAAGGAGGAATGGCAAGGAAGGAAAAAAAAGGTGTGTTTTTTATTGACGCATCAATGGCCACTCCATTAGGTACACCTACACCATTCAATGTGACAGCATGCATCGACAAAACTTTACTTACCTTACTTTTGTATGGTCAATTGGGTTGTTAAAAAAAATCAATACAAAATAAAATTGGTATACAAATAAAAGCATTGTTGTGGTTTTAGTTCTTGTCACATTTTGTCCAATTTTATATACCGGTATGGACAAAAAAACAACTAACCAACCACAAATTAATTACAATAATTTATTAATAATTAATCCATAATTTTAAGCACATTGTCTATGATAAAATGTATGATAAATGTAAAATAAATGTTGTGAGGAAGAAAAAAACCGGGTTACCTTCATTGTTGGGGATTTATAGTTTGTCCTATTTTTGATATGGACAAAAAAACAGCTAAAACCAACCAAAAATTAATGACAATAACAAGCAATAGTATATAATCCATATTATAAGAATATTTTCTATTATAAAATGATATGATAAATGTAAAAAAAAATGTTTTGAGGAAGAATAAAAACTGGGTTACCTTCATTGTTGGGGATTTATATTTTGTCCAATTTTTGATACGAACAAAAAAAACAACTAAAATCAACCACAAATTAATGACAATAGCAAGCAGTAGTATATAATCCATAATATTAAGCATATTTTCTATTACAAAATAATATGATGAATGTAAAATAAATGTTTTAAGGATTTTTTTTTATATATATATGAACAAAAAACAACTAAAAACAACCAAATATGTATGACAATAACAAGCAATAGTATATAATCCATCATTTTAAGCACATTTTCTATTGTAAAATATGATAAATGTAAAATAAATGTTTAAGGAAGAAGAAAAAACTGGCTTACCTTCATTGTTGGGGATTTATATTTTGTCAAATTTTTGATATGGACAAAAAAAAAAACTAAAAACAACCAAAAATATATGACAATAACAAGCAATAGTATATAATCCATATTATAAGAATATTTTCTATTATAAAATGATATGATAAATGTAAAATAAATGTTTTGAGGAGGGATAAAAACTGGGTTACCTTCATTGTTGGGGATTTATATTTTGTCCAATTTTTGATAGAACAAAAAAAAAAACTAAAACCAACCACACATTAATGACAATAGCAAGCAATAGTATATAATCCATAATATTAAGCATATTTTCTATTACAAAATAATATGATGAATGTAAAATAAATGTTTTAAGGATTTTTTTATATATATATATATATGAACAAAAAACAACTAAAAACAACCAAATATGTATGACAATAACAAGCAATAGTATATAATCCATCATTTTAAGCACATTTTCTATTGTAAAATATGATAAATGTAAAATAAATGTTTAAGGAAGAAGAAAAAACTGGCTTACCTTCATTGTTGGGGATTTATATTTTGTCAAATTTTTGATATGGACAAAAAAAAAAACTAAAAACAACCAAAAATATATGACAATAACAAGCAATAGTATATAATCCATATTATAAGAATATTTTCTATATAAAATGATATGATAAATGTAAAATAAATGTTTTGAGGAGGAATAAAAACTGGGTTACCTTCATTGTTGGGGATTTATATTTTGTCCAATTTTTGATAGAACAAAAAAAAAAACTAAAACCAACCACACATTAATGACAATAGAAAGCAATAGTATATAATCCATAATATTAAGCATATTTTCTATTACAAAATAATATGATGAATGTAAAATAAATGTTTTAAGGATTTTTTTTGTATATATATATATGAACAAAAAACAACTAAAAACAACCAAATATGTATGACAATAACAAGCAATAGTATATAATCCATCATTTTAAGCACATTTTCTATTGTAAAATATTATAAATGTAAAATAAATGTTTAAGGAAGAAAAAAAATGGTTTTCCTTCATTGTTGGGGATTTATATTTTGTCAAATTTTTGATATGGACAAAAAAAAACAACTAAAAACAACCAAAAATATATGACAATAACAAGCAATAGTATATAATCGATCATATTAAGCACATTTTCTATTGTAAAATATGATAAATGTAAAATAAATGTGTATGGAAGAAAAAAAATGGTTTTCCTTCATTGTTGGGGATTTATATTTTGTCAAATGTTTGATATGGACAAAAAAACTACTAAAACCAAACAAAAATTAATGACAATAACAAGAAATAGTATATAATCCATATTTTAAGCACATTTTCTATTACAAAATGATATGATGAATGTAAAATAAATGTTTTACGGAATTTTTTTTTTTTATATATGAACAAAAAACAACTAAAAACAACCAAAAATGTTTGACAATAACAAGCAATAGTATATAATCCATCATTTTAAGCACATTTTCTATTGTAAAATATGATAAATGTAAAATAAATGTTTAAGGAAGAAAAAAATGGTTTTCCTTCATTGTTGGGGATTTATATTTAGTCAAATTTTTGATATGGACAAAAAAAACAACTAAAAACAACCAAAAATATATGACAATAACAAGCAATAGTGTATAATCGATCATATTAAGCACATTTTCTATTGTAAAATATGATAAATGTAAAATAAATGTGTATGGAAGAAAAAAAATGGTTTTCCTTCATTGTTGGGGATTTATATTTTGTCAAATGTTTGATATGGACAAAAAAACTACTAAAACCAAACAAAAATTAATGACAATAACAAGAAATAGTATATAATCCATATTTTAAGCACATTTTCTATTCCAAAATGATATGATGAATGTAAAATAGATGTTTTACGGAATTTTTTTTTTTTTATATGAACAAAAAACAACTAAAAACAACCAAAAATGTATGACAATAACAAGCAATAGTATATAATCCATCATTTTAAGCACATTTTCTATTGTAAAATATGATAAATGTAAAATAAATGTTTAAGGAAGAAGAAAAAACTGGCTTACCTTCATTGTTGGGGATTTATATTTTGTCAAATGTTTTATATGGACAAAAAAACTACTAAAACCAAACACAAATTAATGATAATAACAAGCAATAGTATATAATCCATATTTTAAACACATTTTCTATTACAAAATGATATGATGAATGTAAAATAAATGTTTTACGGATTTTTTTTTTTTTTTTTATATGAACAAAAAACAACTAAAAACAACCAAAAATGTATGACAATAACAAGCAATGGTATATAATCCATCATTTTAAGCACATTTTCTATTGTAAAATATGATAAATGTAAAATAAATGTTTAAGGAAGAAGAAAAAACTGGCTTACCTTCATTGTTGGGGATTTATATTTTGTCAAATTTTTGATATGGACAAAAAAAACCAACTAAAACCAACCAAAAATATATGACAATAACAAGCAATAGTATATAATCCATCATTTTAAGCACATTTTCCATTATAAAATTATATGATAAATGTAAAATAAATGTTTTAAGGAAGAAAGAAAACTGGCTTACTGTCATTGTTGGGGATTTATATATTGTCACATTTTTGATATGGACAAAAACCAACTAAAAACAAAAAAAAAATAACAAGCAATAGTATATAATCCATAATTTTAAGAACATTTTATATTATAAAATTATATGATAAATGTAAAATAAATGTTTTAAGGAAGAAAAATAACTGGGTTACTCATTGTTGTGGATTTATATTTTGTCCAATTTTTGATATGGACAAAAAACAACTAAAACCAACCAAAAATTATCAAGCAATAGTATATAATCCATACTTTTAAGCACAAGTTCTATTACAAAATGATAGGATAAATGTAAAATAAATGTTTTAAGGAAGAAAAATAACTGTTACTCATTGTTGGGGATTTATATTTTGTCCAATTTTTGATATGGACAAAAAACAACTAAAACCAACAAAAAACTAACAAGCAATAGTATATAATCCATCATTTTAAACACACTTTCTATTATAAAATGATATGATAAACGTAAATTAAATGTTTTAAGGAAGAAAAATAACTGGGTTACTCATTGTTGGGGATTCATATTTTGTCCAATTTTTGATATGGACAAAAAACAACTAAAAACAACCAAAAATGTGTGAAAATAACAAGCAAGAGTATATAATCCATATTTTTTAAGCACATTTTCTACTATAAAATGCTAAATGTAAAATAAATGTTTTAAAGAAGAAAAATAACTGGGTTACTCACTGTTGTGGATTTATATTTTGTCCAATTTTTGATATGGACAAAAAACAACTAAAACCAACCAAAAATTATCAAGCAATAGTATATAATCCATACTTTTAAGCACAAGTTATATTATAAAATGATAGGATAAATGTAAAATAAATGTTTTAAGGAAGAAAAATAACTGTTACTCATTGTTGTGGATTTATATTTTGTCCAATTTTTTATATGGACAAAAAACAACTAAAAACAAACAAAAATTATCAAGCAATAGTTTATAATCCATACTTTTAAGCACATGTTCTATTATAAAATGATAGGATAAATGTAAAATAAATGTTTTAAGGAAGAAAAATAACTGTTACTCATTGTTGTGGATTTATATTTTGTCCAATTTTTTATATGGACAAAAAACAACTAAAAACAACAAAACATTAATGACAATAACAAGCAATAGTATATAATACATATTTTAAACACAAGTTATATTATAAAATGATAGGACAAAAAACAACTAAAAACAACAAAACATTAATGACAATAACAAGCAATAGTATATAATACATATTTTAAACACAAGTTATATTATAAAATGATAGGATAAATGTATAAAAATAATTTAAGGAAGAAAAATAACTGGGTTACTCATTGTTGGGGATTTATATTTTGTCCAATTTTTGATATGGACAAAAAACAACTAAAACCAACCAAAAATTATCAAGCAATAGTATATAATCCATACTTTTAAGCACAAGTTCTATTACAAAATGATAGGATAAATGTAAAATAAATGTTTTAAGGAAGAAAAATAACTGTTACTCATTGTTGTGGATTTATATTTTGCCCAATTTTTTATATGGACACGAAACAACTAAAAACAACAAAACATTAATGACAATAACAAGCAATAGTATATAATACATATTTTAAACACAAGTTATATTATAAAATGATAGGATAAATGTAAAATAAATGTTTTAAAGAAGAAAAATAACTGGGTTACTCACTGTTGTGGATTTATATGTTGTCCAATTTTTGATATGGACAAAAAACAACTAAAATCAACAAAAAACTAACAAGCAATAGTATATAATCCATCATTTTAAACACACTTTCTATTAAAAAAATGATATGATAAACTTAAATGTTTTAAGGAAGAAAAATAACTGGGTTACTCATTGTTGGGGATTTATATTTTGTCCAATTTTTGATATGGACAAAAAACAACTAAAAACAACCAAAAATGTGTGACACTAACAAGCAAGAGTATATAATCCATATTTTTTAAGCTCATTTTCTATCATAAAATGATTTAATAAATGTAAAAGAAATGTTTTTAAGGAACAAAAAAAACTGGCTTACCTTCATTGTTGTGGATTGAAATTTTGTCCAATTTTTGATATGGACAAAAAACAACTAAAACCAACCAAAAATTATCAAGCAATAGTATATAATCCATACTTTTAAGCACAAGTTCTATTACAAAATGATAGGATAAATGTAAAATAAATGTTTTATGGAAGAAAAATAACTGTTACTCATTGTTGGGGATTTGTATTTTGTCCATTTTTTTATATGGACAAAAAACAACTAAAACAACAAAACATTAATGACAATAACAAGCAATAGTATATAATTCATACTTTTAAGCACAAGTTCTATTACAAAATGATAGGATAAATGCAAAATAAATGTTTTAAGGAAGAAAAATAACTTACTCATTGTTGGGGATTTATATGTTGTCCAATTTTTGATATGGACAAAAAACAACTAAAAACAACTAAACATTAATGACAATAACAAGCAATAGTATATAATACATATTTTAAGCACAATTTATATTATAAAATGATAGGATAAATGTCAAATAAATATTTTAAGGAAGAAAAATAACTGGGTTACTCATTGTTGGGGATTTATATTTTGTCCAATTTTTGATATGGACAAAAAACAACTAAAACCAACAAAAAACTAACAAGCAATAGTATATAATCCATCATTTTAAACACACTTTCTATTAAAAAAATGATATGATAAACGTAAATTAAATGTTTTAAGGAAGAAAAATAACTGGGTTACTCATTGTTGGGGATTTATATTTTGTCCAATTTTTGATATGGACAAAAAACAACTAAAAACAACCAAAAATGTGTGACACTAACAAGCAAGAGTATATAATCCATATTTTTTAAGCACATTTTCTATCATAAAATGATTTAATAAATGTAAAATAAATGTTTTTAAGGAACAAAAAAAACTGGCTTACCTTCATTGTTGTGGATTGATATTTTGTCCAATTTTTGATATGGACAAAAAACAACTAAAACCAACCAAAAATTATCAAGCAATAGTATATAATCCATACTTTTAAGCACAAGTTCTATTACAAAATGATAGGATTAATGTAAAATAAATGTTTTATGGAAGAAAAATAACTGTTACTCATTGTTGGGGATTTATATTTTGTCCATTTTTTTATATGGACAAAAAACAACTAAAACAACAAAACATTAATGACAATAACAAGCAATAGTATATAATTCATACTTTTAAGCACAAGTTCTATTACAAAATGATAGGATAAATGTAAAATAAATGTTTTAAGGAAGAAAAATAACTTACTCATTGTTGGGGATTTATATGTTGTCCAATTTTTGATATGGACAAAAAACAACTAAAAACAACTAAACATTAATGACAATAACAAGCAATAGTATATAATACAGATTTTAAGCACAAGTTATATTATAAAATGATAGGATAAATGTCAAATAAATCTTTTAAGGAAGAAAAATAACTGGGTTACTCATTGTTGGGGATTTATATTTTGTACAATTTTTGATATGGACAAAAAACAACTAAAACCAACAAAAAACTAACAAGCAATAGTATATAATACATCATTTTAAACACACTTTCTATTATAAAATGATATGATAAATGTAAATTAAATGTTTTAAGGAAGAAAAATAACTGGGTTACTCATTGTTGGGGATTTATATTTTGTCCAATTTTTGATATGGACAAAAAACAACTAAAAACAACCAAAAATGTGTGACACTAACAAGCAAGAGTATATAATCCATATTTTTTAAGCACATTTTCTATCATAAAATGATTTAATAAATGTAAAATAAATGTTTTTAAGGAACAAAAAAACTGGCTTACCTTCATTGTTGTGGATTGATATTTTGTCCAATTTTTGATATGAAACAACTAAAACCAACCAAAAATGACTGACAATAACAAGCAACAGTACTCTGTGAACCACTGCGGCAGTTCCAATAAAACCACAGTTGTCCAGCAGAGGGCGCCAGTGCACGGCTTCCTATGTAGAACACCCCCTTGTCTTGACCACCATCATTTAAACATTACAAAAAAACAACTAGGGCAAAGTTGATTCATGTGTGCCAGGCAGTAAAGAAAAAGTGCATGCACAGCACTCAGGAATGTCCAAAAAACATGTGCTCATGCTATCTGAAAAATGTGCGGAGTGAGAATGTTGCTATGACGCAAGCGTGCGACCAGCACTTGAGATCACAATCAAGACGTTTGCGTAAGAGAAATGGGCGCTCAATTAACAAGTTGGACAAAACACCAATAGATGCCTCAATCTATTATTGTTAGCATGCTATCAGGTCAGCTCAAAAGAACTATATCTATGACTTACTTTAGTTGTAAATGTACTAAATTGGCTGAAATGCTAACAGTTAACATGATTGGACGCTAACGCCAAGTAACATCCTTGACTTTTATAGTTTTAAACTTACTAAATTGGCTGCTATTCTTACATGCTAACAGCTAGCATGCTGTCATGATAGCGGCAGGTAACAATACACTAAACTTTTTTAAACCTACAAAATTGGCAAAATGCTAACAGTTAACTTGATAGGAAGCTAACGCCAAGTAACAATATCCTTGACTTTAATACTTTTAAACCTACTAAATTAGCGACAAATCTTACTTGCTAAAAGTTAGCATGCTATCAAGACAGCTCCAAAGAACAATATCCATGACTTACTATACTTTTAAATGTACTAAATTGGCTAAACATGATAGAAAGCTAACGCCAAGAAACAATATCCATGAGTTATAGTTTTAAACCTACTAAATTGGCGACAATTCTTACTTGCTAAAAGTTAGCATGCTATCAAGACAGCTCCAAAGAACAATATCCATGACTTACTGTACTTTTAAATGTACTAAATTGGCTAAACATGATAGAAAGCTAACGCCAAGTAACAATATCCTTGACTTTAATACTTTTAAACCTACTAAATTGGCGACAAATCTTACTTGCTAAAAGTTAGCATGCTATCAGAACAGCTCCAAAGAACAATATCCATGACTTACTGTACTTTTAAATGTACTAAATTGGCTAAACATGATAGAAAGCTAACGCCAAGTAACAATATCCGTGAGTTATAGTTTTAAACCTACTAAATTGGCTGCAATTCTTACATGCTAACAGCTAGCATGCTGACAGGATAGCGCCAGGTAACAATACACTAACCTTTGTTTTAAACCTACAAAATCGGCTAAATGCTAACAGCTAACATGATTGGAAGCTAACGCCAAGTAACAATATCCACGACTTTTCGTTTTAAACCTACTAAATTGGCTACAATTCTTACTTGCTAAAAGTTAGTATGCTATCAGGACAGCTTCAAAGAAAAATATTCATGACTTAGTGTAGTTTTAAATGTACTAAATTGGCTGAAATGCTAACAGTTGACATGATAGGAAGCTAACGTCAAGTAACAATATCCTTGACTTTTATAGTTTTAAACTTACTAAATTGGCTACAATTCTTACTTGCTAAAAGTTAGCGTGCTATCAGGGCAGCGCTAAAGAACAATATCTGTGACTTACTGTAAGTTTTAAATGTACTCAATTGGCTAAAATCCCAACAGTTAACATGATAGAAAGCTAACGCCAAATAACGATATCCTTGACTGTTATTAAACCTACTAAATTAGCTACAATTCTTACTTGCTAAAAGTTAGTATGCTATCAGGACAGCTCCAAAGAACAACATCCCGACTTAGTGTAGTTTTAAATGTACTAAATTGGCCGAAATGCTAACAGTTAACATGATAGGAAGCTAACGCCAAGTAACAATATCCTTGACTTTCATAGTCTTAAACCTACTAAATTGGCTACAATTCTTACTTGCTAACAGTCAGCAATCCAAAAAACAATATATGGGACTTACCGTAGATTTAAATGTACTAAATTGGCTAAACTGCTAACGCTAACGCCAAGTAACAATATCCATGACTTTCAGTTGTAAACCTACAAAATTGGCTGCAATTCTTACATGCTAACAGCTAGAATGCTGGCAAGCTAGCCTCAGATAACAATACACAAAACTTTTTTAAACCTACAAAATTGTCTATCATGCTAAAAGTTAACATGATTGGAAGCTAACGCCAAGTAACTATCATTGACTTTTAGTTTTAAACCTACTAAATTGCCTGCAATTCATATATGCTAACATCTAGCATGCTGGCAAGCTAGCGCCAGGTAGAAATACACTAAACTTTTGTTTTAACCCTACAAAATTGGCTAAAATGGTAACAGTGAGCACACCACCAGCAGAAATCATTAAAAAACGAAACTCAGTTGACAGTAAAAAGTCGTTGTCGCAATTGTTGGATATGACTTTAAACCATAACCAAGCATGCATCACTATAGCTCTTGTCTCAAAGTAAGTGTACTGTCACCACCTGTCACATCACACCCTGACTTATTTGGACTTTTTTGCTGTTTTCCTGTGTGTAGTGTTTTAGTTAATTGTCTTGCACTCCTATTTTGGTGGCTTTTTCTCTTTTTTTTGGTATTTTCCTGTAGCATTTTCATGTCTTCCTTTGAGCCATATTTCCCGCATCTACTTTGGTTTTAGCAATAGAGACTATTTCAGTTGTTTTTTAATCCTTCTTTGTGGGGACATCGTTGATGTACATTGTGGACGCCGTCTTTGCTCCGCAGTAAGTCTTTGCTGTCGTCCAGCATTCTGTTTTTGTTTACTTTGTAGCCAGTTCAGTTTTAGTTTTCGTTCTGCATAGCCTTCCCTAAACTTTGATGCCTTCTCTTAGGGGAACTCACCTTTTGTTTATTTTTGGTTTAAGCATTAGACACCTTTTTTACCTGCACCCTGCCTCCCGCTGTTTGACATCTACAGAGCAATTAGCTACCGGCTGCCACCTACTGATATGGAAGAGTATTACACGGTTATTCTGCCGAGCTCTAGACAGCACCGACACTCAACAACAACACACCATTTGCAGACTATACCGGTTTGCTAAAAATATTTTTAACCCAAATAGGTGACATTAGATCATCTTCCAGGGCACACCAGCACAGTGGTGGAAATACACTGCTATAAGACTTACAAAACAGGCTTGATCGGGTTCAAACCCATTCTAACTTTCTGCGCCACTTAATTCTAAGAGTGCTGTGTGTTCATTTTGTTCCTGCAACTGTTTGACACGAGCCACAGGAATTAATCACATGGGGTTTATTATGATACACATTGAAGAGTTAGGCCATGTTTACGCAGGATAAGATATTTCCCGCATCTACTTTTGTTTTAGCAATCAAGAATATTTCAGTTGTTTTTTTAATCCTTCTTCGTGGGGACATCGTTGATTGTCATGTCTTGTTCGGATGTCCATTGTGGACGCCGTCTTTGCTCCACAGTAAGTCTTTGCTGTCGTCCAGCATTCTTTTTTTGTTGACTTTGTAGCCAGTTCTGTTTTTCGTTCTGCATAGCCTTCCCTAAGCTTCGATGCCTTCTCTTAGGGGCACTTACCTTTTGTTTATTGATTTGTTTCAAGCATTAGATACCTGTTTTCGACATCTACAAAGCAATTAGCTACCGGCTGCCACCTACTGATATGGAAGAGTATTACACGGTTACTCTGCCAAGCTCTAGACAGCACCGACACTCAACAACAACACATCATTTGCAGACTATACCGGTTTGCAAAAAATATTTTTAACCCAAATAGGTGACATTAGATCATCTTCCAGGGCACACAAGCACAGTGGTTGAAAAACACTGCTATAAGACTTACAAAACAGGCTTGATCGGGTTCAAACCCATTCTAACTTTCTGCACCACTTAGATTCTAACAGTTTTTGTTCCTGCAACTGTTAGGTGAAAACATGTAAAGCATTGAAACGACACGAGCCACAGGAATGAATCACATGGGGTTTATTATGATACACATTGAAGAGTTAGGCCATGTTTACGCAGGATAAGATATTTCCCGCATCTACTTTTGTTTTAGCAATCAAGAATATTTCAGTTGTTTTTTTTAATCCTTCTTCGTGGGGACATCGTTGATTGTCATGTCATGTTGGGATGTACATTGTGGACGCCGTCTTTGCTCCACAGTAAGTCTTTGCTGTCGTCCAGCATTCTGTTTTTGTGGACTTTGTAGCCAGTTCTGTTTTTCGTTCTGCATAGCCTTCCCTAAGCTTCGATGCCTTCTCTTAGGGGCACTCACCTTTTGTTTATTTTTGGTTTAAGCATTAGATACCTGTTTTCGACATCTACAGAGCAATTAGCTACCGGCTGCCACCTACTGATATGGAAGAGTATTACACGGTTACTCTGCCGAGCTCTAGACAGCACCGACACTCAACAACAACACATCATTTGCAGACTATAATTACCGGTTTGCAAAAAATATTTTTAACCCAAATAGGTGACATTAGATCATCTTCCAGGGCACACCAGCACAGTGGTTGAAATACACTGCTATAAGACTTACAAAACAGGCTTGATCGGGTTCAACCCCATTCTAACTTTCTGCGCCACTTAATTCTAAGAGTGCTGTGTGTTTCATTTTGTTCCTGCAACTGTTAGGTGAAAACATGTAAAGCATTGAAACGACACGAGCCACAGGAATGAATCACATGGGGTTTATTATGATACACATTGAAGAGTTAGGCCATGTTTAAACAGGATAAGATATTTCCCGCATCTACTTTTGTTTTAGCAATCAAGAATATTTCAGGTGTTTTTTTAATCCTTCTTCATGGGGACATCGTTGATTGTCATGTCATGTTGGGATGTACATTGTGGACGCCGTCTTTCCTCCGCAGTAAGTCTTTGCTGTCGTCCAGCATTCTGTTTTTGTGGACTTTGTAGCCAGTTCTGTTTTTCGTTCTGCATAGCCTTCCCTACGCTTCGATGCCTTCTCTTAGGGGCACTTACCTTTTGTTTATTTTGATTTGGTTCAAGCATTAGATACATGTTTTCGACATCTACAGAGCAATTAGCTACCGGCTGCCACCTACTGACATGGAAGAGTATTACACGGTTACTTTGCCGAGCTCTAGACAGCACCGACACTCAACAACAACACATCATTTGCAGACTATAATTACTGCTTTGCAAAAAATATTTTTAACCCAAATAGGTGAAATTAGATCATCTTCCAGGGCACACCAGCACAGTGGTTGAAAAACACTGCTATAAGATTTACAAAACAGGCTTGATCGGGTTCAAACCCATTCTAACTTTCTGCGCCACTTAATTCTAAGAGTGCTGTTTGTTCATTTTGTTCCTGCAACTGTTAGGTGAAAACATGTAAAACATTGAAACGACACGAGCCACAGGAATGAATCACATGGGGTTTATTATGATACACATTGAAGAGTTAGGCCATGTTTAAACAGGATAAGATATTTCCCGCATCTACTTTTGTTTTAGCAATCAAGAATATTTCAGTTGTTTTTTTAATCCTTCATGGGGACATCGTTGATTGTCATGTCATGTTCGGATGTCCATTGTGGACGCCGTCTTTGCTCCACAGTAAGTCTTTGCTGTCGTCCAGCATTCTGTTTTTGTGGACTTTGTAGCCAGTTCTGTTTTTCGTTCTGCATAGCCTTCCATACGCTTCGATGCCTTCTCTTAGGGGCACTTACCTTTTGTTTATTTTTGGTTCAAGCTTTAGATACCGGTTTTCGACATCTCCAAAGCAATTAGCTACCGGCTGCCACCTACTGATATGGAAGAGTATTACACGGTTACTTTGCCGAGCTCTAGACAGCACCGACACTCAACAACAACACATCATTTGCAGACTATAATTACTGGTTTGCAAAATATATTTTTAACCCAAATAGGTGACATTAGATCATCTTCCAGGGCACACCAGCACAGTGGTTGAAAAACACTGCTATAAGACTTACAAAACAGGCTTGATCGGGTTCAACCCCATTCTAACTTTCTGCGCCACTTAATTCTAACAGTTTTTGTTCCTGCAACTGTTAGGTGAAAACATGTAAAGCATTGAAACGACGAGCCAAAGGAATGAATCACATGGTGTTTATTATGATACACATTGAAGAGTTAGGCCATGTTTAAACACAGTAAAATATAGAACTAGGTGAAGTAGACAATATATCATCTTTCAGTGACTTTTCCACAATAAACCCATGATACTAATATTACTGTTTAATTGACCTTTGTGACGGTATTTGGGTGGGAATTGTGACATTTGCTGGCTGCACCACACGTCTCCCGCTGGTCTTATCTCAAAGGTTGATTATTATCACCAAATTGCACGCCTTGTTTGTGCACAGCAAGACTGCTGTTAGCAGGAATGTTGCTCGTACTCCTTTTACAAATAAAACCTACAATACTCTAATTTTTTTTTTTTTTCCTTCCGCCCCATGCAAAATTACACATTTCCATTCAATTCATTTGACGGATCGGAATTCCGAGTAAGCTGGCTCCACCTCGAAAGGACGTGGAGTTGAAATTTGGGGAGTTGCAGGAAGTGGAATTCAAATGCAATTCAAGAGATTCCGTGTAATAATAAAGATTTGCCACGTTTAAACTGAACAATTAAAAACACTTTTAACACAAATCCCTTCAATTTTGCAGTGTTTTTTTCCCACAAAACAACAATATTCATTGTTTTTTGGTTGTATAGCCTACCTGAAAAATTGGCTAAAATGCTAACAAGTTGAAAGTCAGCACTTTGGCACCAAATAACTATTTTTTTCCGAATTTAAGCTCGACCGAGAAAACATCAAGTAACAATACCCATGACTATTCTTTTGAAACCTATAAAACCCATGATTAATTTGAAACCTATAAAACTGGCTATCAAGTTAACAGTTAGCATGCTAGCAACAAATAATATCCATAGTTGTAAATGTACTAAATTGGCTAAAATGCAAACAGTAACATGATTGGAAGCTAACGCCAATAAACAATATACATGACTTAGTTTTAAACCTATTAAATTGGCTACAATTCTTACTTGCTAACAGTTAGCATGCTATTACGATAGCTCCAAATAACAATAGCCATGACTTGGTTTTAAATGTAGTTATTAATTGACAGTTAACATGATTGGAAGCAAACGGCAAGTAACAATATACATGACTTAAGTTTTAAACCTATTAAATTGGCTACAATTCTTACTTGCTAACATTTAGCATGCTATTAGGATAGCTCCAAATAATAGTCATGACTTAGTTTTAAATGTACTTATTAATTGGCTAAAATGCCAAGAAAACACCAAGTAACAATACCCATGACTATTAATTTGAAACCTATAAAACTTGCTATCAAGTTAACAGTTAGCATGCTAGCAAGCTAATTTGAAACCTATAAAACTTGCTATCAAGTTAACAGTTAGCATGCTAGCAAGATGACGCCAACAAATAATATCCATGACTTAGTTTTAAATGTACTAAATTGGCTAAAATGCAAACAGTTAACATGATTGGAAGCTAACGCCAAGTAACAATATACATGACTTAAGTTTTAAACCTATTAAATTGGCTACAATTCTTACTTGCTAACAGTTAGCATGCTATTAGGATAGCTCCAAATAATAGCCATGACTTAGTTTTAAATGTACTTATTAATTGGCTAAAATGCCAAGAAAACACCAAGTAACAATACCCATGACTATTAATTTGAAACCTATAAAACTGGCTATCAAGTCAACAGTTAGCATGCTAGCAAGATGACGCCAACAAATAATATCCATGACTTAGTTTTAAATGTACTAAATTGGCTAAAATGCAAACAGTTAACATAACAATACACATGACTTAGTTTTAAACCTATTAAATTGGCTACAATTCTTACTTGCTAACAGTTAGCATGCTATTAGGATAGCTCCAAATAATAGCCATGACTTAGTTTTAAATGTACTTATTAATTGGCTAAAATGCCAAGAAAACACCAAGTAACAATACCCATGACTATTAATTTGAAACCTATAAAACTGGCTATCAAGTTAACAGTTAGCATGCTAGCAAGATGACGCCAACAAATAATATCCATGACTTAGTTTTAAATGTACTAAATTGGCTAAAATGCAAACAGTTAACATAACAATACACATGACTTAGTTTTAAACCTATTAAATTGGCTACAATTCTTACTTGCTAACAGTTAGCATGCTATTAGGATAGCTCCAAATAATAGCCATGACTTAGTTTTAAATGTACTTATTAATTGGCTAAAATGCCAAGAAAACACCAAGTAACAATACCTATGACTATTAATTTGAAACCTATAAAACTTGCTATCAAGTTAACAGTTAGCATGCTAGCAAGATGACGCCAACAAATAATATCCATGACTTAGTTTAAATGTACTAAATTGGCTAAAATGCAAACAGTTAACATGATTGGAAGCTAACGGCAAGTAACAATATACATGACTTAAGTTTTAAACCTATTAATTTGGCTGCAAGTAAGTTAAACCTATTAATTTGGCTACAATTCTTACTTGCTAACAGTTAGCATGCTATTAGGATAGCTCCAAATAATAATATCCATGAGTTAGTTTTAAATGTACTTAATTGGCTAAAATGCTAACAGTTAACATAATTGGAAGCTAACACCAATGTCCGTGACTTTTAGTTTTAAACCTACTAAATCGGCTACACTTCTTACATGCCTACAGCTAGCATGCTGGCAAGATAGCGTCAAGTAGATATATTAATTACTTTTAGTTTGAAACCTACAAAAATTGGCTAATATGCTTAGCATTCTAACAAGATATTGCCAAGTAACAATACCATAAACTTTTAAACCTACAAAATTGGCTAAAATGCTAACAGTGAGCATGCTAGCAAGATGAGTACAAGTCAATAATACTGTTTATTGATGCCAAGACTTACAAAACTGGCTAAAGTGCTAACAGTTACGATGTAATATTTTTTGTGTGAATTAAATAATCCGTTTTATCGGCGAAGTTATTTTTAATTGTTGATAAAAAATATTTGCTGTGGCTAAAATGCTAACAGTTACGATGTAATATTTTTTAGTGTGAATTAAATAATCTGTTTTATAGGAGATGTTATTTTTAATTGTTGATAAAAAAAAGATTTGCTTTGGGGAAAATGCTAACAGTTACAATGTAATATTTTTTGTGTGAATTAAATAATCTGTTTTATAGGAGGTTATTTTTAATTGTTGATTAAAAAGATTTGCTGTGGCTAAAATGCTAACAGTTACGATGTAATATTTTTTAGTGTGAATTAAATAATCCGTTTTATAGGAGATGTTATTTTTAATTGTTGATAAAAAAAGATTTGCTTTGGGGAAAATGCTAACAGTTATGATGTAATATTTTTTGTGTGAATTAAATAATCTGTTTTATAGATGTTATTTTTAATTGTTGATAAAAATATTTGCTGTGGCTAAAATGCGAACAGTTACTATGTAATATTTTTTAGTGTGAATTAAATCATCTGTTTTATAGGAGATGTAATTTTTAATTGTTGATAAAAAATATTTGCTGTGGCTTAAATGCTAACAGTTACGTAAATTAAATAATCTGTTTTATAGGAGATGTAATTTTTAATTGTTGATAAAAATATTTGCTGTGGCTTAAATGCTAAAAGTTACGATGTAATATTTTTTAGTGTGATTTAAATAATCTGTTTTATAGGAGATGTTATTATAAAAATATTTGCTGTGGCTAAAATGCTAACAGTTACGATGTAATATTTTTTATAATCTGTTTTATAGGAGATCTTATTTTTAATTGTTGATAAAAAATATTTGCTGTGGCTAAAATGCTAACAGTTACGATGTAATATTTTTTAGTGTGAATTAAATAATCTGTTTTATAGGAGATGTCATTTTTAATTGTTGATAAAAAAATATTTGCTGTGGCTTAAATGCTAACAGTTACGATGTAATATTTTTTAGTGTAAATTAAATAATCTGTTTTATAGGAGATGTTATTTTGAATTGTTGATAAAAAAAGATTTGCTAAAATGCTAACAGTTACGATGTAATATTTTTTAGTGTAAATTAAATAATCTGTTTTAGAAGAGATGTTATTTTTAATTGTTGATAAAAATATTTGCTTTGGCTTGAATGCTAACAGTTACGATGTAATATTTTTTAGTGTAAATTAAATAATCTGTTTTATAGGAGATGTTATTTTTAATTGTTGATAAAAAAAAGATTTGCTAAAATGCTAACAGTTACGATGTAATATTTTTTAATTGTGAATTAGTTATTTTTAATTGTTGATAAAAATATTTGCTGTGGCTTAAATGCTAAAAGTTAAGATGTAATATTTTTTAGTGTGATTTAAATAATCTGTTTTATAGGAGATGTTATTATAAAAATATTTGCTGTGGCTAAAATGCTAACAGTTACGATGTAATATTTTTTAATGTGAATTAAATAATCTGTTTTATAGGTTATTTTTAATTGTTGATAAAAAAATATTTGCTGGGGCTAAAATGCTAACAATTACGATGTAAGATTTTTTAGTGTGAATTAAATATTCTGTTTTATAGGAGATGTTATTTTGAATTGTTGATAAAAAATATTTGCTTTGGCTAAAACGCTAACAGTTATGATGTAATATTTTTTGTGGGAATTAAATATTCTGTTTTATAGGAGATGTTATTTTGAAATGTTGATTAAAATATTTGCTGTGGCTAATTTTTTTGTAATATGTGAAACATCCATGTACGGAACATACAGTACTATAAAGAATGATTCCGGAATACGCCAAAATAAAAAATTGGAATTTGAATTCTACTTGGATTCAATTATAAAATGGGACTTGCCGTTCTGTTTGCAACTTAAATTCAAAGTTGTGGAATGGAAATCGGAATTTAGGACACCGTCAGTTCGGGATGTTTTGAAAACGTTAAGAAAAACAAGCCACCTTGAATGCACCAGGTCAGATGTTATCAATGGAGAACTGAAGAAAGCTTAACTGGATCTACTAGGAGACTGTGGGCAGTGAGAAAACGGAGCGCTGCAGCACAGTGGAGACGGTTTGTCATTTCTGGAAAGGCGATTAAAGCCGAGCAGGGGGGAAAAAGGACATAAATCAAGCCTGAATCCCATTTTCATCCTCCAATGTGTTTAATATTAAGGTGACATGGCTACACTGGCTGAAGCTGCGTCGTCTCATAGCAATCAGAGGTGTGAGCGCCTCACCCTCCATCGTCATCGTCGTCGTCATCATCATCATCACGCCTCGCCACGGTGCGCCTCAGCCACTCTTCACGCTGCCGTCGCCCGTCCGCTGCACCCTGGCGGCCACCACCTCCTTGGACGCCACCCTGCGCTCGGAGGCCAGGCCCAGCAGGCACATGAGGTCGACGAAGGCGGTGGTGAAGTTGAGCCTGCAGCCGAACTCGCTGGTGGCGTAGTCGAAGGGGAAGGTGTGGTGGAAGTTGTGGAAGCCTTCGCCTGGAGACGGCAGATCAAATGGCGTGACGTTAAAATGACCGGAAGAGCTGCGGTCATACATACGTGTGAGTGCTCCCCCTGCAGGTGTGACGTGTAACAACACATTCCAAGTGCAAGGTGCACAGATGCATTTTATATTAATATTAAACAATAAAACTCACACACTTAAGGGGAAAAACAGAAAAAGCTATCACACCATTTTAAAATAATTATTAAGAAAATATTAGTAGATAGGTGAACCTATGTATTTTATTTTTGCAGGTAATTACAAATGAAACAAAAAAATATATAATTGGGCTTCGAAGTAAGCAGGACACCAAAATGTTTTTTTATGCTTATTTCCCAGCAAATTCCTTGGTACCTGTTTTATTATAAAAAAAAATGTTTTTATTATTATATATTTTATATAGACTGTTTTTAGTAGTGCTGTTTATCTTGACTTTAAAAAATATTGTTGTTTCCAAATAATATAAAAAAACATTTAGAAAAAAAATACCTATAGACTGTTTTTAGTAGTGCTTTTTATTTTGAGGGAGACTTTAAATAATATTATGGTTGTTTCCAAATAATACAGGTGAATTCTTGTTTATCAGGTGCTTATGTATTGTATTTTTGCAGGTAATTACAAAACATAATTGGGCTTTGAAGTAAGCAGGACACCCAAAAAAAAAAGTTTTCTGCTCATTTTCCAGCAAATTCCTTGGTATCTGTTTCATTATATTAAAAAAATGTTTTATTATTTTTTATTTTATTTAGACTGTTTTAGTAGTGTTATTTATCTTGAGGGAGACTTTAAAAATATTGTTGTTTCCAAATAATATAGGTGAATTATTGTTATCAAGTGCTTATGTATTTTATTTTTGCAGGTAATGACAAAATATAATTGAGCTTTGAAGTAAGCAGGACACCAAAATATTGTTTTTCTGCTCATTTTCCAGCAAATTCCTTGGTATCTGTTTCATTATTAAAAAAATGTTGTTATTATTTTATAGACTGTTTTTAGTAGTGCTATTTATCTTGAGGAAGACTTAAAAAATATTATTGTTGTTTCCAAATAATACAGGTGAATTCTTGTTTATCAGGTGCTTATGTATTTTATTTTTGCAGGTAATTACAAAATAAAATTGGGATTTGAAGTAAGCAGGACACCAAAATATTTTTTTCTGCTTATTTCCCAGCAAATAATTATTATATATAATTATATTTATATAATTATAAAAAAAATGTTTTTATTATTATATATTTTATATAGACTGTTTTTAGTAGTGCTATTTATTTTGACTTTAAAAAATAATGTTGTTTCCAAATAAAATAAAAAACATTTAGAAAAAAATACCTATAGACTGTTTTTAGTAGTGCTATTTATCTTGAGGAAGACTTAAAACAATATTATTGTTGTTTCCAAATAATATAGGTGAATTCTTGTTTATCAGGTGCTTATGTATTTTATGTTTGCAGGTAGTTACAAAATATAATTGGGCTTTGAAGTAAGCAGGACACCAAAATATTTTTTTTCTGCTCATTTTCCAGCAAATTCCTTGGTACTGTTTCATTATAAAAATAAAAATAAAGTTGTATTATTATTTATTTTATATAGACCGTGTTTAGTGGTGCTATTTATGTTGAAGACTTAAAAAAATATTATTGTTGTTTCCAAATAATATAGGTGAATTCTTGTTTATCAGGTGCTTATGTATTTTATTTATACAAAATAAAATTGGGCTTTGAAGTAAGCAGGACACCTAAAATATTTTTTTTCTGCTCATTTTCCAGCAAATTCCTTGGTATCTGTTTCATTATAAAAACATTTTTTTATTATTATTTATTTTATATAGACTGTTTTTAGTAGTGCTATTTATCTTGACTTTAAAAAATATTGTTGTTTCCAAATAAAATAAAAAACATTTAGAAAAAAAATACCTATAGACTGTTTTTAGTAGTGCTATTTATATTGAGGAAGACTTTTTTTTAAAAATTATTGTTGTTTCCAAATAATATAGGTGAATTCTTGTTTATCAGGTGCTTATGTATTTTATTGTTGCAGGTAATTACAAAATATAATTGGGCTTTGAAGTATGCAGGACACCCAAAATATTTTTTTTCTGCTCATTTTCCAGCAAATTCCTTGGTATCTTTCATTATAAAAAAAAAAGTTGTATTATTATTTATTTTATATAGACTGTTTTTAGTAGTGCTATTTATTTTGACTTTAAAAAATATCGTTGTTTCCAAATAAAATAAAAAAAACATTTAGAAAAAAATACCTATAGACTGTTTTTAGTAGTGCTATTTATCTTGAGGAAGACTTAAAAAAAAAAAAGATTGTTGTTTCCAAATAATATAGGTGAATTCTTGTTCATCAGGTGCTTATGTATTTTATTTTTGCAGGTAATTACAAAATAAAATTGGGATTTGAAGTAAGCAGGACACACAAAATATTTTTTTCTGCTCATTTCCCAGCAAATTCCTTGGTCCCTGTTTCATTATATTAAAAAAAAATGTTTTATTATTATTTATTTTATATAGACTGTTTTTAGTAGTGCTATTTATCTTGACTTTAAAAAATATTATTGTTTCCAAATAAAATAAAAAACATTTAGAAAACAAATACCTATAGACTGTTTTTAGTAGTGCTATTTATTTTGAGGGAGACTTTAAACAATATTATTGTTGTTTCCAAATATTATAAGTGAATTCTTGTTTATCATGTGCTTATGTATTTTATGTTTGCAGGTAATTACAAAATAAAATTGGGATTTGAAGTAAGCAGGACACCCAAAATATTTTTTTTCTGCTCATTTTCCAGCAAATTCCTTGGTATCTGTTTCATTATAAAAAAAATGTTTTATTATTATTTATTTTATATAGACTGTTTTTAGTAGTGCTATTTATCTTGACTTTAAAAAATATTGTTGTTTCCAAATAAAATAAAAAACATTTTGAAAAAAATACCTATAGACTGTTTTTAGTAGTGCTATTTATCTTGACTTTAAAAAATATTATTGTTGTTTCCAAATAAAATAAAAAACATTTAGAAAAAAAATACCTGGACTGTTTTTAGTAGTGCTAATTATCTTGAGGAAGACTTAAAACAATATTATTGTTGTTTCCAAATAATATAGGTGAATTCTTGTTTATCAGGTGCTTATGTATTTTATTTTTTCAGGTAAATACAAAATATAATTGGGCTTTGAAGTAAGCAGGACACCCAAAATATTTTTTTTCTGCTCATTTTCCAGCAAATTCCTTGGTATCTGTTTCATTATAAAATCATTTTTTTATTATTATTTATTTTATATAGACTGTTTTTAGTAGTGCAATTTTACTTGACTTTAAAAAATATTGTTGTTTCCAAATAAAATAAAAAACATTTAGAAAAAAATACCTGATATAATTATATTATATCAGGCATTTTGTATTTTATATTATATAATTCATACTAAGGAAATGTAGCACAAAGTGGAAGGTCACAGAACACACCATTTGAAAATAATCATTAAGAAAATATTAGTAGATAGGTGAATTCTTGTTTATCAGGTGCTTATGTATTTTATTTTTGCAGGTAATTACAAATCAGCTAACAAAAAAAATATAATTGGGCTTTGAAGTAAGCAGGACACCAAAATATTTATTTTCCAGCAAATTCCTTGGTATCTGTTTCATTATAAAAAACAAATTTGTATTATTATTTATTTTATATAGACCGTTTTTAATAGAGCTATTTATCTTGACTTTCAAAAATATTGTTATTTCCAAAAAAAAAAAAAAAACATTTAGAAAAAAATACCTGATATAATTTACCTGATATAATTATATTATATCAGTCATTTTGTATTATATATTATATAATTCATACTAAGGAAATGTAGCACAAAGTGGAAGGTCACAGAACACACCATTTTAAAATAATCATTAAGAAAATATTAGTTGATAGGTGAATTCTTGTTTATCAGGTGGTTATGTATTTTATTTTTGCAGGTAATTACAATTTAGCTAACAAAAAATATATAATTGGGCTTTGAGGTAAGCAGGACACCAAAATGTGTTATTTTCCAGCAAATTTCTTGGTATCTGTTTCATTATAAAAAATTAAAAAAGTTGTATTATTATTTATTTTATATAGACTTGTTTTTAGTAGTGCTATTTATCTTGACTTTAAAAAATATTATTGTTGTTTCCAAATAAAATAAAAAACATTTAGAAAAAAAATACCTGATATAATGATATCATATCAGGTATTTTGTATTATATATTATATAATTCATACCAAGGAAATGTAGCACAAAGTGGAAGGTCACAGAACACACCATTTTAAAATAATAATTAAGAAAATATTAGTAGATAGGTGAATTCTTGTTTATCTTGTTTATCAGGTGGTTATGTATTTTATTTTTGGGCTTTGAAGTAAGCAGGACACCAAAATATTTTTTATTTTCCAGCAAATTTCTTGGTATCTGTTTCATTATATCTCAAAATAAAAAAAAGTTGTATTATTATTTATTTTATATAGACTTGTTTTTAGTAGTGCTATTTATCTTGACTTTGAAAAATATTATTGTTTTTTTCCAAATAAAATAAAAAACATTTAGAAAAAAATACCTGATATAATTATATTATTTTGTATTATATATTATATAATTCATACTAAGGCAATGTAGCACAAAGTGGAAGGTCACAGAACACACAATTTTTTGTATTTTATTTTTGCAGGAAATTACAAATCAGCTAACAAAAAATATATAATTGGGCTTTGAAGTAAGCAGGACACCAAAATATTTTTTATTTTCCAGCAAATTTCTTGGTATCTGTTTCATTATAAAAAAAAAAAAAAAGTTGTATTATTATTTATTTTATATAGACTTGTTTTTAGTAGTGCTATTTATCTTGACTTTGAAAAATATTATTGTTGTTTCCAAATAAAATAAACATTTAGAAAAAAATACCTGATATAATTATACTATATAATAAATTATATAATTCATACCAAGGAAATGCAGCACAAAGTGGAAGGTCACAGAAGCAAATTGGGACGTCTTGTCAAATCTATTCAGTAGCGATGGTTAAATGGCGCCTAAGTGAGTGTGTGGCACACTCACTAGCTGTATTTACGCTGTACGGCGACTGTGTTATCAGCCGCCATCTACTGGATTAAAAAAGGTACTACATTCTACCTGAAAATTATAGTTAGCACAAATGTTTTTTTCTTTATTTTGGTGCTGTAAGATGAAAATGACTTTACACTTAGTATTTTTTTTTTCTCTTAGTTTTATCCAGATCAGTGATGGTGATGAAAACCTATGTCAAACTATGGGAAGTACTATACTTTTGACTTCCACAAAGTGCATTATTTTTTTTAAACATGCCACAAAACAGCAGCTACAAAAACAATGAAGGCACGCAGCTTCAGTCCAGAGCATACTAGAGTAATAAAGTACACAATAACATAGTCCTCCTTTAGTGCAAGACTGCCTGGTATACTGTATAACAGCAAATCCGGTACCGGTCCGTGGATCGATTGGTACCGGGACGCACAAGAATTAAAAAAACCAACAACAAAAAACAATTTTATTTTTTTAATTAAATTTTTATTAATATATAAATGTTCTTTTCTATATATGTAATATTATTTTAATAAAATGTTTACTTCTCTTTATGTGATCTTTGGAAAGTGTGGACATCCCTGGACTAAAAGAACCCCTGGATTCAGACCCCAGACTAAACCAGCTTTAAAAACATTTTTTATTTTATTTTATTTTTTATTTTTTTTATTAAATCAACATAAAAAACACAAGATACACTTTAATTAGTGCACCAACTCAAAAAAACCTCCCTCCTCCATTAAATTTCTGGTTCCTACAATATAAAACAATACAGTCTGCAAGGGATACAGTCCTTGAAGCACACATGATTGTGTGTGCTGCTGGTCCACTAACAATTTCATTAATTACTATTTTTTTTATGTAATTGTTTTTATATTGTTTTACTTAATTTTTTATTCAAGAAAATGTTTTGTATTTATTTTTTGTATTTTTTTTTTTAAAAGGACCTTATCTTCTTTATTGTCAATGAAGTTAGATTGTTTAAAGCAGTGGTCCCCAACCACCGGGCCGCGACCCGGTACCGGTCCGTGGATCGATTGGTACCGGGCCGCACAAGAATTAAAAAAAACAAAATATTTTTTTAAATTAAATTTGTATTAATATATACATTTTCTTTTCTATATATGTAATATTATTTTAATTAAATTTTTACTCTTCTTTATGTGGTCTTTGGAAAGTGTGGACATCCCCGGACTAAAACAACCCCTGGATTCAGACCCCAGACTAAACCAGCTTTAAAAACATCCTCTTCTCTAAAAACTGTATCGACATTGGGCGCGGTTGTTGCTTACCCGCGGCGCTGAAGGCGACGAACATGTTCTCCCTGGGGTTGATGGTGTTGTCGTATGGCCTGTTGCCCCACATGTGCGCGGCGCTGTTGACCAGCCAGGTGGCGTTGAGCACCACCGTGTACCGGAACAGTCCGGGCAGGAAGTATCCCAACAGGAGGGACTCGCCCCAGAAGTACCAGGGCACCAGCGTGGGCACCAGGAAGCACAAGACCACCACCGAGAGCTGGTAGTGCCTTTTTTTGGAATGCATAGGATATGTCATCAATTGTACATTTAACACACGGTAGGGAAGAGATTCATATGGCGTAATCATTTTGCAATGCAGTCTGCTGAAAACGATGGAAAGCGCCACTCTACATAGGGTCACAGTTGCACTTGCCACATAAGACATTTTAAGGTATTCAATAGTGCACCCCCTCCTAATTCGTCACGTTTCATGTGTCGGGTAAATCGCGACGAACAGGGCCATATGAATCCCCTTCCCGTTGCCACGGTTTCCTCTCCTTACCGCCTCTGAAACATGACCATTTTGTCGGCCTTCAGGTCGGACATCTCCACTTTGCGGCCCTTGGAGATGACGTCGGGGTGCTTGCGGACCAGCAGCCAGCCGACGTGGGAGAAGAAGAAGCCCCGCTTTGCATTGTGGGGGTCGGCGTCCGTCTCAGAGTACTTGTGATGGACTCGGTGGTCCCTCGCCCACTCGTAGATGTCGTTCTGCACATGCGCAGGGAGCCGGTATCAATCAGGGACGTTCACGCATTAAAATGGGGCTTGGTGACGCAGGTGTCCAACCTACCTGAAAGGCCATGGAGTTGGCAAGAACGAGGAAGGCCTTTAGGGGGGGTGACGCCTTGTAGGTTTTGTGGCTCCATAACCTGTGCGCGCCCGCTGTTATGCCGAGGGCGCTGATCATGAAGCACACGCCAGCTGCGGAGGGCGACATCAAAAAATGAAAGTGTCAATATTGGAGAAAGAAGTACCGCACTTTCAGACTAGGAGGCGCACTTGAAATCCTCGCGCCTTATAACCCGGTGCGCCTAATGTGCGGGATAATTCTGCTTGTGCTTACCCACCTTGAAGCAATTTTATTTGGCACATGGTGTAATGATGAGTGTGACCAGTAGATGGCAGTCACACATAAAGAGATACGTGTGGACGGCAATATGACGCCAGCAAACAACACCAAAACTTTAAATGTTACATTGAAAATAAAAAAATCGGTGAAAATTAGAGATGTCCGATAATGGCTTTTTTGCCGATATCCCGATTTTGTCCAACTCTTAATTACCGATTCCGATATCAACCGATACCGATATATACAGTTGTGGAATTAACACATTATTATGCCTAATTTTATGGTGATGCCTCCGCTGGATGCATTAAACAATGTAACAAGGCTTTCCAAAATAAATCAACTCAAGTTATGGGGAAAAAAAATGCCAACATGGCACTGCCATATTTATTATTGAAGTCAAAAAGTGCATTATTTTCTTTTAACATGCCTCAAAACAGCAGCTTGGAATTTGGGACATGCTCTCCCTGAGAGAGCATGAGGAGGTTGAGGTGGGCGAGGTTATTAGGTGGTAGCGGGGGGTGTATATTGTAGCATCCCGGAAGAGTTAGTGCTGCAAGGGGTTCTGGGTATTTGTTCTGTTGTGTTTAAACATAATATCTACGGCTTTTCACACACACAAGTGAATGCAATGCCTACTTGGTCAACAGCCATACAGGTCACACTGAGGGTGGCCGTATAAGCAACTTTAACACTGTTACAAATATGCGCCACACTGTGAACCCACACCAAACAAGAATGACAAACACATTTCGGGAGAACATCCGCACCGTAACACAACATAAACACAACGGAACAAATACCCGGAACCCCTTGCAGCACTAACTCTTCCGGGACGCTACAATATACACCCCTCGCTACCCCCTACCTCCCCCACCTCAACCTCCTCATGCTCTCTCAGGGAGAGCATGTCCCAAATTCCAAGCTGCTGTTTTGAGGCATGTTAAAAAAAAATAATGCACTTTGTGACTTCAATAATAAATATGGCAGTGCCATGTTGGCACTTGTTTTTTTCCATAACTTGAGTTGATATATTTTGGAAAAGCTTGTTACATTGTTTAATGCATCCAGCGGGGCATCACAACAAAATTAGGCATAATAATGTGTTAATTCCACGACTGTATGTATCTGTATCGGTTGATATTGGAATCGGTAATTAAGAGTTGGACAATATCGGAATATCGGATATCGGCTTTTTATCGGTTGATATTGGAATCGGTAATTAAGAGTTGGACAATATCGGAATATCGGATATCGGCAAAAAAGCCATTATTGGACATTTCTTGTTCTAACTTATATCTCGCTATGGAAGCGCTAAAACATACCGGTGTAGTGAGTTTACATTATTCACCCAAGGAACTTTAGTTATTAGTAGGGATGTCCGATAATATCGACCTGCCGATATTATCGGCCGATAAATGCGTTAAAATGTAATATCGGAAATTATCGGTATCGTTTTTTTATTATCTGTATCGGGTTTTTTTTTTTCTTTTTTTTTTTTATTAAATCAACATAAAAAACACAAGATACACTTACAATTAGTGCACCAACCCAAAAAACCTCCCTCCTCCCATTTCTTTGTTATCAATATTCTGGTTCCTACATTATATATCAATATATATCAATACAGTCTGCAAGGGATACAGTCCGTAAGCACACATGATTGTGGGTGCTGCTGGTCCACTAATAGTACTAACCTTTGTTAATTTTACTCATTTTAATTAATTACTAGTTTCTATGTAACTGTTTTTATATTGTTTTACTTTCTTTTTTATTCAAGAAAATGTTTTTAATTTAGTTATCTTATTTTTTTTTTTTTTTAAAAAGTACCTTATCTTCACCATACCTGGTTGTCCAAATTAGGCATAATAATGTGTTAATTCCACGACTGCATATATCGGTTATTATCGGTATCGGTTGATATCGGTAATTAAAAGAGTTGGACAATATCGGAATATCGGATATCGGCAAAAAGCCATTATCGGACATCCCTAGTTATTAGAGAGTCAGACGTTTTTTCACGGGACACATTTCCGGCGATGTTGTTGCACTAGTGCAGGGGTCACCAACCTTTTTGAAAGCAAGAGCTACTTCTTGGGTAGTGATTAATGCGAAGGGCTACCAGTTTGATACACACTTAAATAAATTGCCAGAAATAGCCAATTTGCTCAATTTACCTTTAACTCTATGTTATTATTAATAATGAATGATATTTACACTTAATTGAACGGTTTAAAAGAGGAGAAAACACGAAAATAATGACAATTACATCTTGAAACATAGTTTATCTTCAATTTCGATTCTTTAAAATTCAAAATTCAACCGGAAAAAAAGAAGAGAAAAACTTAAAAAAAGAATTTATGGAACATCATTAGTAATTTTTCCTGATTAAGATTAATTTTAGAATTTTGATGACATGTTTTAAATAGGTTAAAATCCAATCTACACTTTGTTAGAATATATAACAAATTGGACCAAGCTATATTTCTAACAAAGACAAATCATTATTTCTTCTAGATTTTCCAGAACAAAAATTTTAAAAGAAATTCAAAAGACTTTGAAATAAGATTTAAATTTGATTCTACAGATTTTCTAGATTTGCCAGAATAATTTTTTTGAATTTTAATCATAATAAGTTTGAAGAAATATTTCACAAATATTCTTCGTCAAAAAAACAGAAGCTAAAATGAAGAATTAAATCAAAATGTATTTATTATTCCTTACAATAATTTAAAAAAAATACTTGAACATTGATTTAAATTGTCAGGAAAGAAGAGGAAGGAATTTAAAAGGTAAAAAGGTATATGTGTTTAAAAAACCTAAAATCATTTTTAAGGTTGTATTTTTTCTCTAAATTTGTCTTTCTGAAAGTTATAAGGAGCAAAGTAAAAAAAAATAATGAATTTATTTAAACAAGTGAAGACCAAGTCTTTAAAATATTTTCTTGGATTTTCAAATTCTATTTGAGTTTTGTCTCTTTTAGAATTAAAAATGTCGGGCAAAGCGAGACCAGCTTGCTAGTAAATAAATACAATTCAAAAAATAGAGGCAGCTCACTGGTAAATGCTGCTATTTGAGCTATTTTTAGAACAGGCCGGCGGGCTACTCATCTGGTCCTTACGGGCTACCTGGTGCCCGCGGGCACCGCGTTGGTGACCCCTGCTCTAGTGAGACCACGGATGAGGAGATGCTGCTCCGTTATTGATTGAAGTAAAGTCTGAATGTCATTAAAACAGTTAGCTCCATCTTTTTGACACTTCTCCCACTCCCGTCCTTGCACGCTACACCGCTACAACAAAGATGACGGGGAGAAGACGCTGTCGAAGGTGAGCCACGTAAATAAGACCGCCCACAAAACGGCGCATCCTGAAGAGACTGTCAGAAAGCGGCTTGAAGATGATCTGTAAAACATCATCTATGCAACTTTTTGACCAAAGAACCACCATTACATGTTATGTAGACCACAAGGAAGTCTTTCATATTTAGAAAAAAAATCCTAATACGACCCCTTTAATGCGCCTTATAATCCGGTGCGCCTTTTGTATGAAAATAGACCATCATCAGTGCGCCTTATAATCCGGTGCGCCACATGGTCCAGAAAATACGGTATGTTTACAGTTCATGTTGTTGTTGCTGTTGTGTGCATGCAGGGACGCACTCAGGGTCCTTCTGTTGCAGGCCAAAGACGAATTGTGTTGCGGCGCACAATGGAATGTCTATTGGAGCGGGGATTGTGCTTTGTCTTCCACTGTGAAATAATATGCAGCTCGGCATTGCAGAGACATAGAGAGAGGGGTGGGGGGACTAGAGACAAAGTGGAGACTGTTGAGGAGAGCTTCATGCCTCAATTGTCTACTGCAGATTCTACGGATTTTATGTTAAAATGTGTTGAAATATTAAATGGTAGCCGGTAGAGTGTCGTTTTTGGATGAGGGGTGTCCCAATCTGATATTGATATCGCAGCACTATCAGGTGATGTAAAAAACCTCTGATGAAAGCGCTCCGATACAAGCAGTCCTGCAGTAAGTTTACTTCTGCAAAGCTGGACAGCCAGTAAACGTCTGAATGTTCTCCAGTAAGCACACAAAGTTGGTCTTTTCTTGTGTTTTGTGAAGTCATTCATTTTTGGTGATTTAACCCCCAATTCCAACCCTTGATGCTGAGTGCCAAGCAGGGAGGTAATGGGTCCCATTTTTATAGTCTTTGGTATGACTCGGCCGGGGTTTGAACTCACAACCTACCGATCTCAGGGCGGACACTCTAACCCAGTGGTTCTTAACCTTGTTGGAGGTACCGAACCCCACCAGTTTCATATGCGCATTCACCGAACCCTTCTTTAGTGAAAAATTTAAATGAAAATGTTTTCAAATTCAAGACAAAGTTTGATATTTATTTACTGGTGCACAAAATGAACCGTGCATGAGCATCACTTTGTTCAAAGAACAAAACCAACACAGTGCATGAACTCACAACAAATTGCACACCTGCAAATCAGATGGAAATTAGAGGGAACATTGTTTGGGGGTATCCATAATATGCCGATAGGGAGAAGTTTTTATTTTCACGATGAGTTGGGTGTGTCTCGACCTACGCGGCAGAGGCTCCGCCGAACCCCTTAGGCCAACTCACCGAACCTCTAGGGTTCGATCGAACCCAGGTTAAGAACCACTGCTCTAACCACTAGGCCACTGAGTAGGTTCACTAGGCCACTGAGTAGGTTGGTACTAGGATATGCTACTTGGAGCTAGCAGCTAAACAACAGCTAAGCACACAATAGTGCACAAGCTAGACATACTTATTAAGTGTCCTTAAATGAACAATGTTACAGTCTAAAACACAATTGTCAATACAAACAAATATAAAATAAAGTTGCATATTATTTACTTATCCGAAAAGTAGCAAATGTGTCTGCATCATTCAACTTACTAGCTTATTAGTAAGCTTAATTTTAAAAAAAAAATCGTGGCTATTTACAGCTCCACTTCAACCTGAAGGTCCATTCCAGACGCTTAATAATAAACACCGTATTTTTCGGACTATAAGGCGCACTTAAAATCCTTTCATTTTCTCAAAACTCGACAGCGCGCCTTATAACCCGGTGCGCCTAATGTAGGGAATCATTTTGGTTGTGCTTACCAACCTGGAAGTTATTTTATTGGGTACATGGCGAATTGATTAAGTTTGACCAGCAGATGGCAGTCACACGTAAGAGATACGCGTGGACTGCAATAAGACTCAAGTAAACGACTCCAACATTTATATGTTCCATTGAAAATAGTTATTATAGCATCCTGAAGCGACTGTCAGAAAGCGGCTTGAAGATGATCTGTAAAACATCATCAATGCAACATTTTGACCAAAGAACCACCATTACATGTTATGTAGACCACAAGGAAGTCTTTTACATTTAGAAAATAATAATTAAAATGACCCCTTTAATGCGCCCTATAATCCCTTTTGTATAAAAATAGACATGACTAGACCCGCTCATCGGCATAATCCGGTGCCCCCTATGGTCCGGAAAATACTAGTAGGTTAGGGTTTTCATACCTATCAATGTTCTCTGAATAATTTCAATTGATCAAACCTTTTCTAATATTCCTCACTACAAAATAATGTAAGTACTGTATGATTCCTGCTGATATCATATTTGTTATATATCGGCCAATACTAGAGATGTCCGACAATATCGGCCTGCCGATAAATGCTTTAAAATGTAATATCGAAAATTATCGGTATCGGGTTTTTTTATTATCTGTATCGTTTTTTTTTTTAAAAACAATTTTTTTATTAAATCAACATAAAAAACACAAGATACACTTACAATTAATTAGTGCACCAACCCAAAAAACCTCCCTCCCCCATTTACACTCATTCACACAAAAGGGTTGTTTCTTTCTGTTATTAATATTCTGGTTCCTACATTATATATCAATATATATCAATACAGTCTGCAAGGGATACAGTCCGTAAGCGCACATGATTGTGCGTGCTGCTGGTCCACTAATAGTACTAACCTTTAACAGTTAATTTTACTCATTTTCATTCATTACTAGTTTCTATGTAACTGTTTTTATATTGTTTTACTTTCTTTTTTATTCAAGAAAATGTTTAATTTATTTATCTTTTTATTTTTATTTTTTTTAAAGGACCTTATCTTCACTATACCTGGTTGTCCAAATTAGGCATAATAATGTGTTAATTCCACGACTGTATACATCTATCGGTTGATATCGGTATCGGTGGATATCGGTATTGGTAATTAAAGAGTTGGACAATATCGGAATATCGGATATCGGCAAAAAGCCATTATCGGACATCCCTAGCCAGTACTCAATGTTCCAGTATTTGTATCATATCAGGACACATCTACTGCATGCATAACCGCAATATTGATTGCTGTATTATTAATTTTGAAATAATTAAATGTGAACATTTAAAAAAACTTAAAAAACACCCCAATTTCCTACAGTTCCCGGACGGGTGTATGGTATACAAATTTCAGTAACAATTGTGGCTGGAGGCAACCTCTTCGTTCTTTTGTTTTTCTTATTCGCTAAACAAGAATTCAATGTAAGTATCATTAAATCTTTAAACTTGCAGTATTTTTGTTTAAAATTAACTCAGCCGTGCTTTTAATGCTGGCTGTGCAGTCAGCTCCTTCTCGCTATTACAACATTGGTTCTGTTGCTGCCGTTTGTTAATAATAAATGACTATGCAGTTAAAGAGTGCTAGTAATTATAATTTCTCATGCACTACAAATCATTAGGAAAGTTAAGTTTTCACATTTCGAAGTAACAGCGTATCTCTAATTATCACCCCATCCTCTGTACAGTCATAAATCAAAGTTGATTATGTTCAACTCCAGTCCTGTAGGTGGCGGTAAGGAGCTTTATAAAGTGGTTGGCCACTAAGTCTGGGGTTGGGAACCCAAAATGTTGAAAGAGCCCTATTGGACCAAAAATACAAAAATAAAATCTGTCTGGAGCCGCTAAAAATTAAGTGTTATAATGAAGGCAACCAGTGTTTCCCACACATTCATTTGTTTGTGGCGGCCCGCCACGAAAGAATTATGTCCGCCACAAATATTTTTTGCCTCTGTTTCACTTTATGTTGCTGGTAAATAATATGGTTGTAGTAGTAGGCTAAAGTTAAATTATTTAGTATGCACTAATTAAAGGGGCAGAGCTTTAAGAGACATTTTAGCTTTTATATTTTATAAGATATATTTTTTGTAAGAACCACAATTAATAAATATATTTCAGTGAATAACTTATTGTTCAAATCTGTTTATAAATATGTACATAAAGTGTTGTAATTATATTGTAAACTGGATGGATGGATGGACGTTTAAAACAAAACGGTTATTAATTAGTAAGTATACATTTTTTGAGCCTTTTTAGAGAAAATCATATCATTGTAGTAAATTATGCAAATTACTTGATGATGTCATTGTGATCACGCCCATAGCCACGCCTCCACCGCCACAGGTATCTTGGCAGTTTATGGGAAACACTGGGCAACACATGATGTAAGTGTCTATATTAGCTATATTAGCCTACTATCAAAGGCTGACTCAAATCTTCGTTGACAGAAATATTGCATTTTATTTGCAACATTGGAAATCATTAGTAAAATGGAGGCTTCTCACAGGATGAGATAGCTTCTGGAAATTACTGGCTCAGAATGGCCAAAGGTATAGATATTGTGTCCAAGTTTAAGGAAACGGCAGGCTGTCTTCTTCTAATGGATTTAATACAATCTTTGCAAGCTGGGTAACATTTGCTGTGGTCTGGAACAACATGGCACAAAAAACCTATAGGAAATGCAGCCAATATTACACACAGATAATGTGTCATGAGACATGCAAATATAAATTAAATACACAGAGGACATAGGTAAAGGAAATTAAATGAGCTCAAATATACCTACAAAGCATAATGATGTACATACAGCTAGCCTAAATAGCATGTTAGCATCGATTAGCTTGCTGTCATGCACTGACCAAATATGCCTGACTACAACAAGTCAATAAAATCAACAAAGCTCACCTTTGTGCATTCACGCACAGCATAAAACGTTTGGTGGACAAAATGAGACAAAGGAGGAGTGGCATAAAACACGTCTTTCTGTGGCAGCGTCGGAGAAAGTTGTACATGTAAAAAAAATCAACGATGAGTTTAAGGATCGCTGAAATTAGGACAAAACGGTGCTTGGCAAATACTCTCATCAGTGAAGCATGTATAACATAAACAGTGGGATTTCTTACAATTAGGAAGGTTTGTGTCATGTTTGTTCTCCTACAGAAAATATATTAAAACAAAAAATTTTTTTTTTTCCATTTTCACACATCTCTGAAAGAGGTCCAGGGAGCCATGCGGCTCTAGAGCCGCGGGTTGCGGACCCTAGAACTAAGTGAAAGCATGTCGTCTACAAACTTCCAGAAAAATTGCGATCAACTTTCCATGGGAGTGGATTAGAACGAATAAAAATTAGCTTTTCGGGTAATTGTACTTATAGTTTTATTGCAACATACTTCTTACTTTTACTTGAGTATTTTTGTGAAGAAACGACACTTTTACTCCGTTACACTTGAGTTGAATTTTGATCCCTAAATGTATTTATACCATTATATTCATTCATAATCTATCGATTACCGCTTGCAAAGACGCAATAATTTGGCTCGTTAAGAGAGCCTACATGACTAAGCACTATTGACATTAGACTCCGTTGCATGTCACCGATCAAAAGGAGCCCGGTGGTCACATGACCACAGTCGAACTTCACACTGTAAAATGTGACACAAGGTCAAACGAGGCCGCATGACTCTTCAATGTTTACTCTGCAAACTATGGAAAAGAACATTCATATGCGCGGTTATCTTGCGTCAGCACGGATGTTCACTTCCAACCAGAGAAAAGGTGTGGTGTGTTAGAGATGTTTTTGTGTTTTGTACGTGCATCTTTTGTAGTACATGCTGTAGTAATGTCGCCTTGTCTCTCTCGCACACACCAACTACGGTTGTAGTGTAAGTAGGTCCCAATAAAATTGCTACTAAATAAACTACCGTTCAAAAGTTTGGGAAATATCCTTATTTTTGAAGGAAAAGCACTGTAGTTTTCAATGAAGATAACTTTAAACTAGTCTTAACTTTATAGAAATACACTCTATACATTGCTAATGTGGTAAATGACTATTCTAGCTGCAAATGTCTGCTTTTTGGTGCAATATCTACATAGGTGTATAGAGGCCCATTTCCAGCAACTATCACTCCAGTGTTCTAATGGTACAATGTGTTTGCTCATTGGCTCAGAAGGCTACTTGATGATTAGAAAACCCTTGTGCAATCATGTTCACACATCTGAAAACAGTTTAGCTCGTTACAGAAGCTACAAAACTGACCTTCCTTTGAGCAGATTGAGTTTCTGGAGCATCACATTTGTGGGGTCAAATAAAACGCTCAAAATGGCCAGAAAAAGAGAACTTTCATCTGAAACTCGACAGTCTATTCTTGTTCTTAGAAATGAAGGCTATTCCACAAAATTGTTTGGGTGACCCCAAACTTTTGAACGGTAGTGTACATCAGAAATTACTCAACACACTGTTAAAAAAAAATGATGGTTAAAAAAAACAGCTGTGGTTGCCAGGAATTCAGTGTAAAAAATACAAGTCACGACGTATAGGACATTGCGGTATGTTGATGTTGGATCCGTTATTTTTACAGTTTCCGGTAAATTATTAAGAAAAAAAATGATGTATTATTAACCTGTTTACCAAAAAACTATAGAATTGACGGTAAAATATTGGCAGCTATGTTGAGGTGGGCGGGGTCGGAGTGAGCGGGGCGGACCGGGGGGCGGGGTTAAGGGGGGAGGAGTATATTTATAGCTAGAATTCACTGAAATTCAAGTATTTCTTTTATATAAAAGAAATACTTCAATTTCAGTGTTCATTTATTTATACATATAGACACACATAACTCTACTCTACTACTTGCCGTAGTTTTGAAGCAAAGCATGATGGGAATCCGGATGTTGTGGTCAGGGGTGGGGTGAGGGGCGTGGTTAAGAGGGGAATATATTTAAGCTAGAATTCACCAACTCAAGTATTTCATATATATATATATATGTATGAAATACTTGACTTTCAGTGAATTCTAGCTATATATATATATATATATATATATATATATATATATATATATATATATATATATATATATATATATATATATATATATATATATATATATATATATTTTTTTTATTATACATATAAATAAAATAAATACTTGAATTTCAGTGTTCTGGAGGCTATCCAGTAGATGGCAGTATTGTCCTGTTTAAGAGTGTCACAACATTGCTGTTTACGGCAGACGAACTGCTTTACGGTAGACTAAACGTGACTGCTGTTGTTGTGTGTTGTTACCGCGCTGGGAGGACGTTAATGAAACTGCCCAACAATAAACCCACATAAGAAACCAAGAACTCGCCCTCGATCATTCTACAGTTATGAAGTCATTGGGCAGGCAAGCTGTTTATATTGTGGGAAAGCGGACGTGAGAACAGGCTGTCCCCACACAGGTCCGCATTGAGCTGGCGGGGGCGTGGCCTCCAGCTCCGGCTGAATACCGGGAGTTTGTCGGGAGAAAATTTCTGCCTGGGGGTTATCGGGAGAGGCGCTGAATACCGGGAGTCTTCCGGTAAAAACGGGAGGGTTGGCAAGTATGAACTAATATATCACTGATGCAATGATATGTTTTTGACTGTGATTTGCAGGATTTACAAATGAGGTAAATAAATAATATCTCTTAACATAGGCCCTTTTCCACTGCAGGAACTTTTCCATTTTGCCGTGTAGATAACATACATCCCAGCATTTACTGGTTCTCTGCCACACTACATGGAGAGACCGGAGGAGATGCGGAGCAAGGGGCTGCAGAGCAAGGGGCTGCGAAGCTAGCTTTGAGCGTCGAGAATGGGCGAGCTTCAACGAGCTAAATGAGCATGTATCCTGTGGAGAATGCATATATGTTTAAGAGTTCTTTCTGTCTTGCACTGTAGGAGTTGGAGTACTCCCTTATGTCTTATCTGTAGTAGAACTATGAGGCTGTATTCCTTTCTGGACAGGTGGGGGCTTTCTTCTGACGCAAGAAGTTGTCTCTTCCGTTCGAATGTTAGACCAATTCGAGAAGCCGATATGAATGTATTGGTGTGGGCTGGTCTCCTGAAGCTTTAGTAAAACTTGCTAATATTCCTATTCTGTCTTGATGGTCCTTCTTACTCTGCATATATGTCATCTGAAAGAATTTGGGATTGACCAGTGACTTTAATTCCCTGGGAGGGAATACTGGCCAGACGCAACAATCCCTAGACGGATTTTTGCTCATCCGCGTGGACTGGACATTGGCCGGGGCTGGTGGGCAGCCTTGGTTGCTTTGTTGTGTCTGTCCCTGACTCTGGCCGTGTGGCCCCTCCTCCCCAGCAGACGATGGCGTGGAGCAGTGCAGAGGTGGGTGTTGAAATTATGTTTTTGTTTTGCAATCGTTTCTGCGCAATATGTATTATTTATTGCTCATATTTTCTTTGTTTTTTACTTTGTAGCTGTATGTAGAAGTGGCAGCTGGTTGCATGAGCTCTGTGCTCTCTTAATGTAGTTTATGTCCTCTGTGTTCTTTGCTGTTTATCTCTTGTTTATCTTATTTTTATGGTTTTTGTGTCTGCACTGCAACTGCATGATTTCCTCATTGTGGGATAAGTAAAGCCTATCTCATACTATCACTTCGTAGTTGACACACGCTAACTTTTATTGCTCATTTTTTTGTTGTGTTTTACTTGTCCAGGGTGTATACTCTGGTGCCGCTGTGATAGGCTCCAGCCTCAAAAAGTCCACTGAAATCTTCTGATTTTTTAAATAACAAAAATAAATAGACCCACTTTTAGAAAGCCCACTATTTGGCATGTTGTGATTCTTTATGCTTCACAGATTGTTTATTTCACAGATAAGGGCGTTCTGGCGGATGTTGTGGTGTCCGAATCTGTTCGGACGGTCCATTCAAGCGCCTCTGTGCCATATACTGTGTATCAGCTTGTAGGTTCAATGTGCACAAATAAATAGCTTAGTTGCTCATACAGTAATGTGTTTGTATAAAAGTGTTGATTGGGTGTGTCATTTCTTGATGAGGAACGACGTCTCTTGTTTTCAGCCAGTCCGTACCACGAATTGATTACAACTATTTTTTAAACTAGTTGAAAAACGTATCGGGGTGTTACCATTTAGTGGTCAATTGTACGGAATATGTACTGAACTGTGCAATCTACTAATAAAAGTTTGAATCAATCAATCAATCCGTCTTGAGTTTTTCAAAATGTGGCTTTCAGTAATGCTAACAGGCTGGCGCTAACTATGATGTGTTTGGTCACCTTGAGATAAACACAGACATTTATAATTTGTTAGGGCTGTCAAATTTGTTTTCCTTTTAATCAGATGAATCACATTTTGAATGTTGGATTCATCACAATTAATCAGAGGTGATTACGCGCTGGCGTAATTAAAATTAGCTTCCGAAAAAAATTTTTTTTAAAATTTAAAAAAAATTAGCTTCCGAAAGGACCTCAATATTTGTACACAAATGCGATTTTAGTGTTTATTTGGTTTTAAAGTATTTTCCTTTTAATCAGATTAATCACATTTTGAATTTTGGATTCTTCACAATTAATCAGAGGTGATTACGCGCTGGCATAATTAAAATTAGCTTCCGAAAAAAAATAAAAAATAAATTTAAAAAAATTAGCTTCCGAAAGGACCTCAATATTTGTACACAAATGCGATTTTAGTGTTTATTTGGTTTTAAATTAATGCATTAATTTTAGAGATGTCCGATAATGGCTTTTTTGCCGATATCCGATATTCCGATATTGTCCAACTCTTAATTACCGATTCCGATATCAACCAATACCGATATATACAGTCGTGGAATTAACACATTATTATGCCTAATTTTGTTGTGATGCCCCGCTGGATGCACTAAACAATGTAACAAGGTTTTCCAAAATGAATCAACTCAAGTTATGGAATGCCAACATGGCACTGCCATATTTATTATTGAAGTCACAAAGTGCATTATTTTTTTTAACATGCCTCAAAACAGCAGCTCGGAATTTAGGACATGCTCTCCTTGTTGAGGTGGGCGGGGTTGAGGTGTGGGGGAGGGGGGTGGCGGGGGGTGTATATTGTTGCGTCCCGGAAGAGTTAGTGCTGCAAGTTCTGGGTTTTTCTTCTGTTGTGTTACGGTGCGGATGTTCTCCCGAAATGTGTTTGTCATTCTTGTTTGGTGTGGGTTCACAGTGTGGCGCATATTTGTAACAGTGTTAAAGTTGTTTATACGCGTACCCTCAGTGTGACCTGTATGGCTGTTGACCAAGTATGCGTGGCATTCACTTGTGTGTGTGAAAAGCCGTAGATATTATGTGACTGGGCCGGCACGCAAAGGCAGTGCCTTTAAGGTTTATTGGCGCTCTGTACTTCTCCCTACGTCCATTTTAAAAAGTCATGAATTTTACTTTTTGAAACCGATACCGATAATTTTGAAACTGATACCGATAATTTCCGATATTACATTTTAAAGCGTTTATCGGCCGATGATATCGGCAGTCCGATATTATCGGACATCCTTAATTAATTTACTTAAATGCATGTTTGCACAAAACTTGGTAACGGCGTTATCTCAAGTTATTTCAGGCTGTATTTTGGAGAGAAATTCGCCAGCGAGCACACCAGTCACTCGTCTCCTTGCTCATTTTTGTACTTTTTCTAGATTAACACCATTAAAGATTTATACATTGGCAACCATTTTGCCTCTTTCCAGCAACTACTTTGTCTTTGGTAATTGGCGAAAAGATTGATCCAAATCCTCTAAGCCAAGGGTGTCAAACTCATTTTAGGTCAGGGGCCACATGGAGGAAATTCTATTCCCGAGTGGGCCGAGCTGGTAAAATCATGGCCTGATAACTTAAAAATAAAAACACATTCAGATTTTTTTTTTCTTTGTTTAGAAATAGAACAAGCACATTCTTAAAATGTACATATGTTTTTTTTTTTACACCTACAGTACATGTTGCCGTTAATAGTACTTTCTGATGAAATTATGTGATCATTTTCATCAGTCAAATAGGTGGAATTGAGTCTGGCGGAGTTTTAAAATAATCTCATTGGTGTTAATGTTTAATCTATCAGAAAATGGAATTAATAATAATATCTAAATCAAATTACAGGAGGTTATTAATGTAATTTGCTCATTTTTCGTGGTTGATTGATGAGCCTTTTGTTTATATTGCTGCACCGTGTTGAAGTAATTCGGAAGTGCAGTTGTCTGTTTTTGCTTTTTTTTTTTTAAGGTGGGCGAAAAAAACAAAAACATTTAATTAGCATTGTACTGTATTTCTATTAATTTGTCTTAACAATTATAATAAACAAACGTTTTTAAAAAATGCATAAATAAATTGCATGATTAATCTAAGTGTGTACATGATTAATGCGATAACTTTTTGTGATCAATCCAGTTCTTTTCAAGTAGTGGGCCGGGCGATGCTGGGGGGCATGCGTACTTGATCAGTATCATGCTTGTTTATTTATTTTTGTTTTGTAGGTCAAAGTGTTTTATTATACTGTTTTATGCTCCTGAGTTTGTTGTAAAAAAAAAAAAAAAAAAAAACACCACTAATTGTTTTATTGCTCTAAAGTGTTTTATATACGTTATTGTGCTCCTGAGTTAATGTTGCAGACCAATTTGAATTTATTCTTATTTATATACTGTATTTAAATGTTATACATAGGTGTACTTATAACAATTGTATAGACAAATTATACTATTTATAGTCGTGGTGGAGAGTATGGGGGACAAAACGTTTTCCTTTCTAAGGTGTGCGTAACAGAAAATAATTTCGAATTACTGAACCTAATCAAATAAGTAAACTCGTTCATTTGACAGCCCTATAATTTATACATTGTTATTTACAGATGAAAATGGAACGTAAGGACTCACCTGACCCTCATGAATTCATAATTTACTGAGCCGAATTGACTTTCATTATTTTGTTTCTAAATCATATGATTTTGTATCTTGTTATATATTTTATGTTCTGACACTTTAGTACAGGGGTCCCCAAACTTTTGGACTTGGGGGCCGCATTGGGTTGAAATATTTAGGCTTAGGGCCGGGCTCTGTATAATACACACACACACACCGATATATACACTTATACTGTATATATATATATATACATATATATATATATACATACATACATACATACATATACACAGACAGACAAACTGTCTCAGACAGACAGACAGACATATATATATATATATATACACACAAATATACACATACATACACTGTCTGTCTGTCTGAGACAGTCTGTCTGAGACACAGACATATATATATTATATATATATATATATATATATATATATATATATATATATATATATATACACAAATATACACATACAAACATACACATACATACATGTGTATACATATATAAATACATACATACATTTGTATACATATATACATACATACATATATATGTGTGTGTATATATATATATATATGTGTGTGTGTATATATACGTGTGCATATAAACACATATACACACACATATATACATACACATATACATACACATATATACATATACAAATTATATATACAGTACATATACACACATATATCTACATATACATATATATACATATACACACATATATATAAATATACATATATATACATATACATACATTTACATACATATACATATATAAAAATATATACATATATATACATATACATATATACATACATATACACACATATATATACTGTATATATACATATAAATATATAATATATATATACACATATATACACATATACATATATATATATATATATATATATATACATATACATTATATATATATATATAAATTATATATATATATATAAATTATATATAAATTATATATATATATATATATATTGAATATTGTGAATGAATGATGAATGAATGAGTTGTAAAAATGAATGATGGGTTCTCACTTCTCTGTGAAGCGCTTTTGAGTGTCTAGAAAAGCGCTATATAAATCTAATCCATTATTACTATTATTAAATTATATACATACATACATACATACATACATACATACACACATATATATATATATATATATATATATATATATATATATATATATATATATATATATATATATATATATATATATATATATATATATATAAATATTTATTTTATTTTATTTTTTACTTGAGACTTCCCGCGTGCCGGATTTTGGACACTGGGCCGTAGTTTGGGGACCCTAGAAGAAATATGACATAATATTTGATGTATATTTACATGGTTGCAATTGGCCCTCAGCCTGATTTGTATTAGCTATAGTAAAGTGTGGTGCAGGGTAGAGTTACTCTACCCTGCACCACACAGAGGTCTACAGGAACTAAAGTTCCTAAAAATGTGCTGATTTACCAATGTCTACATTCTACAATAGTCTACATTTTGCATATTTCCAGTTTGGAAAACCTCCCAATTTGGAACATTCCGGACATTTTGACATGGTTTGAGGGGGCGGCGGGGTGCCAGGCATACTCACTCCAGGCCAGGGTGAGAGTGGCCGCCGCCGGGATGAGGGTGAATCCGTAGAGCGCGCCGGTGTGCAGCAGGATCATGAGGATGATGTTCCTCCACACCAGCCGCATCGGAGGCTTGGGACCTACTTTCTCCGCGTAGGTGTCGTCGAAAACATCCTCCGCCGTCCGCGACTCCTCCGCGGCGGGACCTGCGTTCTGCTGCTGGCCGGGCCCATGTGCGCTGTTCTCGGGCATTTGGCTGCAGAAGTGCGTGGGGGACGAAGAACACACGTCAACTCGTGTTAGACGCGTTTGACCGAAAAATGAAGTTATATGCACAAGCATGGGATTAACACGGGCGTGTTACTGCAATGTATTCATATTAACAACGGAGTATTTTGAGGCAGTTTGCGCTTACTCACCGTGCAGAGATACAGTCGTGTCCCAGTATGGAAATAAAGACGTGCTTGTGGGTGGATTCCCTGTCAATGAAGTCCTCCTTATGCAGTCTATTTTTTTTTTTTCTAAAGGGGACATTCATGCGTGTGCACGGCTCCAAATATCCGATTGGCTCTTTGCTTATCTGATGTTGTGTGGCTGTTTTAGAGTCAAGGGGTCAGAGCTTCACAACTGTGAAACTTGTCCCCCCTAAAGTAATAAAAGGTTTGCAATCAGTGACACTTGCAGCACTGGGTACTAGATTAGTTCAGCACTAGTTAGAGCAAGGTAGTGTAGCCCGGGGGCCATTTGTGGCCCGCTGCTAACTTTTTAACGGCCTGTGGCACGTTTTAATAATAACATTACCAAAAAAAACATTAAAAGAGCATGTAGGTGTATTGTAAGGAAAACATAATGCAATATTGACACTAGTGTTGTCCTGATACCAATATTTTGGTACCGGTACTGGTACTAAAATGATTTTGATACTTTTTGGTACTTTTCTAAATAAAAGGGACCACAAAAAAAATGGCATTATTGGCTTTATTTTTTTTTAAAAATCTTACAGTACATTAAATCAATCAATGTTTATTTATATAGCCCTGAATCACAAGTGTCTCAAAGGGCTGTACAAGCCATAACGACATCCTTGGTACAGAGCCCACATACGGGCAAGGAAAACTCACCCCAGTGGGACGTCAATGTGAATCAGGGCCGGTCCGTGGCATAGGCCGTATAGGCAAATGCTAAGGGCGCCGCCCATCAGGGGGCGCCACGCCAGTGCCACAAATGTTGGAGGAAAAAAAAAAAAAAAGTTGGTACTATTATTTCTAAATACAAAAAATAATCCCACGTTAATTAAAATGCAAAGTAAAGCCTATTTAATAGAAATATTGTGACTATTACCTGCAGGTTTACCCACATATGCGGTCCTCTCCAAGGTTTCTCATAGTCATTCACATTGACGTCCCACTGGGGTGAGTTTTCCTTGCCCGTATGTGGGCTCTGTACCGAGGATGTCGTTGTGGCTTGTACAGCCCTTTGAGACACTTGTGATTTAGGCTATATAAATAAACATTGATTGATTGATTGATTGACTACTACCGACCACGCAGTCTGAGTGAGCACGGGTCGTGATGAGCAGATGAGAGCTGGCGTAGGTGCAGAGCTAATGTTTTTAGCATAGCTCTGTCAAGGTTCCGTAGCTAAGTTAGCTTCAATGGCGTCGTTAGCAACAGCGTTGCTAAGCTTCGCCAAGCTGGAAAGCATTAACCGTGTAGTTACATGTCCATGGTTAAATAGTATTGTTGATCTTCTGTCTATCCTTCCAGTCAGGGACTTATTTGTTTTGTTTCTATATGCAGTTAAGCCCGATGCTGTCACGTTAGCTCAGTAGCTAAAGTGCTTCACCGATGTATTGTCGTGGAGATAAAAGTCACTGTGAATGTCCATTTCGCGTTCTCGACTCTCATTTTCAAGAGGATATAGTATCCGAGGTGGTTTGAAATACAAATCCGTGATCCACAATAGAAAAAGGAGAGAGTGTGGAATCCAATGAGCCAGCTTGTACCTAAGTTACGGTCAGAGCGAAAAAAGATACGTTCTGCACTGCACGCTAGTCCTTCACTTTCACGTTCCTCATCCACAAATCTTTCATCCTCGCTCAAATTAATGGGGTAATCGTCGCTTTCTCGGTCCGAATCTCTCTCGCTGCTGGTGTAAACAATAGGAAAATGTGAGCAGCCCTTTCTCCGGTGTCGTCACGCTACTTCCAGTAGGGGCAAGGCTTTTTTTAATCAGACCAAAAGTTGCAAACTTTATCGTCGTTGTTCTATACTAAATCTTTTCAGCAAAAATATGGCAATATCGCGAAATGATCAAGTATGACACGTAGAATGGATCTGCTATCCCCGTTTAAATTTTAAAAAATTCATTTCAGTAGGCCTTTAAATTACCGATACCAATATATACAGTCGTGGAATTAACACATTATTGTGTCTAATTTGGACAACCAGGTATGGTGAAGATAAGGTCCTTTTTAAAAAAATACAATAAAATAAGATAAGTAAATTAAAAACATTTTCTAGAATAATAAAGAAAGTAAAACAATATAAAAACAGTTACATAGAAACTAGTAATGAATGAAAAGGAGTAAAATTAACTGTTAAAGGTTAGTACTATTAGTAGACCAGCACAATCATGTGTGCTTACGGACTGTATCCCTGCAGACTGTATTGATATATAATGTAGGAACCAGAATATTAATAACAGAAAGAAACAACAGTGTAAATGGGGGAGGGAGGTTTTTTGGGTTGGTGCACTTATTGTAAGTGTACCTTGTGTTTTTTATGTTGATTTAATAAAAATAAACACATTTTTTAAAAAACGATACCGATAATAAAAAAAACGATACCGATAATTTCCGATATTACATTTTAAAGCATTTATCGGCCGATAATATCTCTACTTCTTATTGCAAGTTTATCCTTAAATAAAATAATGAACATACAAGACAACTTGTCTTATTAGTAAGTAAGAAAACAAAGGCTCCTAATTTAGCTGCTGACATATGCAGTAACATATTGTGTCATTATTTTCCATTTTATTATTTTGTCAGTATTATTTAGGACAAAATATACAATGCTTTTTGACTACGCATATCCTTCACTTTGTGTAAAATAGCAATAGTTTTAGGTACTTTGACCTCTGTATCATTTACATGTGATATCCATGACAAATGTTCATTGATCAAAAAACCCCAAAATCTTGATCTCTTGTGTTCTTTGAATCTCAACTCCTTCGACACATAATGAGCCATCCACACTTTTCCTACTACTGCAAAAAAATCATCCATTTCATTGTACTAGTATTCAGGAATAATCTATTTCCATTAAATCATCTTTTAATTTTGACAAATTCATTTTCAACCACCTCTTAGCACATTTGCAATATGTTTTCCTGAATAAAATAAGGCAGTTTAAAACAAAATCATAATAAAGATCTTGGCAATCCAAAAGGCCCCCACTTATAGAACTGTTAACAAAAACAAAAAAAAGTCAATACTGTATATTGTATACTACTGTGTACTAGTGTTGTCCCGATACCAAAATTATTTTGATACTTTTCGATACTTCTCTAAATGAAGGGCAACAACAAAACATTGCATTATTGGCTTTATTTTAACAAAAAAAATCTTAAGGTACATTAAACACGTTTCTTATTGCAAGTTTGTCCTTGTCTTTTTTTAGTAAGTAAGCAAACAAAGACTCCTAATTTAGCTGCTGACATATGCAGTAACATATTGTGTCATTTTCCATTCTAATATGTTGTCAACATTATTAAGGACAAGTGGTAGAAAATTAATTATTAATCTTCTTGTTCATTTACTGTTAATATTTGCTTACTTTATCTTTTAACATGGTCTGTCTACACTTCTGTTAAAATTTAATAATCACTTATTCTTCTGTTGTTTGATACTTAACATTAGTTTTGGATGATACCACAAATTTAAGTATCGATCCGATACCAAGTAGTTATGTCATGCAAAGTCCTCATGTGTGCAGGGACGTATTTACTGAGTTTATAAACATGACATAAATTTAAAAAAAAACGAAAGATGTGATGCCAACAAATATCGACTAGATACGCTTTTGCACTTGGTATCATTACAGTGAAAGTTAGGTGTAGATCTACCAATGGCGTTTGTTTACATTTTGACGTCGGTGAGCTACGGTGTGTCGTGAAGCATGTTTAGCTATTCCTCGTCCTGCAGGGATGATACTTATAAGAAACTTACTTTATTTGTCGCCGTGGAGGCGATGATTAGTGATTTAGAAGTAGCTAAAACACTGACAACTGGGGCTGGACTTTAGCCTTGAAGCACCTCTTCCTGAGGGCGTTTCAGTGTTATAACTTCACCTTTATCGTTAGTTTTTAAGCCAAAATGCGTCCGTTCTCCCTTTTTTGTCTACACACTGTCTGTTTGTAAGTACTCCGTGATTGTGCGCTGCCGAACATGCTCCTCTGCTCGTAAAACCAGCAATGACACGACGTGAAGACGACGGGGGGCGCGGGACCGGTACTTTTCAGAGGCGGTATAGTACCGAATATGATTCATTAGTATCACGGTACTATACTAGTATCGGTATACCGTACAACCCTAATTGACACTAGTAACACAAAGCTGCAATATAGGCAGTTTTTTTGTTTTACTTTAAACTATCATTGCCCCAAAAAAACAAAAAAAATGTATAAATGACGGATAGCTCTGAAGGTGATCTACAGATTTAAGCGTTGAAAGTACAAATAAACATAACAAATAAGACATGAGATGTATATGTACAGAAGATATGGCCGTCTACAGCAACAATAGAATTTGCCTGAGTAGCTGTACATAGTATACATTAGTGTTGTACGGTATACCAGTATTAGTATAGTACCGCGATACTAATGAATCATATTAGGTACTATACCGCCTCTAGAAAGTACCGGTCCCCAACTAGGCAGTAGTGACCATGTCATGAAAATTTATTGCACTGTGATTGCACTGTTCTAATCTAATCTAATCTAATCTAGTCGATAATACTATGATTACGTCAATATTTTTTGCCATTACAACATCTTCTTTCGTTTAAAAAAAATGTATGTTTATGAACTCGGGCAATACGTTCCTGGACACATGAGGACTTTGAATATGACCAATGTATGATCCTGTAACGACTTGGTATCGGATTGATACCCAAATGTGTGGTATCATCCAAAACTAATGTAAAGTATCCAAACAACAGAAGAATAAATGATTATTAGATTTTAATAGAAGTGTAGATAGAACATGTTAAAAGAGAAAGTAAGCAGATATTAACAGTAAATGAACACGTAGATTAATAATTCATTTTCTAGCACTTGTCCTTAATAATGTTGACAAAATAATAGAATGGAAAATGACACAATATGTTACTGCATATGTCAGCAGACAAATTAGGAGCCTTTGTTCGCTTACTTACTACTAAAATACAACTTGTCTAGTATGGTCACTATTTTATTTAAGGACAAAACTGCAATTAGAAACATATTTTTGTTAAAATAAAGCCAATAATGCAATTTGTTGTGGTTCCCCTTTATTTAGAGAAGTATCGAAAAGTATCAAAATAATTTTGGTATCGGGACAACACTAGTACACAGTAGTATACAATATACACTTTGACTTTTTTTTTAACAGTTCTATAAGCGGGAGCCTTTTGGATCGCCAAGATCTTTACTATGATTTTGTTTTAAACTGCCTTATTTTATTCAGGACAAAATATTGCTAATGTGTTAGAGGTGGTGGAAAATGAATTTGTCAAAATTAAAAGATGATTTTGATGTAAATAGATTTTTCCTGAATACCAGTACAATGAAATGTATGATTTATTTGCAGTAGTAGGAAAAGTGTGGATGGGTCATTATATGTCAAAGAACACAAGAGATCAAGTTTTGGGGTTTTTTGATTGATGAACATTTGTCATGGAAATCACATGTAAATGATACAAAGACTAAAGTACCTAAAACTATTGCTATTTTACACAAAGTGAAGGATATGCTGAGTCAAAAGGCATTGTATATTTTGTATAACTCATTAATTGTTCCATATTAACACATACTGTATGGAAGTGAGGTATAGTGCCTGTAAAACATATTTAAATCCAATCATCCTTCTGCAGAAGAGAGCCGTAAGGAAATGCATACAAGGAACCCACAAACCCAATATCCAAACAGTTAAATGTATTAAAATGTCATGAACTGGCAGAGTATAATATCCTAAAAATCCTGTACAAAGCACATGCAGCAATTCTACCAAACATTCAAAACAGATTTGTAAAAAGAGAAAGTAATTATAATCTGAAAATAACATATCTTTAATACATCTAGATTTAGAACAGTGACAATGGAAATAAGTATTTCAATCAGAGGTGTTAGTTAATGGAACAAACTTGACAGTGGAATAAAACAATGTAAATCTCTTTCTGTATTAAAACATGTAACAATCATGATGGTAAAAAGATATGACTGAGAAAAATTATTTCTTAAATATGGCTTTGTAGTCGCCAATGTTGAACTTTTCTTCTCCCTTCACTATTATTATTTTGTATATTCCAGAGAACCAGCGTCCTCTACAGTAGACATTGGATTTTGGTCTATTTTGTCAGAGTTACAGGAGCGCTGTGCGGATTTTAAGGACCTTCTGCCAAAAAGTGCGTAAAAGATCATCTCTATGACAGCGCCCAAGTGTTTCCGCCGCAAAAAATGTCCCAAATAGTCCTAATCATGAAAAATAGGAGCTAAAACGGACCCTTGAGGAACACTACTAGTATAACTCAAGACGTTAAATGACTACTGACCTCATCTGATGTCAACAAGCTACAGCAGTGCTTCTCAAATAGTGGGTAAGAGTGTGAAGCCAGGGAGGGACACGTGTGACCCCGGAACATGCTTTTATCAATGTCATGCAGTACCATGCTTCAAACCCCACTTTGAAAAAATGTACAGTACGTAGCGTGCTCATTGGATAGCCTTTAATCTAGACCCCAACATGAATTCTCTTTTTTGTTTCGTTTCAAGTGTTTTAATATATTGTTCTCCTAAATTAACGTTGCTGATCAATTTCAATGTATTAATATTTATTAAATGTATTGAATTTGAATTTTCAGTGTCAAATGGTTCAAGTTGATCAAAAATTTATAGTTATAGTTTATGTAAGATTTTTTTTTTTCCAGGTAAATTGATGCACTTTAAATACTTTTGTTACAGACATTATATTCATATATATATATATATATATTCATATATATATATATATATATATATATATATATATATATATATATATATATATATATATATATATATATATATATATATATATATATATATATATATATATATATATATATATATATATATATATATATATATATATATATACACACACACATACACTACCGTTCAAAAGTTTGGGGTCACCCAAACAATTTTGTGGAATAGCCTTCATTTCTAAGAACAAGAATAGACTGTTGAGTTTCAGATGAAAATTCTCTTTTTCTGGCCATTTTGAGCGTTTAATTGACCCCACAAATGTGATGCTCCAGAAACTCAATCTGCTCAAAGGAAGGTCAGTTTTGTAGCTTCTGTAACGAGCTAAACTGTTTTCAGATGTGTGAACATGATTGCACAAGGGTTTTCTAATCATCAATTAGCCTTCTGAGCCAATGAGCAAACACATTGTACCATTAGAACACTGGAGTGATAGTTGCTGGAAATGGGCCTCTATACACCTATGTAGATATTGCACCAAAAAACAGACATTTGCAGCTAGAATAGTCATTTACCACATTAGCAATGTATAGAGTGTATTTCTTTAAAGTTAAGACTAGTTTAAAGTTATCTTCATTGAAAAGTACAGTGCTTTTCCTTCAAAAATAAGGACATTTCAATGTGATCCCAAACTTTTGAATGGTAGTGTACACACATATATATATATATATATACACACATACATACATACATACATATATATATATATATATATATATATATATATATATATATATATATATATATATATATATATACTACCGTTCAAAAGTTTGGGGTCACATTGAAATGTCCTTATTTTTCAATGAAGATAACTTTAAACTAGTCTTAACTTTAAAGAAATACACTCTATACATTGCTAATGTGGTAAATGACTATTCTAGCTGCAAATGTCTGGTTTTTGGTGCAGTATCTACATAGGTGTATAGAGGCCCATTTCCAGCAACTATCACTCCAGTGTTCTAATGGTACAATGTGTTTGCTCATTGGCTCAGAAGGCTAATTGATGATTAGAAAACCCTTGTGCAATCATGTTCACACATCTGAAAACAGTTAGGCTCGTTACAGAAGCTACAAAACTGACCTTCCTTTGAGCAGATTGAGTTTCTGGAGCATCACATTTGTGGGGTCAATTAACCGCTCAAAATGGCCAGAAAAAGAGAACTTTCATCTGAAACGCGACAGTCTATTCTTGTTCTTAGAAATGAATGCTATTCCACAAAGTTGTTTGGGTGACCCCAAACTTTTGAACGATAGTGTATATATATATATATATATATATATATATAATATTTATATATATATATATATATATATATATATATATATATATATATATATATATATATATATATATATATATATATATATATATATATATATGTATGTATGTATATACATATGTATACATACATATACGTATATATATATATATACATACATATATGTATATATATGTATGTATATATATATATATATTATATATATATATATAAAATATTTATATATATATATATATATTATATATATAAAATATTTTTATATTATATATATATATATATATATATGTATGTATGTATATACATACATACATATATGTATATATAAGTATATGTATATATATATATACACATATATATATATATATATATATATATATATACACATATATATATATACATATATATATATACATACATATATACATATATATATATATACATATATATATACATATATATATATATATATGTATATATATATATATATACATATATATATATATACATATATATATACATACATATATGTATATATAAGTATATGTATATATATACACATACATATATATATTATATATATATATATATATATATGTATATATGTATGTATATACATATATATATATACATATATGTATATATAAGTATACGTATATATATATATATACATATACACATATATATATATACATATGTATATACATATGTATATACATACATATATATATGTATATATAAGTATATGTATATATATATATACATATACACATATATATATATACATATGTATATACATACATATATGTATATATGTATATGTATATATACATACATACATACATACATACATACATACATACATACATACATACATACATACATACATACATACATACATACATACATACATACATACATACATACATACATACATACATACATACATATATATATATATATATATATATATATATATATATATATATATATATATATATATATAAATATATATACAACCTTTTGCAGAGGTGTACTTATAACAATTTTATAGACAAATGACTTTTTGTAGTTACAGTGCACAAAATGTTTGGGTAATGGGGATGTTACAGAGAAGCACTGAGCTACAGCAACATTTTAATTACATATATCCTATTACAGGGGGGGAAATGTAACTGCCAAAAAGGAGAGGACTTCAATTGGTGCCTTGAGGAACGCCTCAGTGATAAATCACAAGTTTGGACCCCAGTGTTCACTGTTTGCAACGTTTAAATGTCCATGCAAGGATCTGCCAATGTGTTTACAGTGGTTCAAGTTTGTGTATACAACAGGGCCCCTCCATATATTTGTCTAATTCAGATTAGGCCCCCAGTTGAATGGCGCTGGTTTAAAATCAATTTTACCATAGGAATCAATGTAAATTGAAATACTGTGTTCCAGTGTCAAGCGGACCTCATCAAATGTTTATTAAATGATCAACTATACAGACTTTTAAGTAACAGTTCAACATTATTAACTGTACTGGCAAAAAGTAAAACATAAGACAATAAATGTTGTGTACTCACCCTCAACTTGAAAAGCCGCAGTGGGGAAGGAAGTATGGAAGGTGGGCAAGATCTCTGCTTTGGAAGTGACGATGCGGTCCAAAAGGCGAACGCCACAAAGCTGACAACAGGTTGTACTATGCAGCTTTCAGCAGAAATGTGACAGCTGACTTCCAAGACTCTTTCATGCTCCCAACATGGCCATCGGGCTCTTTCATGTCAAAAAATCTCCACCACAGGCGCCACCGCGCTTTCATGTCAAAATAAAAGCATGCATGAAAAAAGCACGTTACAAAACGAAGGTCAGAACAATGGGCGAGTGTCTCCACATTGACTCAGCTCATTTTTTGGGGTAGCGTCTGTTCTTTCACTGGTATTGTCGACTCCATATTGCACTGAGTAGCCAGGACAGAAATGCATCTTTAATCTTTTGTGGTGTATTGACTTGTCACGCTTCACCAGACTGTATATGTCTAAGATGAAATTGAATGTTGATAACTTCACTTTATCTACAAAATATCTCAATAATCAGATATTGCCAGCGGCTGCAAACACAAGTAACCCCATGATGTCATACATGACTGGCGATAGTCGTCTGACTCACTGGGACCAGCATTCTGCAACTGTGCCCTTTAGTCGGCTGGCCTGTCACTCTTTTACATAACCAAAAGAAGAAGTGTGTCAGGTTAACAACCCTTGTGGTTGTGTAATATCAAATTCAGTTTGATATGAACTCCATCTAGGACAAGACAAGCAAATAAATCCCATTATTAACCAAAGTTTAAAAAAAAACACTGCCATCAAGGCATTTAGTGAGTTGAAATGAATGGCTTACATGAGGAAGCACTCTGGTGAAATGCTGTCATCAAGTGGACAAAAGTGGTTACAGCAGCTCTAAAGTGAACCATTCATCTCACAAAAAAATATATTTTTTACATTTACACTACCGTTCAAAAGTTTGGGGTCACATTGAAATGTCCTTATTTTTGAAGGAAAAGCACTGTACTTTTCAATGAAGATAACCGCCATAATGACCGCCATAACCACAACACCAGGGGGTGCTCCACTAACCACGTTAAACCCAGATTCCGAACTAACAAAGGTCTTAACTCATTCTCTTTCTATGCCACATCAATGTGGAATGCGCTCCCAACAGGTATAAAAGAAAGGGCATCTCTATCCTCCTTCAAAACCGCAATAAAAGTTCACCTCCTGGCAGCTACAACCCTAAACTAACACCCTCCCCGGATTGCTAATAATCAAATGTAAACAATCAAATGCAGATACTTTTTCTTTTGCCTTCTGATCTCTCTCTCTCTCTCTCTCTCTATGTCCACTACTTGATGTCCATACCCCCCCCATCCCCCCCTCCACACCCCTGATTGTAAATAATGTAAATAATTCAATGTGATTATCTTGTGTGATGACTGTATTATGATGATAGTATATATGATAGTATATATCTGTATCATGAATCAATTTAAGTGGACCCCGACTTAAACAAGTTGAAAAACTTATTCGGGTGTTACCATTTAGTGGTCAATTGTACGGAATATGTACTTCACTGTGCAACCTACTAATAAAAGTCTCAATCAATCAAAATCAACTTTAAACTAGTCTTAACTTGAAAGAAATACACTCTATACATTGCTAATGTGGTAAATGACTATTCTAGCTGCAAATGTCTGGTTTTTGGTGCAATATCTACATAGGCGTATAGAGGCCCATTTCCAGAAACTATCACTCCAGTGTTCTAATGGTACAATGTGTTTGCTCATTGGCTCAGAAGGCTAATTGATGATTAGAAAACCCTTGTGCAATCATGTTCACACATCTGAAAACAGTTTAGCTCGTTACAGAAGCTACAAAACTGACCTTCCTTTGAGCAGATTGAGTTTCTGGAGCATCACATTTGTGGGGTCAATTAAAATGCTCAAAATGGCCAGAAAAAGAGAACTTTCATCTGAAACTCGACAGTCTATTCTTGTTCTTAGAAATGAAGGCTATTCCACAAAATTGTTTGGGTGACCCCAAACTTTTGAACGGTAGTGTATATGCTCTCCAAAACAGTTTGGGGAAGGTCCGTGTCTGTTCCCAATATAAGGCATGGTCCTTTGATGACAAAAAAAAATGCTATTGGCTACCTCTCAAAAAGAATCACCAGCTCACAGTGCTCTGTATGTGGAAACATGTCTACAGGCACCGCCACACTCGGGGCAAAAGCCTCCCCTGTGAGTTTCCTCTTTGGGTCAGGCGCGCAACAAAGCTCCCTGAAGTTCCTCATTGCCTCGCCGTCTGGTTTACAGGACACGTAGACCAGACGGCGGATTGCAGAATGGTTTCGCAAGGCCCTGATGACTCTGTAATGCAGGCCGCCGCGGGACGGGTTCACCACGGCGGTGAGACGCCCCCCGTCCACAGAGCTCAAGCGGGACACGAGGCCGGGGAGGACGACTTCTGCCTTACCGGGGATGAACTCACACTTGTCGAGCTTATTGATGGCCGCGTTGTGTCTGGCGTCTTCCACGGCCTGCTCTATGAGCTCCACGCCGACCAGTCGGTCCACTTTGGGGGACGCCGTGATGCCCATGGCGCCTGTGCCGCAGCACACGTCAAGGAGCGTCCCTCCTCTGTCCTCAGAACCGGGGACACATAGGTCTCTTACCGTGCTGTAGAGCACATGAGCGGCGGCCTGGTTCACCTGGAAGAAGGCGTCTGGCGAGATGCGGAAGTGAAAGCCCAGCACCTGGTCAAGAAAGGAATTGGTCAACTGATTTAATTCACTTTGTTCTGAGAACAAGGCCTTATTCTGCGTAATTGTGTTCAAGTTTAATTTACCGTATTTTTCGGACTATAAGTCGCAGTTTTTTTCATAGTTTGGCCGGGGGTGCGACTTATACTCAGGAGCGACTTATGTGTGAAATTATTAACACATTACAGTAAAATATCAAATAATATTATTTAGCTCATTCACGTAAGAGACTAGACGTATAAGATTTCATGGGATTTAGCGATTAGGAGTGACAGATTGTTTGGTAAACGTATAGCATGTTCTATATGTTATAGTTATTTGAATGACTCTTACCATAATATGTTACGTTAACATACCAGGCTCGTTCTCAGTTGGTTATTTATGCATCATATAACGTACACTTATTCAGCCTGTTGTTCACTATTCTTTATTTATTTTAAATTGCCTTTCAAATGTCTATTCTTGGTGTTGGGTTTTATCAAATAAATTTCCCCCAAAAATGCGACTTATACTCCAGTGTGACTTATATATGTTTTTTTCCTTCTTTATTGTGCATTTTTGGCCGGTGCGACTTATACTCCGGAGTGACTTATACTCCGAAAAATACGGTAGTTTATTAAGGATCCCCATTAGTCTACACCGCAGTGGAGACTATTCTTCCTGGGGTCCAGGCAAAAAACATCACACAACCACAAAACAAAAGATTACAATGCAGTACAAAGTGATCAAATAATAAAATGTTGTCATACAAAAATAGCAACAACAAAGAACCACAAAAAACAAAAACAATAACTTCGAGTTTACATAATAATGTTCATACCAAAGATAAAAAGAGCAATATAAAAAATGTATATATATATTTTTGCAAAAATAAAACAAAGAACCGATGGCCTAAAATATACACATTAGTGTACCAAAGACAAACAATAAGTGACGAAAAAGTACCATCCATCCATTTTCTACTGCTTTTCCCATAATCAATAAAATAGTCGATAATCAATAAAACCAGTCATGACATTAGGTACAATCTAGAACAGGGCCGGGCAATTATTTTGACTCGGGCGGGCAAATTTAGAGAAAAAAATGTGTCCGGGGGCCGGCATATCTGATTTTTAGGAACACTAATACAAAACCTCACAATATTGTCTGATTGAATGCTAAAAACATTATGATAGACCGCCTTAAAAAAAACAGAATGGAATTAAAAAAATGTTTACATAATGAGACACCCAGAATGTACATGAAAATAAAGAATGTGGGATTTACAATATTAACTATGAACGATAGAACACTGAATATTGAAAACATAAGAACGTCACACACCTTCTTGATCGACATATTTTACAATCAAGCGAAACGCAACAAAAGTGAAATATGAATGCAAAGGGTAAAAAAAAAAACACCTACTATCTGATACATCTGATATATCACTAAGCTTTAGAACTTTCTTGTAAAAATCTCCTTCCGCCTCTGTCCCTGACACCCGTATTTCAGGCTGGCCGCTGTGGAAACACTCTGTGGAAACGCTCCCCACCCACACTGCTTGGTGCCTCGTCTTAGCTGCTGTGACTTAGATTACCATAGTAACTAATTAGATTACCATAGTAACTAGCACAACATGCAAAAACGCAGATTCCAACTATTGAAAGACTTTGTATAGTTCAAGACTTATGGTCATTTAAAAACATCACTGCACATCATAATGGCAATTACAGTTTGCATCTACCATGAATTGATTAACGTGGACCCCGACTTAAAACAAGTTGAAAAACGTATTCGGGTGTTACCATTTAGTGGTCAATCGTACCGAATATGTACTGTACTGTGCAATCTACTAATAAAAGTTTCTATCAATAAATCAATCAATCAATCATTCTTAAAAATCTAAAAAAAATTATTTGGGACTGTCCAACGGGATAGATTGAAAAGCTTAACGGGCCGCATGCGGCCCCCGGGCCTTGATTTGCCCAGGTCTGATCTAGAATAATCCCTTTCCGCAATACTTCTCCTCTTAGTCTATTCTTAAAACCCACTATGCTGGTGATTGATACCAGATATTGTGGAAGTCGATTCCAGTAAGTGATTGCCTTATACTTTTTCAAAACATCAGTTTTGGGTTTAAGACGGGTTAGAGCACATCTTAGGGCTAGCCTGGTACCATAGTTGTGACTGTCACTTGCAAACAAACAGCTGAGAATACAGATAAGCAGGTTTATGGTATGAATAGATTTTTTTTTTTAAAAATAGAATCAACCTACAAGCTAGTTTTTCACCAACTCTCATCCATGACAATTCATTATGCATGATCTCAATGCCGGTCCTAAATGAGCAATGGAGAGCTAGTCTGGCAGCTCTGTTTTGGGTAAACTGGATTTTATTTAGTTCTTGTTTAGATGCATTAGACCAGATTGCTGGGCAGTAGTCAAGATGTGACAATACAAGGGATTGTATAACTTGCTTAGTAGTTGTGTTAGTTAAAAAATAGGCACTTCTTCTAATGATTGAGATGCTTCTGCTCATTTGTGTTACTATGTTATTAATGTGAGTGGCCCAAAATAGACTTTCATCTATTGTAACTCCCAACAACGTAGTAGTAGGAGTTCGGAACATTAACAAAGATATTCTCTCAAGGTAGTATTAGAAAAATGGTCTTATGATAAACGGAAAGTTGTCACACAGGCAGGGGCGTATTGGACCCAAATCTGGGCCCCCATACACACACACTTGGTATGTTTACATGCACTGAAAAACTAATTTATGCATGTTTTTTTGGTTGAAACCTGCTTTTTAAAAACACGTGTAAAAAAACTTAATTATGTGTTTTAACTTTTTAAAGATGGGGAGTAATAACCTACCTAATTACGACTCTTTTCATAACATTGCCAAAATGTTAAGCTTTTCTTGTAAAATTGCGACTGTTATTGAGTACAATTCCAACTTTTATCATAATATTGCACAAATGTTCAGTTTTTCTTGCAAAAATGTTGACTTGCGTTGAGTAAATTTAGGACTTTTATTATAATACTGCCAAAATTCAAAGTTTTTCTTGTGAAATTGTGACTTTTTTCTTGTGAATTTCCAACTCATTTTTCACAACAACCTTTTTTTATATTTGCATAGTATGCATATGTTACTAATGTTGTAAATACTCATCTTTATATATCTAGAAAGGGTGGTCCTAAAGAGGTAGGCATTTTTCGGAGGTCTCAAGAAGGTAAGTGTGTATAGTGGGAGCTTATTTTTTCCACTCTGACAATTGAAAAAAAATGGGACCCATTACCTCCCTGCTTGGCACTCAGCATCAAGGGTTGGAATTGGGGGTTAAATCACGAAAAATGATTCCTGGGCGCGGCCGCCGCTGCTGCTCACTGCTCCCCTCACCTCCCAGGGGTTGATCGAGGGTGATGGGTCAAATGCAGAGAATAATTTCGCCACACCTAGTGTGTGTGTGACAATCATTGGTACTTTAACTTTTTAACTTTAATATATCTACAACCCCGCCTTCCGCCCGATTGTAGCTGAGATAGGCTCCAGCTCCCCCCGCGACCCCGAAGGGAATAAGCGGTAGAAAATGGATGGATGGATGGATATCTACAACAGGGGTGTCATTTTAGCTCAGGGGCCGCATGGAGGAAAATCTGTGCACACGCGGGCCAACTTCCGGATTCGCACCAGTTACCTCTTCGTGGATGTGCGTCCGACCGTACAGGAGCTGGTAAGGCGAGTCCTCGTGCGTGCACCGGGTCATGGCACTCTCTTGGAAGAAAAGCGAGTCCAGCCGGCACACCGAACCCTCGCCTCTCGTGAAGAACTCCGCCAACTCGGCCTTGTGGACCGCGACTTGCTCCGGCCTGAGCGCCTGCGGGTGGAAGTAGACGACAGCCATGGTGTGGCCCGCCGCGTTGGTCCTCACCGTGACCTCCCTCCAGTGACCCCCCGCGTGGAAGAGGAGGCACGGCTCCAAGGGAGACCGTCGGATGAACTCCTGGTAACATCTGGCGACCTGTTTGTGCTTTTCGGGCATGTTGATTAGGCGGTCTCCATTGACGCAGACAATGTTTCCATACCTGCCTCTGCCTACATAAAATCCAACAGTCTTTGGATTTCCATCCACCCCATTGTTGACAGAGAAGGTTGACTTGTTGCGGTACCCGTCCCTAACTGGAGATGGCAGTATAGGCAAGACGGGGAAGGTGATCTCACCGGAAGTGGTTTGGGAATGAAGATAACCAGAAAGTTCTGCCAGTATCTTCTCCTGCTGTTTTTGCTTGAATTCAAGCTGCTCGTCATAATTTAGCTTCCACAATGGGGTGACCACAGAGGCAAGCTTTTCCTCCCAGGACAGATTATCATCCACGGGTGGCTTCTTGTGTCTTCTCCTCTTGTGTTTGCTCTGTGGTGTTGTTGCATGGACAGCAGGGGTCGGGCTTTTAGATGAAAAATACCGTTTAGGCCACGCAACAATCCGTCTAAAGAACACGAATGACCCAATGTAAGCCAGTTTGGCTTCCCAAGACTGCAAAAATAAAAACAGTAATGATTATTCTTCAAACTTGCGTAGAAGTTATTGCCGCCACGGGGATACAAAGACGAAAGGTCTCTCAGACAGGAAGTGGTCGCACTGTTGTGACGTGGCGCTTGCGTTCCCTTGCCTTCTTGTGACGTCATCGGCCAGCGCCCAGTGTGGGGCCAAGCATAGACATCTTATAAGGGTACGCAGCATCGAGCGCTCCTGCCTACTGGCGCTGACGAGACGCGGGGCCACCATCTTGGAGTGGTGATCCGCTCCACTCAGTGCAATTCATTTGGCAGGAGCAATGAACTGTCAGCGCATTTAATTCATCTTACCTCACTGAATACCACTGATTTTCACGCGGTTTTTTTGTCATACGTGTAGCTATGATAAAGGACACATGTTTTGGGGTGTTTTATTATTCATAGTTTGCTTAACAGTAATATAATATTCTTATATGCTATAAATTACCAAATTACCATGAATTGATTTACGTGGACCCCGATTTAATCAAGTTGAAAAACGTATCCGGGTGTTACCATTTAGTGGTCAATTGTACGGAATATGTACTCTACTGTGCAATCTACTAATAAAAGTTTCAATCAAAGTGACCAGATGTCCGAGACCAAAACTGGTAATATAATCCCAGATCAGGGGGAAAAAAACGGTCAGCTATTTTAAAATTCAAGAAACAATATGATTATGTTACATATACATGCGTATATCCTACATAAACAATGTATGAATACATTAGATATCTATATATCTTAGGGCTTAAGCCTTATAGGGACCTAGACTGTATCTCTGTTGCTGCAGCAGCAGAGAGTTTATTCTGTCTTGACACTTTGTATATATTTTGTATTACATTCTTCCCTTAAATGATAATGTTTACAGTGATTGTTAGCTAACATATATTACCCCAGAATTATTCACACGTGAATAACATAAATACAGTCTATTATACAGCATTATTCACACGTGAATAACATAAATGCAGTCTATTATACAGAATTATTCACATGTGAATAACATAAATACAGTCTATTATACAGAATTATTCACATGTGAATAACATAAATACAGTCTATTATACAGCATTATTCACATGTGAATAACATAAATACAGTCTATTATACAGCATTATTCACACGTGAATAACATAAATGCAGTCTATTATACAGCATTATTCACATGTGAATAACATAAATGCAGTCTATTATACAGCATTATTCACATGTGAATACCATAAATACAGTCTATTATACAGCATTGTTCACATGTGAATAACATAAATACAGTCTATTATACAGCATTATTCACATGTGAATAACATAAATACAGTCTATTATTCAGCATTATTCACACATGAATAACATAAATACAGTCTATTATACAGCATTATTCACACGTGAATAACATAAATGCAGTCTATTATACAGAATTATTCACATGTGAATAACATAAATACAGTCTATTATACAGAATTATTCACATGTGAATAACATAAATACAGTCTATTATACAGCATTATTCACATGTGAATAACATAAATGCAGTCTATTATACAGAATTATTCACATGTGAATTACATTAATACAGTCTATTATACAGCATTATTCACAAGTGAATAACATAAATGCAGTCTATTATACAGCATTATTCACATGTGAATAACATAAATACAGTCTATTATACAGCATTATTCACATGGGAATACCATAAATACAGTCTATTATACAGCATTATTCACATGTGAATAACATAAATACAGTCTATTATACAGCATTATTCACATGTGAATAACATAAATGCAGTCTATTATACAGAATTATTCACATGTGAATTACATAAATACAGTCTATTATACAGCATTATTCACATGTGAATAACATAAATGCAGTCTATTATACAGCATTATTCACATGTGAATAACATAAATACAGTCTATTATACAGCATTATTCACATGTGAATAACAGAAATACAGTCTATTATACAGCATTATTCACATGTGAATAACATAAATGCAGTCTATTATACAGCATTATTCACATGTGAATAATATAAATACATTATACATTATATTTACGGAACTTGTGTGAGCCTGTGGCTTTACATATAAATATATTTTGAGTTTACAACCCCCTGGGGCTGTTTTGTACTGTTTCTGTACTTGTTTTGATTATTATTATTTCTTTGATTGTATGTAAGTGTTGTACATTATAAATAGAGATGTCCGATAATATCGGCTATCGGCCGATAAATGCTTTAAAATGTAATATCGGAAATTATCGGTATCGTTTTTTTTATTATCGGTATCTTTTTTTATTTTTTTATTTTTTTTTAAATTTATTAAATCAACATAAAAAACACAAGATACGATTAGTGCACCAACCCAAAAAACCTCCCTCCCCCATTTACACTCATTCACACAAAAGGGTTGTTTCTTTCTGTTATTAATATTTCTGGTTCCTACATTATATATCAATATATATCAATACAGTCTGCAAGGGATACAGTCCGTAAGCACACATGATTGTGCGTGCTGCTGGTCCACTAATAGTACTAACCTTCAACAGTTCATTTTACTAATTTTCATTAATTACTAGTTTCTACGTAACTGTTTTTATATTGTTTTACTTTCTTTTTTATTCAAGAAAATGTTTTTAATTTATTTATCTAATTTTTTTTTTTTTTTTTTTTTTTAAATTTTTAAAGGACCTTATCTTCACCATACCTGGTTGTCCAAATTAGGCTTAATAATGTGTTAATTCCACGACTGATATCGGTATTGGTAATTACGAGTTGGACAATATTGGAATATTGGCAAAAAAGCCATTATTTGTAATTTACAAATAAAGGTTTTGAAAATCAAAAAAAAAAAGGAAGGCAGTGGTCGCACTGTTGTGACGCAACGCATGCGTTCCGTTGCTTTTTTTTTCTGACGTCATCAGCCGGCGCCCGGTGTGGGGGCAAGTAAATACTTCCGCCGTGTAGCAATGGACTCAAACAAGGACGAAGCGGAGCGTTGCATTAAAATAGCGCTAAATGCAGTCAGCAGCAACCAACCGGACAAGGCCAGGAAGTTTCTAGAAAAAGCCCAGCGATTGTTTCCGACGGACCAGGCCAAACGTAAGTCCTTGTTTTTTGTTTTCCGTAGTCGCCAAACTACAGCTAGCAGTTGTAGTGCTAGTGACTGTTAGCGCATGATTAGTGCTAATTAGCCTACAGACACCCGCTTTCTTTCTTTTTTGTTATTGACAGATTTACTTGAGAGGTTATCACAAAACGGGAAGCCTCCGGACGAGAATGGCGGATCCGTTAACGGAGACGGACCTTCCATGAGACACCGTCAGCACGCAGGAGAGGCGGAAACGTCCGCGCAGGGCCGCGCAGATTCAGCAAAACCTTACACCGCCGAACAGCTGGAGGCCGTCAAGAAGTCAGTGCAATTATCTTCTTGTTAAACGACACTTGCATGATCAGAGTACTTGTTTTTATGTAAAGGCTCGATCTCTTTACATCCAATATATGAAGTGTAAAGTCCAAGCTGCACGTTGATAATAATGCTCAGTTGGCGGGTATTACAAACCCCGTTTCCATATGAGTTGGGAAATTGTGTTAGATGTAAATATAAACAGAATACAATGATTTGCAAATCATTTTCAACCCATATTCAATTGAATGCACTACAAAGACAAGATATTTGATGTTCAAACTCATAAACTTTTTTTTTTTCCGCAAACAATAATTAACTTTAGAATACCATGGCTGCAACACGTGCCAAAGTATTTGGGAAAGGGCATGTTCACCACTGTGTTACATGGCTTTTCCTTTTAACAACACTCAGTAAACATTTGGGAACTGAGGAGACACATTTTTGAAGCTTCTCGGGTGGAATTATTTCCCATTCTTGCTTGATGTACAGCTTAAGTTGTTCAACAGTCCGGGGTCTCCGTTGTGGTATTTTAGGCTTCATAATGCGCCACACATTTTCAATGGGAGACAGGTCTGGACTACAGGCAGGCCAGTTTAGTACCCGCACTCGTTTACTGTGAAGCCACGTTGATGTAACACGTGGCTTGGCATTGGCTTGCTAAAATAAGCAGGGGCGTCCATGGTAACGTTGCTTGGATGGCAACATATGTTGCTCCAAAACCTGTATGTACCTTTCAGCATTAATGGCGCCTTCACAGATGTGTAAGTTACCCATGTCTTGGGCACTAATACGCCCCCATACCATCACAGATGCTGGCTTTTCAACTTTGCGCTTATAACAATCCGGATGGTTCTTTTCCTCTTTGGTCCGGGGCACACGACGTCCACAGTTTCCAAAAACAATTTGAAATGTGGGCTCGTCAGACCACAGAACACTTTTCCACTTTGCATCAGTCCATCTTAGATGAGCTCAGGCCCAGCGAAGCCGACAGCGTTTCTGGGTGTTGTTGATAAACGGTTTTTGCCTTGCGTAGGAGAGTTTTAACTTGCACTTACAGATGTAGCGACCAACTGTAGTTACTGACAGTGGGTTTCTGAAGTGTTCCTGAGCCCATGTGGTGATATCCTTTACACACTGAGGTTGTTTGTTGATGCATTACAGCCTGAGGGATCGAAGGTCACAGGCTTAGCTGCTTACGTGCAGTGATTTCTCCAGATTCTCTGAACCCTTTGATGATATTACGGACTGTAGATGGTGAAATCCCTAAATTCCTTGCAATTGCTGGTTGAGAAAGGTTTTTCTTAAACTGTTCAACAATTTGCTCACGCATTTGTTGACAAAGTGGTGACCCTCGCCCCATCCTTGTTTGTGAATGACTGAGCATTTCATGGAATCTACTTTTATACCCAATAATGGCACCCACCTGTTCCCAATTTGCCTGTTCACCTGTGGGATGTTCCAAATAAGTGTTTGATGAGCATTCCTCAACTTTATCAGTATTTATTGCCACCTTTCCCAACTTCTTTGTCACGTGTCGCTGGCATCAAATTCTAAAGTTAATGATTATTTGCACAAAAAAAAATGTTTATCAGTTTGAACATCAAATATGTTGTCTTTGTAGCATATTCAACTGAATATGGGGTGAAAATGATTTGCAAATTATTGTATTCCGTTAATATTTACATCTAACACAATTTCCCAACTCATATGGAAACGGGGTTTGTACCAGGGAAAGTAGTTACTGCGCTACTTCAAAATAATCAAATATGTGGCATAATGCAGTTGTGATGAGCTTCATATGAGCAGTGTGTGTGCCTTTTAAAGTGACAGTGTAAACATCCACCCATGTTTAGCTTTGCTGGCTTCAAATATATATTCTGGGTGACGCTTTTAGAGGTGGCGACTTGTCCAAGGTGTACACTGCCTTCTGCCTAGTGTTGTTGGATAGGCAACATAGGCTCCAGTCCCACACCCCGCGAAAGAGATTATGTTTTCACTAGTATTTGTTTTTCTGTTTGTTAGCAACATAACTCAAACCGACGGCGTTTGATACATTTTTCAGGAAATGTCGAAAAAAATACCTCTTACCGACTAATAACATTCACTTTCTGCTTATGCCGTTCCATGCCTCCACTTTACAGCTCTGCGCTGCTTAGAGGATTCTGGGAGTTGTAGTTTCTTTTCAGAGCTGGCCAACGCTAAAAACGCCAGGAAAAACTACACTCACCAAGTTTTCATTTGATACAGTCACATGCCATGGGATTATTTTGAAGACTTTAATACCAAAATACTGTGGTATCTACAAACCCCGTTTCCATATGAGTTGGGAAATTGTGTTAGATGTAAATATAAACGGAATACAATGATTTGCAAATCATTTTCAACCCATATTCAGTTGAATATGCTACAAAGACAACATATTTGATGTTAAAACTGATAAACTTTTTTTTTTTTCAAATAATCATTAACTTTAGAATTTGATGCCAGCAACACGTGACAAAGAAGTTGGGAAAGGTGGCAATAAATACTGATAAAGTTGAGGAATGCTCATCAACCACTTATTTGGAACATCCCACAGGTGAACAAGCAAATTGGGGACAGATGGGTGCCATGATTGGGTATAAAAGTAGATTCCATGCAGTGTTTCCCATAAACTGCCAAGATACCTGTGGCGGTGGGGGCGTGGCTATGGGCGTGGTCACCATGACATCATCGGGTAATTTGCATAATTTACTACAATGATATGATTTTCTCTAAAAAGGCTCAAAAAATGTATACTTACTAATTAATAATAACAGTTTTGTTTTAAATGTCCATCCATCAATCCATCCATCCATTTTACAATATAATTACAACACTTTGTGTACATATTTATATACAGATTTGAACAATAAGTTATTCGCTGAAATATATTTATTAATCGTGGTTCTTACAAAAAATATATCTTATAAAATATAAAAGCTAAAATGTCTCTTAAAGCTCTGCCCCTTTAATTAGTGCATACTAAATAATTTAACTTTAGCCTACTACTACAACCATATTATTTACCAGCAACATAAAGTGAAACAGAGGCAGAGGTGTCCTGCCACAGTCAGTAACAAATAAACAGAAAACAGTAGTGGTCAAATACAAATAAGGCAACAAGAGAAGTATCCTACACTTCTCTTTTGTAAAGTAAATCTGAACAGCCTATATGGGCAAAAAAAAAAATATATATATATTTTTTTTAATTTGTGGCGGATGTAATTCTTTCGTGGCGGGCCGCCACAAATAAATGAATGTGTGGGAAACACTGCCATGAAATGCTCAGTCATTCACAAACAAGGACGGGGCGAGGGTCACCACTTTGTCAACAAAAGCGTGAGCAAATTGTTGAACAGTTTAAGGAAAACCTCTCAACCAGCTATTGCAAGGAATTTAGGGATTTCGCCATCTATGTTCCGTAATATCATCAAAGGGTTCAGAGAATCTGGAGAAATCGCTGCACGTAAGCAGCTAAGCCCGTGACCTTCGATCCCTCATCCCTGCATCAACAAGCGACATCAGTGTGTAAAGGATATCACCACATGGGCTCAGGAACACTTCAGAAACCCACTGTCAGTCACTACAGTTGGTCGCTACATCTGTAAGTGCAAGTTAAAACTCTCCTATGCAAGGCGAAAACCGTTTATCAACAACACACGGAAACGCCGTCGGCTTCGCTGGGCCTGAGCTCATCTAAGATGGACTGATACAAAGTGGAAAAGTGTTCTGTGGTCTGACGAGCCCACATTTCAAATTGTTTTTGGAAACTGTGGACGTCGTGTCCTCCGGACCGAAGAGGAAAAGAACCATCCGGATTGTTATAGGCGCAAAGTTGAAAAGCCAGCATCTGTGATGGTATGAGGGTGTATTAGTGCCCAAGACATGGATAACTTACACATCTGTGAAGGCGCTATTAATGCTGAAAGGTACATACAGGTTTTGGAGCAACATATGTTGCCATCCAAGCAATGTTACCATGGACGCCCCTGCTTATTTCAGCATGACAATGCCAAGCCACGTGTTACATCAACGTGGCTTCATAGTAAAAGAGTGCGGGTACTAGACTGGCCTGCCTGTAGTCCAGACCTGTCTCCCATTGAAAATGTGTGGCGCATTATGAAGCCTAAAATACCACAATGGAGACCCCCGGACTGTTGAACAACTTAAGCTGTACATCAAGCAAGAATGGGAAAGAATTCCACCTGAGAAGCTTCAAAAATGTGTCTCCTCAGTTCCCAAACGTTTACTGAGCGTTGTTAAAAGGAGAGGCCATTTAACACAGTGTTGAACATGCCTTTTCCCAACTACTTTGGCACGTGTTGCAGCCATGAAATTCTAAGTTATTTATTATTTGCAAGAAAAGTTTGAGTTTAAACATCAAATATCTTGTCTTTGTAGTGCATTCAATTGAATATGGGTTGAAAAGGATTTGCAAATCACTGTATTCCGTTTATATTTACATCTAACACAATTTCCCAACTCATATGGAAACGGGGTTTGTACAATATTGTTACAGCCCTTTTACACTTTTAAACGTCTAAATGGACCTGAAGTCAACCTGTCAAAAGTTTTCAGACATAATTTTACCTCCCTTACACAGATGGATGAAGACATGCTGATTCTGGAGGTCCAAAATTAATGAACCATGTACAGGCATACCCCGGGCCGCTATATGGGGACATGGGAGCCTGTGTCAAATACAAGCTGATACGGAAGCCAGGAAAGCAGGGGACTGGTTGGGGGGTGTGCAACAGAATAAACTGTTTGTGGTCCGTTTTGCTACAACTTTAGCACTGTACAGTGCAAGCATTTTAGTAGCATTTGCGACTAAAAATAGGTTGTGCGAGTTTTGGGGGGAAAAAAGAGCACACATGCGAATACAGATTTTAACGCTTTCATCATAATTTACTCCCAGAATAAATCCATCCAAAGTTGATCAAACTAGAGTAAAATGTTTGCCTTTGTTTATAGCGTGTTTGAAACCAACTTAAACCATAACCAAACGGACTGTGATTGTGAAAGTGATTGACGCGGAAGTGTCATTGACCGCTGTCTGTCGTCGTCCTCCTACTTTTTCCAATTTATTTCGAACATGCAATAAAATTACAGCAGAAAGAAAGTTGTACAACAAATCAAACCGCTGCTGATAGCCTGCTAAGATAAGAAAACAGCTCAAGCTACTGAGCGTGGATTCGCTGACGTCACTACGCAACAGTTACTGCCTTTTTAAAAATAAAAAAAATACTCCAAAACCCAGCGGTCAGAAGCTTCCAAAACTGTGCAAGCTCACAACAAAAATACATGAACCTTATCAATCAATCAATGTTTATTTATATAGCCCTAAATCACAAGTGTCTCAAAGGGCTGTACAAGCCACAACGACATCCTCGGTACAGAGCCCACATACGGGCAAGGAAAAACTCACCCCAGTGGGACGTCGGTGAATGACTATGAGAAACCTTGGAGAGGACCGCATATGTGGGTAACCCCCCCCCCCCCCCCCTCTAGGGGAGACCGAAAGCATGATGATTTTACTCTTTGCCAATGTTTAACCCGAGTATCCAACATTGTAACCACATTTACAAAATCATCAAGGTCCCACCAAAGTACACCATACTATTGCGTTTGTTCACACTTGACTAAATAAAACATATGTATACACACACTTACTATATTGTTTTGAGGCAGAACTCTGTTGCTGTATACACTACCGTTCAAAAGTTTGGGGTCACCCGAACAATTTTGTGGAATAGCCTTCATTTCTAAGAACAAGAATAGACTGTCGAGTTTCAGATGAAAGTTCCCTTTTTCTGGCCAATTTCAGCGTTTAATTGACCCCACAAATGTGATGCTCCAGAAACTCAATCTGCTCAAAGGAAGGTCAGTTTTGTAGCTTCTGTAACGAGCCAAACTGTTTTCAGATGTGTGAACATGATTGCACAATGGTTTTCTAATCATCAATTAGCCTTCTGAGCCAATGAGCAAACACATTGTACCATTAGAACACTGGAGTGATAGTTGCTGTAAATGGGCCTCTATACACCTATGTAGATATTGCACCAAAAACCAGACATTTGCAGCTAGAATAGTCATTTACCACATTAGCAATGTATAGAGTGTATTTCTTTAAAGTTAAGACTAGTTTAAAGTTATCTTCATTGAAAAGTACAGTGCTTTTCCTTCAAAAATAAGGACATTTCAGTGTGACCCCAAACTTTTGAACGGTAGTGTATATATCTCATAATATTCTTAATTGGCTACATTGGAGTAAGAATGTCATAGAAATGTCTCTCGGAATGATGTGGTGCTGTTTTACACCGCTATAATCTCAAATTAGACTAGTAAGCATAATCAGTTAATAAAGCTGCTTATGATTATATTTTCTCAGGAAGACTTTTTGATGAAGCTTTTGTTGATTAAACGGTACACACAAAAAATAATGAAGAATTATCTTGGAAAGATAACATGATTTGATGCACAAGCAATCGTCCCTCATTGGTTTTTTTGCTTTATTATTGTAATCTAAAACAAATAGATTACTTATATTTAAAGTGATATTTAAATATTAAATGCATTTTATATAGTATATGCTCTGTTATCTTATGGAGGATATACCATGTAATTCAGTACAAAAAAAATAATATTTTGATTATTAGTGCATATCCTGCTAACTATGTTTGGTGTTCCTTGCAGGATTAAGGGCTGTAAAGATTACTACCAAATCCTCGGCGTTGAAAAGACTGCATCTGATGATGATCTAAAAAAAGCCTACAGGAAGCTAGCGCTAAAGTTTCACCCTGACAAAAACCACGCGCCCGGAGCCACAGAGTCATTTAAAGGTAAATGAGTGACAATCCAGCTCCGGAGGAGATAAATACATCTACAGTGCACTTGTTGAACTTGCTGGCCATGTTTATCTGTTGCAGCCATCGGTAACGCGTACGCAGTGCTGAGCAATGTTGAGAAGCGGCGACAGTACGACCAGTACGGGGAGGAGAGGGCGCACCCGAGCAGACACAGGCAGCACCGCGACTTTGAAGCAGATATTTCACCCGAGGACCTTTTTAACATGTTCTTTGGTGGAGGCTTCCCATCAAGTTAGTACAAAATGTCCCGCAATTCGCCTGCTGTGGTTTATAAGAACAGTATTTCAAAAATTAACTTATGATATATTTTAAAGTTACAATACTATAGAAATAATACACCTGAGAAGTCAGTGAACAGATTTAATATCTCAAAAAATAAGTTAACACACCACTATTATTGCCCAAACAGCTGTGATGTGAGGAGAAAGTGAGTACACTTTACAGTGAACATGTCCAAATGATATCTGAAATGTAAATATTTAGTGTTAGCACAATTTTTATCACTGTCATAATCCTCTTTGGGCATTGAATTCACCAGAACTGCACAAGCTGGTAATGGAAATTAACAGTGATTGTTGAAGTCCGTTTGAATACTAAATGCAGTATTATTGCAGACGGTTCGAAAGACCCAATCACAGGAAGTACAGGCTTTGCTTTTGTAGTACCAAGGCTCCGGATAACCGTTAAAAAAAGAACAACGAACCATTTGGCAGTGTTTACAGTCGAGCTATTGGCAATCACAGCAGCACTACAGTGGGTAGAAGAATCTCAGCTAAAAACGGTGGTGTTGGTGGTCTGCAACGACTCAAGGTCAGCGTTAATCTCTATTCAATATTTTAGGTTGCAAAGCAGACAAAATATAGGTAATGAAATATAGGAAATACTGTTTAGGCTTGAGAGAGTGGTATAGGCATTAAGGACAATTAATTGGCAGATCAGCTGGCAAAGCAGATGCTAATGTTAAAACATCACAGAGAGGTACCTCTCAGTAAGGACATCCCTGTCCCAAAGCTTTTTATAGTCAAGTCATACGTCATGCCGTACACACATGTACTAAGCTACACATATCAGTCACGTAATATGACTGACATCCCATCACATGCAATTACATCACAGATCGCTGTGATGTAATTTATGCACATGCCAGAAGACCAGTGATTTTAATAGTTTTTTTTTTATGTTGTGAGTCCCTAGGACCCACAGGTGGTGATTTTAGTCGGTCCTGGAAAAACTCAGTGGGTCCCGGTAAAAGGGGCTGTTTGCATTCGTTACGCAAATGTCTCGGGAGCGCAAACTTTCCAAATGATTTGAAGCATTATATCCTGAACACTTCTGGCTTTTAACGCATAACGACGCGACTACTATTGGTAACATAAGGTAGATGGCGGTGTTTTTGCTATAATTTTTGTTTGACAAATGTAACTGAGAGCAAGTTGCAAACAGCTGCACCCTTTTAAACATGTATATTTCTTTCTTGTTCTCATATTCTTATTTTTTTTAAATGTTGTATTGAATTGATTTGCTCGTGGTATGATATGATGTGGTTATTATAACAGATGTATTAAGTTATGTAAAAAATGTATCGGAACTTAAACAAAACTGTCACAAGGGTATGACATACACAAATAAAATAGCATTTTGTAACAACATAAAAGTAAAATTCAAATGAAAACAACTAGTACAAAACATCTCAGCAGAAGTACGGATTTTGACACAAACAAAACATTCTTAACCGCAATCGATGGGCCTGTTGTGTTAGGCGTAAATGTGGCAGTACATGAAGTTGTCATCTGAAAAGTACAGCCATTGTATGTGATTATGAGTTAACTTTTTTGGGAGGAAGATGTAACCTAGTGTACAGGGGTTGTTGAGGAACTATTGCTCGTCTGATCATTAGTAGTGGAAGCAGAATATATAACTGCAATAGTCTGCTGACCAGCAATAGCATTATCCTTTTCTTCGGTGGCATTTTTGTGTTCTCCTTTTCCTGCTTATTATCTTGCATGTATGAGCGAGGACTGCAACCGTCAGTCAAATGATTGTAACATTCCAAAAAATTAAGGCAAGGGCAAATACACATTAAGTCTTTCTGTATTTCACAAAAAAGCATACAAATTTCATACTCTGTTTTTCTTACTTTCCCAGCAACTCTCGAAGAACATTTAACTCTCACAATATACATCACTTCCCATACATGTTCCTAAAGTCCCACTCCCCATTCAAAGCCATTTTAGCCCCGTAGCAAGCTATTACACAGCCAACAAAGTATGTTTACTTATTTCATTACAGCACGTCCCCTAAACGTTAAAACACCATGGATCGACATTATTAAGCACAACATTTATGGAGACGTGGGTTTATTTAATATCAAATCCGTATCTTTAGTTGTTGAAGTGAAATCCGCGGTGACTGATTAGTGGTTTTGCTTGCAGCTAAGCTACCATGTTATGAGAGCAGCGATGCTGTGTACACGAGATCACATCTGCGCTGATTTGGTTGATATCGCGCTAACATGGTCTGCTGACAATGTTTCTTTTCCCAAAATCTTACTCTATTGAATTCACTTTTGTGGCAGGTCAACTGGTCTAAAAAGGGGTCTATTTAAAGGCTATAGTATACAAATGTTTTTTAAGATGGGACTTAAATGCTTCTACTGAGGTAGCATTTTTAACTGTTACCGGTAGGGCATTCCATTGCATTGGAGCCAGAATGGAAAACGCTCTAGGGACCGCAGACTTTATTTGGTGTTCTGGGACATCACTAATAAGCCAGAGTTCTTAAAACACAGATTTCTGGCCAGGACATTTGGTACAAAACAATCAAGATATGAAGACAGGATGGAGCTAGACCCTTAAATATTTTATACGTGAGTAATAAAACCTTAAAGTCACCTCTTAGGTGCATAGGAAGCCAGTGCATTTGAGCCACTATAGGCGTGATAAGATGATCTTGTCCTTGTCAGAAGTCGAGCAGCCACATTTTGTACCTTTTATATAATAAAATTTTAATCCTAGACCTAGGGAGACCCGAAAATAAAACATTATAGTAATCAATACAAAACTTAATGAACGCATGAATAATGATCTCAGCATGGCTGGTGGACAAAATGGGACTGATTTGAGCGATGTTCAGAGATGATAGAAGGCTGTTTTCATAAATATCTTAATATGTAACTGAAACGAGAGAGTTGCGTGGAAAATAATGCTGACATTTTTCACAGAGTTGCTTGTATATTTGTTTTATTGTTGAATTTTAGGGTAGTGTCCTTACACACCAGGCTGAATCAGACATTGCACCTTATCAACAAACACCCAACAGGATTCTGTGAAAGCTGCAATTCGGTAGAGTCAGTTGAACAAGCAATCATTCATTGTGGGAAATACAGTACAGCAAGGAGAAAATTAAGAGAGGAAGTAGAAGACATGGACAGAAGGAGCTTACCCTCAAAGGTGATAATTTTAGTCAAGTTTCTACAAGAGTCGTGTCCATGGAATAGAACTTAGTATGGGAAGGTATATATGTTTGTGAGAAGGGAGTGAACTCTGGTTTACACTCCAATACAGTAGTTGAGTGCCCCACCATTAAACAAAAAGCAGCAGAGGCCGCACAGGTTCTAGTAAATTGGGTTAGCAGCCCGGTCGCTGCTAGACTGACGGATAGACTGACCATACGTCTTCTTTTCACTGGACATGTCCTCTTTTGCGGGGCTGTCCGGGCGGTGTTTCTTAAATGCCTCAAATGTCCGGCATTTTGAGTTATGGTTGCGTGTATTAACAATGTACATTCAGGGTTAAACTGCAGCAGCATTGGTGAGGGAGGGGCAGAGACAGAGAGCGAGAGTGAGAGAGTTATGATAAACGCGCATGCGTCGCCAGGCTCTGCTTTTTACCGATAGATTTATCAGATTACATTTTTTATTATCTATAGCAGGGGTGTCAAAAGTGTGCATTTTTGTAACATTTTCCTTGTTTTATTTGGCAAGTTGAAAGAACATGGCGCCAGTATGCTGTTTTTTTCCCCCAATAAAATACTGGAAAGGATAAAAATGTAGTTTGTCTCTTTTAGCCGATTATTAATCGAAGTAATAATCGACAGATTAATCGATTATCAAATTAATCGTTAGTTGCAGCCCTAGTACACATACATACATACATACATACACACACAGCCCGGCCCTCGGCCAAATTGTTTTAACTCAATGCGGCCCCCGAGTCAAACGTTTGGGGACCCCTGATTTAGACCATTGTACGTTGACTTATTTTCAGCTGTTCACTAACTACTCTAAACTATATCCAAGTTTGCATTCTATAGTATTGTCTTGATAAGATATAATGCCATAATCACTGAAATGTGAAGGGTGTATTCACTTTAGTCGGATACCGTATGTCTACATGTATCATTAGTATTTGTTGAAAAAGCAGCATGTATTTGACTCTTTACCTCCATTTTTTGTAGGTAATGTACATGTATACAGAAATGGAAGAATGCATTTTGCGCACCATAATAGGCAAGAAAGAAGAGAGCCACAGAGAGATGTAAGCACCTCCTTCCCTTTCTTTAACCTTGCTGTCATTATCCGAAAACGTCTGAATCTAATTATATGCAGTATTGCCTGTAGTCTAAAAGCAATCTAATGGTTTGTCCTTCTCTGAACAGGGAGGTCTTGCTCTGTTTGTCCAGCTGATGCCCATCCTTTTTCTCATTCTCGTGTCTGCTCTGAGCCAACTAATGGTCACGCAGCCTCCCTACAGCCTTAGCTACCGCTCGTAAGCGCATCGCCTCCTGCCTTGAAATCGAAACGCGTCAACATTCTTCTTACATGTCGCCTGTTCCACCAGGTCAGCCGGGTACATTCACAAAAGGCACACGTCCCACCTGAAGGTGCCTTTCTATGTCAGCGACAGCTTCAATGAAAAATTCACCGGAAATAACCTGGAGAACGTGGAGAGGTCTGTAGAAGAAGACTACATCTCCAACCTCAGAAACAACTGTTGGAAGGAGAAGCAGCAGAGTAAGTGTAAAATATATGCAACAGTTCATTGGAATCTTGGAATCTTACCCTTTTCTCTGATTTCAGAGGAAGGCCTCATGTATCGCGCTCGTTATTTCGGCGACTCTGAGCTGTACAAAAGGGCGCAAAAGATGGGAACTCCCAGTTGCAACCGGTTATCTGAGATTCAGCTCATTCTGGACGGATAGAGGACAAAAACACGTAGATGGGTATGTTTTTCTATGTCATAAAGGATTGCCAGTTTCTGTGAGTGGCAGATAGCATTTAGCCAGTTATTTGTGCTCGCAGGCACTTGCAAACGTTGCTGTTTGATAGTCCGCACTAGGAATGGGCCGGATATCGGTTTTAAGGTATATGAAAAATTGACAGTTTGAAAACCACGAAAATATTCCATACGCGACAGAGAGTAGAAGTTAGATATCTTTCAGGTTGTGTGGTGCAGCGTCAAATATTAGAACTAGAGATGTCCGATAATGGCTTTTTTGCCGATATCCGATATTCCGATATTGTCCAACTCTTAATTACCGATTCCGATATCAACCGATACCGATATCCACAGTCGTGGAATTAACACATTATTATGCCTAATTTTGTTGTGATGCCCCGCTGGATGCATTAAACAATGTAACAAGGTTTTCAGAAATAAATCAACTCAAGTTATGGAAAAAAAATACCAACATGGCACTGCCATTTTTATTATTGAAGTCACAAAGTGCATTATTTTTTTTAACATGCCTCAAAACAGCAGCTTGGAATTTGGAGGTTGGCATGAGGAGGTTGAGTTGGGGGCAGGGGAGGGGGGGGGGGGGGTTTATATTGTAGCGTCCCGGAAGAGTTAGTGCTGAAATGGGTTCTGGGTATTTGTTCTGTTGTGTTTATGTTGTGTTACGGTGCGGATGTTCTCCCGAAATGTGTTTGTCATTCTTGTTCTGTGTGGGTTCACAGTGTGGCGCACATTTGTAACAGTGTCAAAGTTGTTTATACGGCCACCCTCAGTGTGACCTGTATGGCTGTTGACCAAGTATGCCCTGCATTCACTTGTGTGTGTGTGAAAAGCCGTAGATATTATGTGAATGGGCCGGCACGCAAAGGCAGTGCCTTTACGGCACGCCCCCAATATTGTTTGGGTGGAAATCGCGAGAAATTTTCGGGAGGGGGCACTGAAATTCGAGAGTCTCCCGGGAAAATCGGGAGGGTTGGCAAGTATGACTGGGAGACGCAACTGCTCTGTACTTCTCCCTACGTCCGTGTACCACTCCGTACAGCGGCGTTTTAAAAAGTCATACATTTTACTTTTTGAAACCGATACCGATAATTTCCGATATTACATTTTAAAGCATTTATCGACCGATAATATCGGCAGTCCAGTATTATCGGACATCTCTAATCAAGACACTTAAAAATGGCTTTTAAAAATGAGAAATTTATAAAATTATCAAAACTCATGTTATATGTTTGGGTAATACGGCAGTGGGGTTAGGGTTACAACAAAAAAAACACTGATTGCAAATGTAGTTTGTGGTTTGTGCAGCCCTTTGAGGCATTTGGGATTAAGGGCTATATAAATAAACGTTGGATTGATTGAAGCCTTAAAACATTGCAACTTTTTAAAATTCTCCGGCAAAATCGGGCATTTAAGTCCAAAGCAAGAAGACACCAAATGTTAGCAAGAGCAAAATAGAAAACTTTTATGGACATTTTTTGTTCAAATACCGCTATTGCTCTGCACTATTTTGAGTGTTACTGTTTTTGTGATTGCACATTTGCACATTACATTTTGGGAGTGAACAGAGTTGTTAGAACGCTGGTTTGTAATATATTATTAAAGTTTGACTGACCTATCTGACTGTTTTTTTGACATTCCCTTTAGCGTAGCGTAGGTGCGGCTAATAACACGGGGCGGCTAATAGGTAAACAAAGTTTTGAAATTTAAATATGCCATTCATTGAAGGTGCGGCTTACAACACGGGGCGGCTTATGGTGCGGAAAATACGGTAATTTTAAATTCCTGCTGGCCCCACTATGGACTGGACTCTGACTATTATGTTAGATCCACTATGGACTGGACTCTCACAATATTATGCTATATCCACTCGACGTCCATTGCACCGGTCCCCTCCAAGGTTTCTCATTGTCCCATTGGTTTGAGTTTTTCCTTGCCCTGATGTGGGATCTGAGCCGAGGACGTCGTTGTGGCTTGTGCAGCCCTTTGAGACACTCGTGATTTAGGGCTATATAAATAAACATTGATTTGTGTTGTTTTTGCACTGTCTCAAATTCAGCCTTAAAATATAAAATCACCCGGTTTATTTCAAGGCGTGACGCTCACACAGCAGTAAGGGTCTAAATACATGTTAATAACTGCTGTACATCTCATTGTCGTTTTTTTCTGTTTTAGGTTCTTTGATACTTGAATTATTTTGGAGGACCTTGTCTGGAGCCCACCCACAATTTGGAGTGTATTGCGCAGCAATCCAAGAGAACGAAACAGGCCTTACACACACCGTAGGCTGCAGACGTCATCAGGGAACCACTCTGCAGCTTCCTGTCTGTGCAAACAAACAAACAAGCGTTGGCTGACATTTTCTTCCTTCTCTCCACGACGGCGAGGTTGTTCCGTTCGAACGAAGCTGCGAAGATTTAGCTTTTCTTTTGTTTGGAGAAACCTCCCGGCCTTCTCACATGTCTGAGCCACTCATGAGGAAAGTATGTTTTTTTTTTTTTCTAGTTCTTTCTAGTGTAAATATTGATTATAGACTTTTTAACAGTGCAGAATTTATTGAAGGTGATATCGCGTATTATTATAATATAAAGTTGTTTAGTAGCCCGTCGGATCATAATTGATGAAAATGATTGCACATCTTATTTATTAAATTAACAAGCTAAAAAGTTGTGTAACGGCTTTCTTTTCAAATAAATTGTGTTCGGAACAATGACCATTTTGACTTTGTGTTTGCCATGAAGTGTAACGGTACGTGTATTTGTATTGAACCGTTTCGGTACGGGTGTTCCGGTTCGGTTCGGAGGTGTACCGAACGAGTTTCCACACGGACATATTAAGTAGTTTAACGCACGTTGTGTAAACAATGCACACCGAGGCACAACACACGGCATGCTAGCAGCTAACGGGCTACGATAGACTGACCATACGTCCTCTTTACACCGGACACGTCCTCTTTTGCGGAGCTGTCAGAGCGGAGTTTTATTAAATGCCTCAAATGTTCGGCATTTTGAGTTAGGTCTGCGTGTATTTTCAACGTACGTTCAGGGTTATGAAGGGGTTAAAAACAAAACAAATTGTGCGCGCAACAGCATTGGTGAGGGAGGGGCAGAGACAGAGCGAGAGAGTTATGATAAACGCGCATGCGTCGCCAGGCTCTGCTTTTTATCCATAGATTTATCAGATTTAATTTTTTATTATCTATAGCAGGGGTGTCAAAAGTGTGCCCCGGAGGCCATTTGCGGCCCACAGCTAATGTTTTAAAGGCCCACGGCACATTCTAAAAATCTATTAAAATAAACAAAAACATAACAAAAGTGAAATAAAAAAGCTTAAAGGTTAAATGTAATTTAGAAAAAGTTGCAATGTTGACTAATAAAAAAAAGCTGTTTTTTTTTTCTTTCAAACTGTCATTGCTCAAAACATAATATTGAATCAAAATCAATGTTATTATGAATTATTGACCTATCCAAGGTTCCGATTACTTCACATCAAATATTCCACTAAGAAAAATATTTTTGGTGGAAGATTTTGCAAATTTGGTAAATAAATAACTAGGGATGATGTTCTCACCGGTTGTTCGATAAGAAAAGAACCGCTCGATAAGAAAATAACCGATTCCATCCATCCATCCATCCATCTTCTTCCGCTTATCCGAGGTCGGGTCGCGGGGGCAGCAGCCTAAGCAGGGAAACCCAGACTTCCCTCTCCCCAGCCACTTCGTCCAGCTCTTCCCGGGGGATCCCGAGGCGTTCCCAGGCCAGCCGGGAGACATAGTCTTCCCAACGTGTCCTGGGTCTTCCCCGTGGCCTCCTACCGGTCGGACGTGCCCTAAACACCTCCCTAGGGAGGCGTTCGGGTGGCATCCTGACCAGATGCCCGAACCACCTCAACTGGCTCCTCTCGATATGGAGGAGCAGCGGCTTTACTTTGAGCTCCCCCCGGATGGCAGAGCTTCTCACCCTATCTCTAAGGGAGAGCCCCGCCACCCGGCGGAGGAAACTCATTTCGGCCGCTTGTACCCGTGATCTTGTCCTTTCGGTCATAACCCAAAGCTCATGACCATAGGTGAGGATGGGAACGTAGATCGACCGGTAAATTGAGAGCTTTGCCTTGAACTCCTCCACTTGGGGCAGGGTTTCCTCCGATTCCATGGACTCGAATCCCTTTTTGAGAACCGGTTCCCGTTATCGAGGCCACTGTAGTAAAGAAAAAGAGTTAGTTCTTTATTCGAATCCCTGGGAACGAATCCCATCCCACAAGAAAGTCCCTGTGGGACATCACAGGAAATGACGTAGCTCAGTCATTAGACTGAGCTACGTCATTTCCTGTGATGTCACACAAGCAGCAAAAATAATGGACCGTAAAAAACGCCTCAACCTATAGTGATCACAGAGACAGGTTGTTTTTGTGTTACTGTATATATTTGTTTTTCTGAAAAATCCCACTTAATATACTTTGGGTAACAACAGTCAATATTTATTTATTTTATTTTTTTAGGGGGGTAACAGTCAATATTTATTTAATTTAATTTTTTTCTTATAAAATGAAAGTGAGCTTTTGTTAAACCAAATACTGTGTTTTTTTTCCATATACAACAACCTATCTGGATTCGATAAGAGAATCGATAAGGAATCGGTTCGATAAGAGGATTCGATAATGGGCTCGAACTCGATAATTTCTTATCAAATGTCATCCCTATAAATAACCCAAAAATGTATATTTTGTTGTTTTCTTAGTGTACTGAAAATTAACCGAACCGTGACCTCTAAACCGAGGTATGTACCGAACTTTTTGTGTACCGTAACACCCCTAGTTTGCCAGAGATCACACAAGTTATGTATATAAAATAATTTATTGTTTCCAGTACAAAAGGTCATCAAATACTGCCGTGCGCCATCAACAGCGAGTTCACCCGCAGGTGACCAGCTGCCTTGTTCACAAAGTCGTTCCAGGATTGTGCGCCTCGTGCTGTTTGTTTGCTCCACTTTCTGAGTCCTCAGCAGCACTCTTCAATCAGAAGCTCCCCCGAACAATACAACTTCCTCTTCATGGCCCTGAAACTGGGGCTCAGTCTCAAAGACCGCCTGGCGGGCGTCCCGTACGTCTCGCCGCCTTTGAAGAACCCCCGCACTTTGGGCCACAGTCCTCCGGACTCGGCTCTCAGCACCAGGGTGACGTGGAAAGTGGGGACCAAGCCGGCGTCCACCGCGATCTGTTTCACGGTGCACGGGTCCCCCGGCTCCCCCCTGGCCACGCACACGTCTATGAGCGCTCCCTTCAGGCCGCAGGGCTCGCTGACTGCCAGGCGGACCAGCTCCTGACCCAAGAGGTCCAGCAAAGAGTCTGGAACGACGAGTGCGGAGCAGCCCAGGAGGTGTGACGCCTGCTGGAGGGATTGTGCAATGGTGGCTACCACGTCTGCAGACAGGGTCTCCTCCGGGGGGTAACAGAAGAAGCTGCTTTCAGACCCTGACAGCGACATGTCTAATACAGAACCTAAAAAAAAAAAAAAAAAAAGAACTCATTAGAAATGCAGGAGAAAAAAAAGTTTCAGCCATCACAAAGACCTGGAGTCCTTTGTGTTGTGTGTGCAATGAAAACAATGCAAAAAAAAGACAACATTCAAATTAAAAAAGACCACTCACCAGTTTCACTGTTGCACTGTTGTGTGGAGAGTCCCTGGTTGAAAGACTTCAGATCCGTGAGCCTCTGCAGCAGACTGCTCCAGGACAGCCGCTTGGAGCCCCTGTCCTCAGTCGGGGAAGGGGGGAAGCTGCCATCCAAGGAATGCTCGCCAGAAAACCACATTTTTTAATGTCCTGAAACTATTTCCTCTATATTATAACCAAAATGTCCTTAAACTACCTCCTCTACAACTATTATAGCTGTCAATCCCCACCCCTGAGACAGACCCAGCTGGACAGCACAAGCAGCAACAATGGAACAAAGCTTTAAGTAGGCAAGCCGCAAGGCTCCGCCCCCTGGATTTATCCACCAATCAGACGACACCTCACGTCCTCCGCGTCCTACCCTGCCTGGTAACAGTTCAGCTCCCGTCAATGGGACAAAGACCTCCCCACTCGCCAACCGTAAAACTTTACTTTCTCGTAATAATACAGTGTCATATATGAGAAAACCGCACAATTCAACCAAAAGGTAACTTTTTTTTTTTTTTTTTCGAGAAAATTGCACAATAAAAGTCGTGACTACCAAAGTGATGACAGCGGAATTTCATCACGCGTGGCACGTAGCCTGCATTGTCGCAACGGAATAACATGAAATGCCAAATAAAATCACTAACTTCGAATTTGTGTCCGGGTGTGAACAACGTCGTTGATTTTTAAACAATGTAAACTTTGGTGTCTGCAACATACTGTGTAAAGAAAGAAAAAGAAAAAAAAGTTATTGTATTTCCAACGTATTGCTTCTGTTGCATCATTTTTTATTTATTTTTTATTTTTTTTACAAATATATTTTATTGAATTTTACAGTCAAAATCACACCTGACAATAATTTATTTATATATATATATATATATATATATATATATATATATATATATATATATATATATATATATATATATATATATATATATACATATATATATATATATATATATATATATATATATATATATATATATATATACATATATATATATATATATATATATATACATATATATATATATATATACATATATATATATATATATATATATATATACATATATATATATATATATATATATATATATACATATATATATATATATATATATATATATATATACATATATATACATATATATACATATATATATATATATATATATATATGTATATATATATATATATATATATATATGTATATATGTATATATATATATATATATATATATGTATATATATATATATATATATATATATATATATATATATATATGTATATATGTATATATATATATATATATATATATATATGTATGTATATATGTATATATATATATATATATATATATATATATATATGTATGTATATATATATATATGTATATATATATATATATGTATATATGTATATATATATATATATATATATATATATATATATATACATATATATATATATATACATATATACATATATATATATATATACATATATATGTATATATATATGTGTATATGTATGTATATATATACATATATATGTATATATATATGTGTATATGTATGTATATATATATATATGTATATATATATACACATATACATATATATATATATTGTTTACAGTCAAAATCACACCTGACAATCATTTTTTTAATTTTTTTTTTTTTTTTTTACAAATATATTTTATTTAATTTTACAGTCAAAATCACACCTAACAATCATTTATATATGTGTGTGTGTGTATTTATATATATATATATATATATATATATATATATATATATATATATATATATATATATATATATATATATATATATATATATATATATATATATATATATATATACATACATATATATATATGTATATATACACATACATATATATATATGTATATATATATTTATTTTTTTTTTACAAATATATTTTATTGAATTTTACAGGTAAAATCACACCTGACATTCATTTTATATATATATATATATATATATATATATATATATATATATATATATATATATATATATATATATGTATATATATATATATATTTTATTTTATTTTTTTACAAATATATTTTATTGAATTTTACAGTCAAAATCACACCTGACAATAATTTTTTTATGTACTGTATAAATATTTTTTTACAAATATATTTTATTGAATTTTACAGTCAAAATCACACCTGACAATCATATATATATATATATATATATATATATATATATATATATATATATATATATATATATATATATATATTATTTTATTTTTTTACAAATATATTTTATTGAATTTTACAGTCAAAATCACACCCGACAATCATTTTTCATATATATATATATATATTTATACAAATATATTTTATTGAATTTTACAGTCAAAATCACACCTGACAATCTTTTTTTTTGGATATATATATATATATATATATATATATATATATATATATATATATATATATATATATATATATATATATATATATATATATATATATATATTTTTTTTTTTTTTTTTTTTTTTTTACAAATATATTTTATTGAATTTTACAGTCAAAAATCACACCTGACAATCATACCTTGCTCACTCAGACCCTTCATACATGCACACGTCCACTCATCCACACTCACATGCACACTTGAGGAGAGAAGTGCACTTAGGCTTTATTAACAACTCAAGGTTTACAATAGACATTAGATAGAATACAACCTTTTATTTAACCAGATAAGAAACCCGTTGAGATCCAGATCTCTTTCACCAGGGTGACCTGGCCAAGAGGTCAACAACAGCACATGTCACAGAGCAGTTTCAAATAAGTCATACGTTAAGACATATATTTTAAAAATACATAAAAGAGAAATGTAAAACCACAAAGATTTACACCTTTTAAAAACACAGGCACTGTGCAAACGTCTCTCGCTGTCACATTATTAGAAAAAGGACCCAGATATTGTATATATCCATCCATCCTGCACTGGCTCAGGATCAGCAGACGATCCAGACCATAGCAAGATGGATGAATATTCCCTCGGCATCACGGATCCCCAGGAAGTGATCACCGTTTACACTTAAAAAAGAAGAAGAAAGTCACATTTTCATGGCTTGATCAGATTTTTTAAAAAGTCACACAAAAAAAGCAAGTAAACCGTGACAAAACCATATCAAAAGTGACACAAAAAAGCAATTGTAATGTGGGAACAATACAAAAAAATAATGATATCAAAAAAGGAATAAAACTACAAAAAATATACAATTTTATTTATTGTTTTCCTTTCTTCCTTTTCTCTCTTCTTCCCTCTCTTTCCCTCTATGATTCAATATACACGATATTGCCAAAAGTATTTGGCCACCCATCCAAATGATGAGAATCAGGTGCCCTAATCACTTGGGCATGGAGACTGTTTCTACAAACATTTGTGAAAGAATGTTGCCGCTCTCAGTTATTTCCAGCGTTTAACTGTCATAGGATGCCACCTGTGCAACAAATCCGGTCGTAAAATTTCCTCACTCCTAAATATTCCAAAGTCAACTTTATTGTAAGAAAAGTGAAGAGTTTGGGAACAACAGCAACTCGGCCACCAAGTGGTAGGCCACGTAAACTGACAAGAGAGGGGTCAGCGGATGCTGAAGCGCATAGTGCAAAGACTTTCACAGCTCCGAACTTCATGTGACCTTCCAATTAGCCCACGTACAGTACGCAGAGAGCTTCACGGAATGGGTTTCCATGGCCGAGCAGCTGCATCTAAGCCATGCATCACCAAGTCCAATGCAAAGCGTAGGATGCGGTGGTGTAAAGCACTACTCGGACTGCATTGTGCCGAGTGTGGAATTTGGTGGAGGAGGAATTATGGTGTGGGGTTGTTTTTCCAGGAGTTGGGCTTGGCCCCTTAGTTCCAGTGAAAGGAACTTTGAATGCTCCAGGATACCAAAACATTTTGAACACTTCAAGTTCATATTTGAGTCGAGGCAGGTGGCCAAATACTTTTGGCAATTTAGTGTATGTCAGTAAAGGCTTCCAGGTTGGTTCCCATTTATTCACATTTGTAGAGTTTTTCATCATTTTTCTTTTTAACTCGACGTTCAATAGTCACTCTGACTCTTTCAAAAGAAAATAAAAAAAACTCCCAACCTTGCAAAATTATAGTAAGTCATTCTTGCACGGTAAAACAACAGTCCGTCCCTCCATTATCCCTGTACATGTCCGAAAAATTAGTTGTCATTAATTCAATCAATCAATCAGTCAATGTTTACTTATATAGCCCTAAATCACGATTATCTCAAAGGGCTGCACAAGTCACAACGACCTCCTCGGCTCAGACCCCACATCAGGGCAATTATGTAGCTGCTGGCGGAAGCAACGTGTATTATTTGATATATAAGTTCATAGTTGGTGAGGATAAATAAACACAATGCATACATATAAGTTCATATTGTACACATAATGTGATTAAAAAGGTATTCATTTGCGTTAATTCATGCAAGTTTATGTTAACTTTATTTTTGTTACAAACCCATGTAAATTGAGAGGGGAATATATTTTTTGTTCCGGTTGTTGGGAGGGGACAATTAATATGTGACGGACTTACGGAAACAGCATGAGACGACACGTGTTTGATGTGGTAATGAAGAGGTATGATTCTTTCTCAAATGTGAAATCAATGTGTGTTCTTTTTTTTTTATTGGATGTCAGACTAATTGTAAGTTCTGTTTGCTTATTTAATCAGTTCTGACGGCGTTACATTTGGCATGGTTTGTAACGCAAAGAAGACGTGGCTGAAGTCAATGTCTGTGAAAAAAAACCGAACGACTTGAGCCTCAAATAAGAATCAATATTTTTAAAGCTGAGGCATAAAACATGTGTTTCTGACCTTTTAAAATACGTTGTTAAAATTATGAGAGCCCTTTAGACATGAAATAACACCCTTTAGTCACTTTTACGCTCTTTTAATCCAACATATCAACGCTGTTGAGGCTCAGCCAATCAGTGGACACGATACTGAACAGCGCGCTCTGATTGGTTGGGTTTCCTCTAATGGCCAACACTACTGTAGTATTGATATTTTTTATTTTATTTAGCCGTTTTATGCTTGAAAATACTTCATTCGGGACCAAAAAAGTTTAAAATATGCTTTAAATATATATATATATACAGTACAGGCCAAAAGTTTGGACACACTTTCTCCTCATTCTATGTTTTTTTCTTTATTTTCATGACTATTTACATTGTAGATTGTCACTGAAGGCATCAAAACAATGAATGAACACATGTGGAGTTATGTACTTAGCAAAAAAAAAAGGTGAAATAACCGAAAACATGTTTTATATTCTAGTTTCTTCAAAATAGCCACCTTTCCTCTGATTACTGCTTTGGACACTCTTGGCATTCTCTCAATGAGCTTCAAGCATACCTTGGAAGTGAAAACCATTTCAGGTGACTACCACTTGAAGCTCACACACACACACATATATATATATATATATATATATATATATATATATATATATATATATATATATATATATATATATATATATATATATATATATATATATATACACATGTGTATATATATATATATATATATATACACATGTGTATATATATATATATATATATATATATATATATATATATATATATATATATATATATATATATATATACACACACACATATATACATACACATATATATATATATATATATATATATATATATATGTGTGTGTAAATATATATATATATACACATGTATATGTGTGTGTGTGTATATATATGTATGTATATATATATATATATACACATTATATATATATATATACAGTATATACACATTATATATATATATATATATATATATATAATGTGTGTATATATATAATGTGTGTGTATATATATATATATATATATATATATATATATATATATATATATATATACATATATATGTGTGTATATATATATATATATATATATGTATATATATATATGTGTATATATATATATTTATTTATTTTAATTTTTATTATTATTTTTTATGCCCCTGAGTAAAAAGTTTGGGGACCCCTGCTCTAACCCAATATTTTTTTTTTAGCTGTAAAAAACTGTATATTACATATTCCAACTGTTATGGCTCAGACCAACTTCTAAATGATTTGTTATGATATTGTGTTTTATATGTATCTATTTTCATGCTTTTTTATATACATATATATATATATTTATTTTTTACAAATATATTTTGTTGAATTTTAGTCAAAATCACACCTGACAATAATTTTTTTATATATGTATACATATATTTTTTTACAAATATATTTTATTGAATTTTACAGTCAAAATCACACCCGACAATCATTTTTCATATTCATATATATATATATATATATATATATATATATATATATATATATATATATATATATATATATATATATATATATATATTTATTTATTTTAATTTTTATTATTATTTTTTATTTTTTATCTCCCCGAGTAAAAAGTTTGGGGACCCCTGCTCTAACCCAATATTTTTTTTTTAGCTGTAAAAAACTGTATATTACATATTCCAACTGTTATGGCTCAGACCAACTTCTAAATGATTTGTTATGATATTGTGTTTTATATGTATCTATTTTCATGCTTTTTTATATACATATATATATATATTTATTTTTTACAAATATATTTTGTTGAATTTTAGTCAAAATCACACCTGACAATAATTTTTTTATATATGTATATATATATTTTTTTACAAATATATTTTATTGAATTTTACAGTCAAAATCACACCCGACAATCATTTTTTTTATTCATATATATATATATATATATATATATATATATATATATATATATATATATATATATATATATATATATATATATATATTTATTTTAATTTTAATTTTAATTTTTTATTTTTTATGCCCCCGAGTAAAAAGTTTGGGGACCCCTGCTCTAACCCAATATTTTTTTTTTTAGCTATAAAAACTGTATATTACATATTCCAACTGTTATGGCTCAGACCAACTTCTAAATGATTTGTTATGATATTGTGTTTTATATGTATCTATTTTCATGCTGGCCTGTATGGCTGCATGACAAGGTAATATTTTAAATCCCCACAAGATGGCGACATTGCACCACAAAGAAGTGCCTGCTGCCTTTGGCGTGAGAGCTCTTTGTTGCTTCACCTGCAGCAAGTAAACAGGAGTGGAACCACCAGTGACCTGAATTCCCAGTAAGGTAGAATATTTTAAATATTGGCAACAATTGTATTTATGTATTGCTAACGCATGGTACCTTGACAAATCTATTAGAATAAAACCAAGAACATTCATGTTTATAACGTGTCTTTCGCTGCACTCCGTGTTGTGTGTAAACGCCTCCCCAACCCTCAGTTTGCCAGTAAATGTATTATACATGAAGTGAATGGCCCGAGGCGGCGCCATTTAACGGTAAAACACACAGTCTGTCATGCTCTACTTCCTCTTTTCCAACCTACTTCCAACACCAATAATGTCCCCCCTCTCTCCGTCTTCATGCCAAATATTAATTGAGGCAGGGCTAGAGGAGTCCCAGGTTGTGGTTTCCATGCGGTCGCTATAGCAACCACATGCCGATCCGAGCATGAGGCGGAATAATCCCGGATGTGTTTATCGCTCCACGATGTTCGACGTTCAAATGCGATGCGCATGTACACTGTGTTGCCAAAAGTATTTGGCCACCCATCCAAATGATGATAATCAGATGTCCTAATCACTTGGCCCGGCCACAGGTGTATAAAATCAAGCACTTAGGCATGGAGACTGTTTCTACAAACATTTGTGAAAGAATGGGCCGCTCTCAGTGATTTCCAGCCTGGAACTGTCATAGGATGCCACCTGTGCAACAAATCCAGTCGTGAAATGTCCTAAATATTCCAAAAATGTTTCCTTTATTATAAGAACATGGAAGAGTTTGGGAACAACAGCAACTCAGCCACGAAGTGGTAGGCCACGTAAACTGACAGAGAGGGGTCAGCGGAGGAATTATGGTGTGGGGTTGTTTTTCAGGAGTTGGCTTTGGCCCCTAAGTTCCAGTGAAAAGCACTTTGAATGCTCCAGGATACCAAAACATGTTGGACAATTCCAGGCTCCCGACCTTGTGGGGAGCAGTTTGGAGCGGCCCCCTTCCTCTTCCAACATGACTGTGCACCACCGCACAAAGCAAGGTCCATAAAGGCATGGATGACAGACTCTGATGTAGATGAACTTGACTTTGCTGTTGTCCTTCCAGTCCAGTCTGCTGTTCAAGTGGACTCCCAGGGTACTTGTAACAGTAACAGTTTGACCCTGGAACAGATCATTTTCACTTTTTCCAATGAGGCTTTTTCCAATGGCACTTTTTCCAACGAGGCGAGTGTGTTGCAGTCTCACAACGCTTACAAAAGTCGTCCATTTGACCATATAGAACAGGGGTGGGCAATTAATTTTTACCGGGGGCCGCATGAGCAACCCGAGCACTGCTGGAGGGCCACATTGACAATATTTCAATTAAATTTTGCTCAATATTATTTTTGATATATACCGTAAGATAAATAATAATAATACTTTCATTTAACCTAACTTAACTTTATACCAAAAGCACTGCTTTGGAAATCATTTGTACCCCTTTCAGAGATCACATTTAGTTGCCCTTAAACATCCTCATGTTGCACAATGAAATGTAAGCATAGGATGAAGTGTGCATTCCTGTAACTTTCTCTAGTAACAGCATTCCATGATTAATATAAATAAATTAACATTAATAATAAATGACAGTAAAATAAGCACACGTATGACTGAGGAGTCATAGTGTAACTTTGTGTGGTGTTTGGGTTGTCCGACTTTTTGTGTGGCCATAAACGCACCAGTGGTTTAGTAGTATGCGTGTTGGTGACAGATGACAAGTTGGTTTTGGCCTGGTTTGTACGGCAGAAAATGACTATTTTTTCGAGATAGAAGTGTTTTACTCATGTTTTTGGTGTGGTTATGGCCGAATATAAACAGTTTTGCTCAATAAAGTGATCGATATAATTCCAGTCCTCGAAGCATCTCGATAGACGTTACAATAATTGAACGGTGTTCAATTGTACGGTGTTGACAAACACCGTTAGGGCCGCTTGTTGTCACTGTCACTCAAAGTTGCATAGCAAAATTACACAGAATAAATGTGTTTATTTTGTTTAGAATTCAGATGGGATTTGATTTGGTGCGCGGCATATATTTGCTGTGCGCAGAGGACGCTTGAGCAGTGCGCAATTGCGCAGGCACGCACCTTAGAGGGAACGTTGCTTGGCAGTCCATGTCTTGTTGAAAACACGCCATTCGTCATCGACTTTTCTCTTTTTGGCGTCTCGGGTGTAAACCGTGCATCACTTGTCGCTGTGCACCTTCACTCACAGGTTACACACGGACATACGCCCATAAATAACACTTTTCAAAATAAAAGCAGCACAGTTGTATTGCGCGCACGACATAGATGTTTTTTCAACTTTATTTTGTAATTGGTGATTGCAGCTGTTCACATTCACTCACAATCACGCACGCGCATACGTCCACACGGAAGTAATACAAATAACGCTTTTCAAAACAAAAGCAGCACCGTTGTATTGCACACTCGACATAGATACTATTTAAAATTTCCATCCATCCATCCATCCATCTTCTTCCGCTTATCCGAGGTCGGGTCGCGGGGGCAGCAGCCTAAGCAGGGAAACCCAGACTTCCCTCTCCCCAGCCACTTCGTCCAGCTCCTCCCGGGGGATCCAGAGGCGTTCCCAGGCCAGCCGGGAGACATAGTCTTCCCAACGTGTCCTGGGTCTTCCCCGTGGCCTCCTACCGGTCGGACGTGCCCTAAACACCTCCCTAGGGAGGCGTTCAGGTGGCATCCTGACCAGATGCCCGAACCACCTCATCTGGCTCCTCTCGATGTGGAGGAGCAGCGGCTTTACTTTGAGCTCCCCCCGGATGGCAGAGCTTCTCACCCTATCTCTAAGGGAGAGCCCCGCCACCCGGCGGAGGAAACTAATTTCAGCCGCTTGTACCCGTGATCTTGTCCTTTCGGTCATAACCCAAAGCTCATGACCATAGGTGAGGATGGGAACGTAGATCGACCGGTAAATTGAGAGCCTTGCCTTCCGGCTCAGCTCCTTCTTCACCACAACGGATCGTTACAGCGTCCGCATTACTGAAGACGCCGCACCGATCCGCCTGTCGATCTCACGATCCACTCTTCCCTCACTCGTGAACAAGACTCCGAGGTACTTGAACTCCTCCACTTGGGGCAGGGTCTCCTCCGCAACCCGGAGATGGCACTCCACCCTTTTCCGGGCGAGAACCATGGACTCGGACTTGGAGGTGCTGATTCCCATCCCAGTCGCTTCACTCTTGGCTGCGAACCGATCCAGTGA
>NC_084739.1:10325267-10372767 GCF_033978785.1 Entelurus aequoreus | reverse complement strand
CTGCCAACGTGAGAATGCTGAACAGGAAGTGTTTAAAGTTTAATGGATTTATAAATAAACTGCGACAACTTTTTTCCCTTTAGAGTCTTTAACGAACTTGAAGTGTTTTGTCAAGAAGATTATTTATAATATGTATATTGTCAGAACGTGCTTGTTCTATTTTGGGCCAAAGTGTGACAAAGAAAGTTTTTTTGAAATGGTGTTTTACAGACACATTTGTATGCGCATGTCCGTGCTTCAATGCAAACCGGTTACCGTATTTTTATGGAATATAAGGCACACTTAAAATCCTTTTTCCCCCCTCAAAACTCGACAGTGCACCTTATAACCCAGTGCGCCTAATGTAGGGAATAATTCTGGTTGCGCTTACCGACCTCGAAGCTATTTTATTTGGTACATGGTGTAATGATAAGTGTGACCCGTAGATGGCAGTCATACATAAGAGATAAGTGTAAACTGCAATATGACTCAAGTAAACAACATCCAAAATGTTATGTGTTCCATTGAAAATATAGAACATTACCCACGGCGCTCAAAAAGCTATCAAAATGTTTTAGTACGACTTTGGTAAGCTATGAAGCCTCACCGCTTGATGGATTGTACTGTGCTTCAACATACGAGTATTATTATGGTGTGTGTATAAAGTGAGACATATTATCTGGCGTTTTGTTTCGCAATATTATGCAAAAGGAACTTTTCTTACCTTGTGGTACCTGCTGATGTGTATTTGGGATCTGCATAAGTCCTGAAAATGTGCGCGCATTTGCCATTGTAATTGGTAGTCGATAAGCTTCTTCTTTTTCTCTATCTTCTTGTTATGTGACATTCATCCTCCGCTGTTGCCATTTCTAATATAAAGTAGTGTAAAGTTCTTACTTATATCTGTCAGTAAACCCGCCATGAAAGCACTAAAACATACTGGTGTAGTGAGTTTACATTATTCACCCAAGGAACTTTAGTCATTAGAGAGTTCGGTCCGGTCGGACAACATTAAAATACAGTAGCGTAGTAGGCCTGGATATTCATTAAAAACAAGGCAGAGGTCTTATTTAACAAGTATATTTATTATTTGTAACATTACACACAGTTTGAACAGTAACACTGTGTTTGGTTGTTTAATGAAGTCATTATTTGGCGTACCACTAGAGGAGCGTGCGTACCACCGTTTGAGAATTACTGCTCTATACAACAGGAGAACTCTAGTGTTTTTAGGAATTGGCTGCAAAAATGTTTGTCTAATCTTTGTTTCTCTTAGCATTTAAGATAGCGAGCTATTAGTGCTCAATTTGCAAGCTCGCGATTAGCGGTGCCAGCTACTAGCTAGCGATTAGTTGCCAGCCAGCCATTGGCGGCGCTATATTGTATTCTTTCAATATCTTAGAATTGCACAATAACGAGGTACCTTCTGGATCGGTTTAATTTAAAACGCAATTTTTTACAAGATATATAAGTAGTACATTCATCCTCCGCTGTTACCATTTCTAATATAATGTAGTAATAAAATAACATTGTGAATTAGTATATACAACAGTTTTGTAATATGTAATTAATTAATTCAGTCATTATTAATATACTGAGATGAAGAATATCTTATTTTCAATAAGGTTGAAAGTATTTCTCATAATTCTTCTTTGTACTTTGTAAGCACTATTAATTTGAACAACCTCTTAAAGTGGATCATATCAGTACAATGTTTAACTTCATTACTTAATCCATTCCATCATTTAATTCCACATACTAATGCCAAAGACTTAATAACAGACACCCTAGTCTTCACATTCAGCTAATTTCCCCCCTAATTCTATGCTGTGTCTGTCCCTCATTTTCCCTCCAGGACAAGGACGTGCAGTCATTCCTGGAGGAGGCCACACTGATGGACCCCAGAAGGATGTTCCAATAGCAGCAGAAGTGCACTTTTTGGAGAGCTGTATTATTTTCAGTTTTGTGCCCAAGAGACTTACTTTATTTAACACTATATTATTATGTATACACCTATAGTGATCACAGAGACAGGTTGTTTTTGTGATACTGTATATATTTGTTTGAAAAATCCCACTTAATATACTTTGGGTAACAACAGTCAATATTTATTTTATTTTATTTTATTTTTTTCTTATAAAATAAAAGTGAGCTTTTGTTAAACCAAATATTGTGTTTTTTTTTCCATATACCATACTTGCCAACCCTCTCGTTTTTACTGGGAGACTCCCGGTATTCAGCGCCTCTCCCGATAACCTCCCGGCAGAAATTTTCTCCCGACAAACTCCCGGTATTCAGCCGGAGCTGGAGGCCACGCCCCCTCCAGCTCAATGCGGACCTGAGTGGGGACAGCCGTTCTCACGTCCGCTTTCCCACAATATAAACAGCTTGCCTGCCCAATGATGTCATAACATCTACGGCTTTTAGAGAGTAGAGTGCACAACAAGGAGAGAGAGTTCTTGGTTTCTTATGTGGGTTTATTGTTAGGCAGTCTCATTAACGTCCTCCCAGCGCGGTAACAACACACAACAACAGCAGTCACGTTTAGTCTACCGTAAAGCAGTTCGTCTGCCGTAAACAGCAATGTTGTGACACTCTTAAACAGGACAATACTGCCATCTACTGGATAGCCTGCAGAACACTGAAATTCAAGTATGTCTTTTATTTATATGTATAATAAAATAAAAAATATATATACCGTATTTCCTTGAATTGGCGCCGGGAATATGGTATTCGCATGCCTTGAACTACAGCCGGGTCAAACTCGTTTCGCAAAATAATTAGCGCATGCTTGGCACTTCCGCCGGGTCAAATATGAGTCATTAAATGACTCCCGCCTCCTGGTGGTAGAGGGCGCTAGTGATCCTTCTTGCGACTGCTGGTACTGCAGAAAACCGGTGCTGCAGAAGAAGACAACATGCAGCAAGAGTGCGCAGCCATTGTTTTTACCATGGAGGATTACATATCTAAAATAAAACAGTTTTCTAAACTGGACTTTCAATCGAAGCAGGAGGTAATACTTAAAAGGAAGATTTACATCGAGACAGAGAGACTTTTAAAACTGAAGAAAGATAAGGAAGTCTTCTATATCGATGCTTTTCTTCAAAAGGAGCTGGCATGGACTCATTTATACCTAAAGGTAAGACAATAATAACGTTTTTTTTTTATTAAATGTGCTTTTCATGATAAGGTAAGCGCCGGAGTGAGAAGAGGTTTTAAAATAATTAGCGCATGCTTGGCCATCCCGCAGGCTTCTGGTAAGCGCCGGAGTGACAGGAGGTTTTAAATTAATTAGCGCCCCTGCTGCTATTCAAGGAAATACGGTAGCTAGAATTCACTGTCAAAGTCAAGTATTTCATATATATATATATATATATATATATATATATATATATATATATATATATATATATATATATATGAAATACTTGATTTGGTGAATTCTAGCTGTAAATATACTCTCCTCTTAACCACGCCCTTAGCCACGCCCCAACCACGCCCCCGCCCCAAACACGACCCCCCCGACCACGCCCCCCCCACCTCCCGATATTGGAGGTCTCAAGGTTGGCAAGTATGTCGATCGGTTCGATAAGACTATTCGATAATGGGCTCGAACTCGATAATTTCTTATCAAACATCATCCCTAATACCGTGTATCGTGACATGGCCTAAAAATATTGAGATACATATCGTGTATTTTATTCATATCGAGATATGAATAAAAAGCCATGTATCGCCCAGCCCAGGGGTCGGCAACCCAAAATGTTGAAAGAGCCATATTGGACCAAAAATACAAAAACAAATCTCTCTGGAGCCGCAACAAATTTAAAGCCATATTACATACAGATAGTGTGTCATGAGATATACATTGAATTGAGATGACTTAAAGTAAACTAAATGAGCTCAAATATAGCTACAAATGAGGCATAATGATGCAATATGTACATATAGCTAGCCTAAATAGCATGTTAGCATCGATTAGCTTGCAGTCATGCAGTGACCAAATATGTCTGATTAGCACTCCACACAAGTCAATAACATCAACAAAACTCACCTTTGTGCATTCACGCACAACGTTAAAAGTTTGGTGGACAAAATGAGACAGAAAAAGAAGTGGCATAAAACACGTCCTAGAAAGTCGGAGAAATGTATACGTGTAAACAAACTAAGGTGAGTTCAAGGACCGCCAAAATTAGTAGGACAAAACGGCGCTCGCCAAATACTCGAATCAGTGAAGCATGTTTAATATAAACAGTGTGATTTATAACAATTAGGGAGGTTTGTGTCATGTTTGTCATACAGAAACCATATTAAAACCAAAAAATATATTTTTTCCCCCCTCATCTTTTTCCATTTTTCATACATTTTTGAAAAAGCTCCAGAGAGCCACTAGGGCGGCGCTAAAGAGCAGCGGGTTGCCGACCCCCTGGCCCAGCCCTACGTGAAGGATTTTGACTCTTGTTTTGTTTTCAAATAAAATTAATTTTGTTGACGTTTTTTTTTTGTTTTGTTTTTTTTTGCGAACAGACACATCTGGGGTGGAGTCGCGGTGAAGTCATGTGACCGCTTCCCGCGCACCTAAAAAAAAAAAAAAAAGGTAAATACGACTTTGGAGTACTTGGTCGAGGATTGACATATATAGGCTGGAATATAGGCTACACCCCTCCTCCATCCCTCCCCTGCAGAAGGAGACGAGCATCCTGGAAGCTAATCACCTTTTTTTTTTTTTTCTCCCTCCATTCCCCGCCTCCAGCATCTTCATCGCCCTCATCTTCCTCCCGCGAAAGAGGACGTACGTACGGCGTGCAGCGCGACGACGTTGTCCTTCTCGATCTCCGGCCCGCCTCAGCGTGCTCCACATGGCGGATATGGTGCGCCTCTCCGCCCCGCTACTAGTGCTGGTGGTGGCGGCGGTGATGATGATGCTGGCGGAGCTCGGCTCCAGCCTGCAGGCCGACGTGAGGAGCGTCAAGGAGGCGGAGAAGACGGGCAATTTCATGGAGGACGAGCAGTGGCTGTCCACCATTTCCCAGTACAGCCGCAAGATCAAGCACTGGAACCGCTTCAGAGACGTAAGTGCGCTAATGCACCAAAATAAATAAATAAAATATGCACACTTGATTAATTAACTTGACTAACTTGTTTACCTGAAAAACAGCATGGAGTGCAATGATAACTATGGGAGGATATTAAAAACAACCCCTATCTAATATAAGCATATTTAAGGTGGAGATATTAAAAAATTAAATTGGTTGTTTATTGTATATTTCATAACATTTATGTATGGGGAAAGAAAAAAAAAAAGGTAATTTTTAGAGGTGTCCGATAATATCGGCCTGCTTTAAAATGCAATATCGGAAATTATCGGTATGTTTTTTTTTAAATTATCGGTATCCTTTTTTTTCCTCTTTTTTTAAAAATTAAAACAACATAAAAAACACAAGATACACTTACAATTAGTGCACCAACCCAAAAAAACTCCCTCCCCCATTCACACTCATTCACACTCATTCACACAAAAGGGTTGTTTCTTTCTGTTATTAATATTCTGGTTCCTACATTATATATCAATATATATCAATACAGTCTGCAAGGGATACAGTCCGTAAGCACACATGATTGTGCGTGCTGCTGGTCCACTAATAGTACTAACCTTTAACAGTTAATTTTACTCATTTTCATTAATTACTAGTTTCTATGTAACTGTTTTTATATTGTTTTACTTTCTTTTTTATTCAAGAAAATGTTTTTAATTTATTTATCTTATTTATTTATTTATTTATTTTTTTTAAAGTATAAAAAGTATAACCCATTTATTTATTTTAAAAAAGGACCTTATCTTCACCATACCTGGTTGTCCAAATTAGGCATAATAATGTGTTAATTCCACGACTATATATATCGGTATCGGTTTATATCAGTACTGGTTGATATCGGTATCGGTAATTAAGAGTTGGACAATATCGGAATATCGGATATCGCCATTATCGGACATCCCTAGTAATTTTCTACCTGTTTTTCCTACTCTATATCTTCATTTCGCCTATATCAATACAGTCTGCAAGGGATACAGTCCGTAAGCACACATGATTGCGCGTGCTGCTGGTCCACTAATAGCACTAACCTGTAACAGTTAATTTTACTCATTTTCATTAATTACTAGTTTTTATGTAACTGTTTTTATATTGTTTTACTTTCTTTTTTATTCAAGAAAATGTTTTTAATTTATTTATCTTATTTATTTTTTTTATTTTATTTTTTTTAAGTATAAAAAGTATAACCCATTTATTTATTTTAAAAAAGGACCTTATCTTCACCATACCTGGTTGTCCAAATTAGGCATAATAATGTGTTAATTCCACGACTATATATATCGGTATCGGTTTATATCAGTACTGGTTGATATCGGTATCGGTAATTAAGAGTTGGACAATATCGGAATATCGGACATCGCCATTATCGGACATCACTAGTAATTTTCTACCTGTTTTTCCTACTCTATATCTTCATTTCGCCTATATCAATACAGTCTGCAAGGGATACAGTCCGTAAGCACACATGATTGTGGGTGCTGCTGGTCCACTAATAGCACTAACCTTTAACAGTTAATTTGACTCATTTTCATTAATTACTAGTTTCTATGTAACTGTTTTTATATTGTTTTACTTTCTTTTTTATTCAAGAAAATGTTTTTAATTTATTTATCTTATTTATTTATTATTATTATTTTTTTTTAAGTATAAAAAGTATAACCCATTTATTTATTTAAAAAAAGGACCTTATCTTCACCATACCTGGTTGTCCAAATTAGGCATAATAATGTGTTCATTCCACGACTATATATATCGGTATCGGTTTATATCAGTACTGGTTGATATCGGTATCGGTAATTAAGAGTTGGACAATATCGGAATATCGGATATCGCCATTATCGGACATCCCTAGTAATTTTCTACCTGTTTTTCCTACTCTATATCTTCTTTTCGCCTATATCAATACAGTCTGCAAGGGATACAGTCCGTAAGCACACATGATTGTGCGTGCTGCTGGTCCACTAATAGCACTAACCTTTAACAGTTAATTTTACTCATTTTCATTAATTACTAGTTTCTATGTAACTGTTTTTCTATTGTTTTACTTTCTTTTTATTCAAGAAAATGTTTTTAATTTATTTATCTTATTTTTATTTTTTTTAATTTTTTTTAAAGTATAAAAAGTATAAAAAGTATAACCCATTTATTTATTTTAAAAAAGGACCTTATCTTCACCATACCTGGTTGTCCAAATTAGGCATAATAATGTGTTAATTCCACGACTATATATATCGGTATCGGTTTATATCAGTACTGGTTGATATCGGTATCGGTAATTAAGAGTTGGACAATATCGGAATATCGGATATCGCCATTATCGGACATCCCTAGTAATTTTCTACCTGTTTTTCCTACTCTATATCTTCATTTCGCCTATATCAATACAGTCTGCAAGGGATACAGTCCGTAAGCACACATGATTGTGCGTGCTGCTGGTCCACTAATAGTACTAACCTTTAACAGTTAATTTTACTCATTTTCATTAATTACTAGTTTCTATGTAACTGTTTTTATATTGTTTTACTTTCTTTTTTATTCAAGAAAATGTTTTTAATTTATTTATCTTATTTATTTATTTATTTTTTTTAAAGTATAAAAAGTATAACCCATTTATTTATTTAAAAAAAGGACCTTATCTTCACCATACCTGGTTGTCCAAATTAGGCATAATAATGTGTTAATTCCACGACTGTATATATCGGTATCGGTTTATATCAGTACTGGTTGATATCGGTATCGGTAATTAAGAGTTGGACAATATCGGAATATCGGATATCGCCATTATCGGACATCCCTAGTAATTTTCTACCTGTTTTTCCTACTCTATATCTTCATTTCGCCTATATCAATACAGTCTGCAAGGGATACAGTCCGTAAGCACACATGATTGTGCGTGCTGCTGGTCCACTATTAGTACTAACCTTTAACGGTTAATTTTACTCATTTTCATTAATTACTAGTTTCTATGTAACTGTTTTTATATTGTTTTACTTTCTTTTTTATTCAAGAAAATGTTTTTAATTTATTTATCTTATTTATTTATTTATTTATTTTTAAGTATAAAAAGTATAACCCATTTATTTATTTAAAAAAAGGACATACCTGGTTGTCCAAATTAGGCATAATAATGTGTTAATTCCACGACTATATATATCGGTATCGGTTTATATCAGTACTGGTTGATATCGGTATCGGTAATTAAGAGTTGGACAATATCGGAATATCGGATATCGCCATTATCGGACATCCCTAGTAATTTTCTACCTGTTTTTCCTACTCTATATCTTCATTTCGCCTATATCAATACAGTCTGCAAGGGATACAGTCCGTAAGCACACATGAGTGTGCGTGCTGCTGGTCCACTCATAGCACTAACCTTTAACAGTTAATTTTACTCATTTTCATTAATTACTAGTTTCTATGTAACTGTTTTTATATTGTTTTACTTTCTTTTTTATTCAAGAAAATGTTTTTAATTTATTTATCTTATTTTTATTTTTTAAATTTTTTTTTAAAGTATAAAAAGTATAAAAAGTATAACCCATTTATTTATTTTAAAAAAGGACCTTATCTTCACCATACCTGGTTGTCCAAATTAGGCATAATAATGTGTTAATTCCACGACTATATATATCGGTATCGGTTTATATCAGTACTGGTTGATATCGGTATCGGTAATTAAGAGTTGGACAATATCGGAATATCGGACATCGCCATTATCGGACATCCCTAGTAATTTTCTACCTGTTTTTCCTACTCTATATCTTCATTTCGCCTATATCAATACAGTCTGCAAGGGATACAGTCCGTAAGCACACATGATTGTGCGTGCTGCTGCTCCACTATTAGTACTAACCTTTAACAGTTAATTTTACTCATTTTCATTAATTACTAGTTTCTATGTAACTGTTTTTATATTGTTTTACTTTCTTTTTTATTCAAGAAAATGTTTTTAATTTATTCATCTTATTTATTTATTTTTTTTTTTTTTTTGAAAGTATAAAAAGTATAACCCATTTATTTATTTAAAAAAAGGACCTTATCTTCACCATACCTGGTTGTCCAAATTAGGCATAATAATGTGTTAATTCCACGACTATATATATCGGTATCGGTTTATATCAGTACTGGTTGATATCGGTATCGGTAATTAAGAGTTGGACAATATCGGAATATCGGATATCGCCATTATCGGACATCCCTAGTAATTTTCTACCTGTTTTTCCTACTCTATATCTTCATTTCGCCTATATCAATACAGTCTGCAAGGGATACAGTCCGTAAGCACACATGAGTGTGCGTGCTGCTGGTCCACTCATAGCACTAACCTTTAACAGTTAATTTTACTCATTTTCATTAATTACTAGTTTCTATGTAACTGTTTTTATATTGTTTTACTTTCTTTTTTATTCAAGAAAATGTTTTTAATTTATTTATCTTATTTTTATTTTTTAAATTTTTTTTTAAAGTATAAAAAGTATAAAAAGTATAACCCATTTATTTATTTTAAAAAAGGACCTTATCTTCACCATACCTGGTTGTCCAAATTAGGCATAATAATGTGTTAATTCCACGACTATATATATCGGTATCGGTTTATATCAGTACTGGTTGATATCGGTATCGGTAATTAAGAGTTGGACAATATCGGAATATCGGACATCGCCATTATCGGACATCCCTAGTAATTTTCTACCTGTTTTTCCTACTCTATATCTTCATTTCGCCTATATCAATACAGTCTGCAAGGGATACAGTCCGTAAGCACACATGATTGTGCGTGCTGCTGCTCCACTATTAGTACTAACCTTTAACAGTTAATTTTACTCATTTTCATTAATTACTAGTTTCTATGTAACTGTTTTTATATTGTTTTACTTTCTTTTTTATTCAAGAAAATGTTTTTAATTTATTCATCTTATTTATTTATTTATTTATTTTTTTTTGAAAGTATAAAAAGTATAACCCATTTATTTATTTAAAAAAAGGACCTTATCTTCACCATACCTGGTTGTCCAAATTAGGCATATGTGTTAATTCCACGACTATATATATCGGTATCGGTTTATATCAGTACTGGTTGATATCGGTATCTGTAATTAAGAGTTGGACAATATCGGATATCGCCATTATCGGACATCCCTAGTAATTTTCTACCTGTTTTTCCTACTCTATATCTTCATTTCGCCAATTAACACAGCCCCGTTTAGAGCGTCTCCATCTAATGTGAGCTTCCCGCGGAAGTGTCCTGGGAGAGAAAAGCAAACAAGAGAATTAAGCGAGCTAGGAGCCGCGGGGTGGACATGGATTGATGTGCGTATTCAAACCACCATCACCCCCTTAGGCTCAAAAACAGGGCTGCTGGGATTGATCAACAACGCCCGCAGGGCTCTGTTTTCTTTTGATGCATTGATGATGGGGGGGTGGGGGGGATGATGAGAAACGACCCCTCTCCCTCGCCTCCGGAATAGGATTTAGACGATAAGCGCTCGTTGGATTAGGTTCCGTATGAGTCGAGTTGATTGTGTTTTAATTGATCCAGGGGCGGGTCCCGCATGTCGGTATCATTATAAGACTGGAAATGGGAGCGTGACGCTTTCACGTAAGTACAATGATATATGTCGAGGCTGCGCAGGAACTGGTTACGTTTCGGTTTTGCGGTGTTGATGCAGAGATGGCAGACAAAAGTGCAGTTAATATGTATTTAGTAACAAAATAGTGCAGCGGGGAAATGCACGGAAAGGCTGAACGGTCACTATGCTGCATGGAGGTACAAATCACAGATATTTAAAGCTTCTTTTTTGGCAACCAGGGACAGGTGTGTCCTGATTGCTAATCGGGGACAGAGAAGCAAAGTGATGGCAAAAACAAAATCTCTGATCTAATCCAATGTTAATATTATTGCAGAAACTCGAATAGTAGCGCTGGACAGGAAATGAAACAAAACGCCAGAAACTAATAATAGTTAGGGTTTCATTGGTGATTCCAAACATGATTTTGAATGTCCATCCATTTCCTACCGCTTGTCCCTTTCAGGGTTGCGGGGGGTGCTGGAGCCTATCTCATTAGCTAACATTTGATTATTGTTTATGTCTTTTTTATTATCCAATTACAATCAACCTATTTTAATCATTAACCCAGGAAAGCTCAGTGGTCAACACCCTCAAATATGAACTTTCTACTACTATTACCACCCAGCTCAGGAACTACACTCACTCACTCTCTGACACACTCTCCCTCCACAAGACTCAGAATAGCTCAGTGGTTAAGACTGTTGAATCCCAGTCCTGTTGATAGTATTTTGTTCCACCTCCATTATACTTTACTGAGCCAGGAGTCCTCGATTACATTTGTGTATGGAACAAAGTCCTCCTTCACAAGACCCAGGATAGCTCTGTGGTTAAGACTGTTGCCTTGGACTGAAAGGTACTGGGTTTAAACCCCACTCTGGTTGACAGTATTTTGTTCCACCTCCGTCATACTTTACTGAGCAAGATGTACTTGATTACATTTGTGTGTGGAACAAAATCTGTTTTTCACTAGACCCAGGATATCCCAGTGGTTAAGACTGTTGAGTCAGATTAAAGGGTGCTAGGTTTGAATCCCAGTCTGGTTGACAGTATTTTATTCCACCTCCATCATATTATACTGAGCAAGATATACTCGATTACATTTGTGTATGGAAGCAAATCTGTTTTTCACAAGACCCAGTATAGCCCAGTGGTTAAGACTGTGCACTTGGAATGGAAGGTACTGGGTTTGATTTCACTCTAGCTGACAGTATTTTGTGCCACCTCCATCATACGTATGGAATAACCCAACATTGTAGTAAGCATAACTCAACTTGTGTGTTAAATAAATTAAACACCTTAGTTGGGTTATGAATAAACTAGGGCTGCAACAACTAATCGATTAAATCGATTAAAACGATTATAAAAATAGTTGCCGATTAATTTAGTCATCGATTCGTTGGATCCATGCTTTGCGCATGCGCAGAGGTTTTTAATTTTTTTTTTTTTTGTAAATAAACCTTTATTTATAAACTGCAACATGTACAAACAGCTGAGAAACAATAATCAAAATAAGTATGGTGCCAGTATGCTGTTTTTTTTCAATAAAATACTGGAAAGGATAGAAATGTAGTTTGTCTATTTTATCCGATTATTAATCGATTAATCGAAGTAATAATCGACATATTAATCGATTATCAAATTAATCGTTAGTTGCAGCCCTAGAATAAACCAACATTGGGTTAGCATAACTCAATTTTTGGGTTAAATAATTCAACCCAATAGTTTGTTTGGGAATAACACAACATTTGAGTTATCATAACTCAACGTTTTGGTTAATCATTCAACCCGAAAGTTGGGTAGAAAAAATTAACTCAAAGTGTTCATTTAAAATAACCCAAATAAGGGGTTAGTCCTTTTCTGAACCAGCAGTTGGGATAAATAATGGATTTTTACATGTATCGCAATTCGGACATGGACGATTACAAAATTGATTAGTAAGGTAAATAATCAATAATCGATTTATTTTTTTGTGAATACATTTTTAAAGAATTGGCTTACTGCATGCGGCTCCTTTGTTTTGGAGCACTTATGTTCCAGTTTTGCACACATTTCCATAAAATTAGCTGTTTCTTTAACAAATGCACTGTTTTTTAAAAGTTGCAAGTGATAAACGCTTATTTAGTGAAACGAAAAGTAATGTAAAACTGCATCTATATAAACAAATTAAAAATGCATCAATAATCGCTCCTGAATCGTAATTGAATCGCGAGGTGGCCAAAGATTCCCACCTCTAATGTGAACGTAGGTGATGACGACCCGGGCGGAACATAAAGCAGTGACTGAACCAGGCGGGTTACATTAGCGTGCAGAAATGCGATGGGAAAATCAATATCATCATTTCAACATTCTTTAAAATAAAAAGGACTATTAGGAAGATTGGCTCCAAAATGTTTGTGTGGAACTGCAATCATATTGGTTGCCTCTTTCGGCACCTAACTAAAATAAAAAGCAGTATATATTAGACACAGCTGTACTTATTAATGGAACCTGTTTGGTTTTTTGACTATTTGATATGATATCGCCCTGTCTCTGCTTTGTCTGCGTCACGGCGGTGTTCGGCCTTGGCAGTCAGCAGGCCGTTCCTGGACACAGACACTGATACCAGACTGGCTTGCAATCTTTTGGATTGCCAGCTTTGCACAGACAAAGAAAAATAAAATTTCAGCACAATTGATAATAACTATAGCAACGGCCCTTAAGCATAAGGTTTTGTGATAATCAGAGGTGGGTGGAGTAGCCATAAATTGTACTCGTGTAAGAGTACTGTTACTTTAGAGATTTATTACTCAAGTAAAAGTAAGGAGTAGTCACCCAAATATTTACTTGAGTAAAAGTAAAAAGTAATTTGTGAAAAAACTACTGAAGTACTGAGTAACTGATGAGTAACCTGTTCGTTTAATGATGACGGCAACAAATAATGCACAAAAACATAAAAATAGCAATGAGCAAATTCAGAGCGAGGAATATCTCTTAAGCAACTAAAACAATAATATACATTAAATAATAATACATTAACATAAAAGAAATTAAGGCAAATTGAGCCACAATAACTTAACAGCACCATAGGCTCAGTAGGCAGAGATTACAAAGGAAAATAACAAGTTAGCCTTTACGCAAACCATAAACTGATAGGTGTGGGCTGCACCTGGGAACACACTGTGCACTTCTGATTGGTGTTTCTATGCATGTATGAGTGTGTGTGTGTGTGTGTGTGTGTGTGTGTGTGTGTGTGTGTGTGTGTGTGTGTGTGTGTGTGTGTGTGTGTGTGTGTGTGTGTGTCTATGAGGCTGCAGTGCGTTAATAAATGTCCCCACACGATGTACATTTGACAGTGATTCATAGCAGGGAAGCTAACATCAGCCTACGGTGACAGCCAAAATATCTACTAACGTTTCTTACCGCGATGTGCTTCCTCAAATTTGACGTTGAGTTCATGTAAGCTAAAGCTTCTTGTTGTTTGCCGCTGAAACTGTATGTGCAGTTAATCACGTGACCGCCTGGCTCTGTTTGATTGGTGAAACGGAGTCAAACGTCACCAGTGACTGCATTTGACTGGTGAAACGCAGGCATGCGATAGATCCTACTTTGAAGGTCTGTCTGACAAACCAAAACAAACAAAGCGTGCATTAACAGATCGATAAAAATCAGTAGCGAGTAGCGAGCTGAATGTAGATAAATGGAGCGGAGTAAAAGTAGCGTTTCTTCTCTATAAATATACTCAAGTAAAAGTAAAAATATGTTGCATTAAAACTACTCTTAGAAGTACAATTTATCCCGAAAGTTACTCAAGAAGATGCAACGGAGTAAATGTAGCGTGTTACTACCCACCTCTGGTGGTAATATACACATAATTATTCTAACAAAATATCACATCATAATGGCAGCTACAGTTTCCATCTTAAAGATCTCAAAACATTATTTGGGAATGTCCGGCGGGCCAGATTGGAAAGCTTAAAGGCCTACTGAAATGAATTTTTTTTATTTAAACGGGAATAGCAGATCCATTCTATGTGTCATACTTGATCATTTCGTGATATTGCCATATTTTTGCTAAAAGGATTTAGTAGAGAACATCGACGATAAAGTTCGCAACTTTTGCTCGCTGATAAAAAAAAACCTTGCCCCTACCGGAAGTAGCGCGACGTCACGAGCGGTAGTGCTGCTCACAATTCCCCGTTGTTTACAATGGAGCGAGAGATATTCGGAGCGAGAAAGCGACGATTACCCCATTAATTTGAGCGAGGATGAAAGATTCGTGGATGAGGAACGTTAGAGTGACGGACTAGAATGCAGTTCAAGAGATATCTTTTTTCGCTCTGACCGTAACTTAGGTACAAGCTGGCTCATTGGAATCCACACTCTCTCCTTTTTCTATTGTGGATCACGGATTTGTATTTTAAACCACCTCGGATACTATATCCTCTTGAAAATGAGAGTCGAGAAGGCGAAATGGGCATTCACAGTGACTTTTATCTCCACGACAATACATAGACAAAGCTCTTTAGCATGAGCTAACATGATAGCATCTGTCTCAAATGCAGATAGAAACAAAATAAATAAATCCCTGACCGGAAGGATAGACGGAAGATCAACAATACTACTATCAGGAGACACCGAACCAAACACTGGACATGTAAATACACGGTTAATGCTGTGCCGCCTGTCGAAGCCTGGCAATGCTGTTGCTAACGACGCTAACTTAGCAACGGGACCTCGTCAGAGCTATGATAAAAACGTTAGCGCTCCACCTACGCCAGCCAGCCCTCATCTGCTCATCAACACCCGTGCTCACCTGCGTTCCAGCGATCGACGATGCGGTCGGCGGCCCGGAGATGTAGGAAGTCAAGGTGAGGTCGCCGGCGCTAGCGTCTGCTATCCAACAAAGTCCTCCTTGTTGTGTTGCTACAGCCAGCCGCTAATACACCGATCCCACCTACAACGTTCTTCTTTGCAGCCTCCATTGTTCATTAAACAAATTGCAAAAGATTCACCAACACAGATGTCCAGAATACTGTGGAATTTTGTCGAAGAAAACAGAGCTCTGTGTATTGTGTCCAATAGGGTCCAAACACTTCCGTGGACCTCGCGACGTCACGCGCATACGTCATCCTCCAAAGGCGTTTTGAACCGGAAGTTCCCCGGGAAATTTAAAATTGCACTTTATAAGTTAACCCGGCCGTATTGGCATGTGTTGCAATGTTAAAGGCCTACTGAAAGCCACTACTAGCGACCACGCAGTCTGATAGTTTATATATCAATGATGAAATCTTAACATTGCAACACATGCCAATACGGCCGGGTTAACTTATAAAGTGCAGTTTTAAAATTCCCGCCACACTTCCGGTTGAAAAACTCCTTTGGATATGATTTATGCGCGTGACGTCACAAAATCCACGGAAGTGGTTGGACCCCATCGGACCCGATACAAAAACCTCTTGTTTTCTTCGACAAAATTCCACAGTATTCTGGACATCTATGTTGGTGAATCTTTTGCAATTTGTTTAATGAACAATGGAGGCTGCAAAGAAGAACGTTGTAGGTGGGATCGGTGTATTAGCGGCTAAGTACAATACTTACAGCAACACAACAAGGACTACTTACTACGCCTAGCCGATGCTTGCCGCCAAACCCACGGATGAAGTCCTTCGTCGCGCCGTCGATCGCTGGAACGCAGGTGAGCACGGCTGTTGATGGGAAGATGAGGGCTGGCTCGCGTAGGTGGAGCGCTAATGTTTTTATCATAGTTCTGTGAGGTCCGGTTGCTAAGTTGCTAAATTAGCCTTAGCGTCGTTAGCAACAGCATTGTTAAGCCTTACCAGGCTGAGAATTTTTAACCGTGTAGTTACATGTACATGGTTTAATAGTATTGTTGATCTTCTGTCTATCCTTCCAGTCAGGGGTTTGTTTCTTTTGTTTCTATCTTCATTTGAGAACGATGCTATCACGCTAGCTCAGTAGCTAAGTGTGTCACCGATGTATTGTCGTGGAGATAAAAGTCACTTTAAATGTCCATTTCGCGTGCTCAACTCTCATATAGTATCCGAGGTGGTTTAAAATACAAATCCGTGATCCACAATAAAAAAAAGGAGAGTGTGGAATCCAATGAGCCAGCTTGTACCTAAGTTACGGTCAGAGCGAAAAAAGATACGTCCTGCACTGCCTCTCTAGTCCTTCACTGTAACGTTCCTCATCTACGAATCTTTCATCCTCGCTCAAATCAATGGGGTAATCGTCGCTTTGTCGCTCCGAATCTCTCTCGCCTCCATTGTAAACAACGGGGAATTGTGAGGAATACTAGCTCCTGTGACGTCACGCTACTTCCGGTACAGGCAAGGCTTTTTTTTTTAAATCAGCGAGCAAAAGTTGCGAACTTTATCGTCGATTTTCTCTACTAAATCCTTTCAGCGAAAATATGGCAATATCGCGAAATGATCAAGTATGACACATAGAATGGATCTGCTATTCCCGTTTAAATATAAAAAAAATTCATTTCAGTAGGCCTTTAAGATTTCATCATTGGTATATAAACTATCAGACTGCGTGGTCGGTAGTAGTGGCTTTCAGTAGGCCTTTAACGGCACAACTAATTCGATTACCATAGTAACTAGTATAACATGCAAAAGCACAGATTCCAACCATTGAAATACTTTGTATAGTTCAAGACTTACGGCCCTTACAGGCATTTTTTTTTTTATGCATGTTTTATATTGTATTGGTATAGTCATGGAAATACGGCATCATATCTGTTGAGTACAAAGATGTCCCGCTTCTGATTTTGGCCTTCATTTATCATCAAAGCTGCAATGCAACACACGTCCTCAATGTTGCGTCCGCTGTGATCAGTGCACCCGGCGGCGGTGGTCGACTTTGTGCGTGCGGGCTCACATTTGCATGTGCACGATCTGTGTGTGTGTGTGTGCGAGAAACCACTAGTGGTGAAGGTGATGGTGTCTCTCGTGATGATGAGGATGACAGGAGAAGCATCGTGTAAAAGAAGCCTCCCAGTGGGGGGGGTGGCCTGCCAATGGAAAGCACTTAGATGGCAGTTTGCTGCCGTAGCAACGGCAATCCGTTTGTGTCACGGTGTTGAGACGGAGGTAGGGACTTTGATGACTCTATATCCTCCCTATCCAGGCAGATGGAACGCACCCTTTTATTGGGAGTTCTCCCCTTGAGCGTGGAGAGAGGCGCAGCACGCTCGGTGTAATCGAATACAATGTGCAATCAACTCGTGCCGCGCAGTCTGAACTGGAAAACGAGCGCTCGCGTCCCTGGGAATTACACGCACTCAGCGGCGGCGTCATAGGTATTCCGATTACACAAATTGATGTTGACTCGCACGGTCCTCTGAGAGCGGCATGCTGAATATTAATCCAAACACTGGAAAGCAATAATCAAAGCCTGCGCCACATGAAAGAGGAGCTCTCCTCCTCCTCCTCCTTTTCAGCCTCCTCCTTCCGTAAACACGCCGGAGACGTACCCCCCCCACTCTCGCAATGCACAATGCACAAGCTGCAGAGCGAACACTGTAAATATTTAATATGTATTCCCGTGCACACCCTATAAGAGCAAGAATGGGGATAACGGGCCGCTGTCACTTCCGATGCGTTCGTGCTCCAATTCAATCTATTTCACGGGGGAAGACAAGCGGATTAGATTTAACAGTTACAGTCAACAAATAATAGAATTCAATCCTTTAATCTGACAGGTGCACTGCACTTTTCATTCCACTAATGCACCAAAATCCACCAGGGGAAGGAATTGCTGGGGCGAACCAGGAAGGAAGTTGTTTGTTCTTTTTTTTATAAACAAGTTTTTTTTTTAGTGCAGCTCAAGTGGAGAGTTGAGGACAGAAAGATAGTGTGCCTGTATGTACCTTTCAGCCCATGCAGTGTTTCCCATAAACTGCCAAGATACCTGTGGCGGTGGGGGCGTGGTCACCATGACATCATCGAGTAATTTGCATAATTTACTACAATGATATGATTTTCTCTAAAAAAGGCTCAAAAAATGTATACTTACTAATTAATAATAACAGTTTTGTTTTAAACGTCCATCCATCCATCCATTTTATAATATAATTACAACACTTTATGTACATATTTATATACAGATTTAAACAATAAGTTATTCACTAATATATTTTTATTAATTGTGGTTCTTACAAAAAATATATCTTATAAAATATAAAAGCTAAAATGTCTCTTAAAGCTCTGCCCCTTTAATTAGTGCATACTAAATAATTTAACTTTAGCCTACTACTACAACCATATTATTTACCAGCAACATAAAGTGAAACAGAGGCAGAGGTGTCCTGCCACAGTCAGTAACAAATAGACAGAAAACAGTAGTGGTCAAATACAAATAAGGCAACAAGAGAAGTATCCTACACTTCTCTTTCGTAAAGTAAATCTGAACAGCCTATATGGGCATCTACATCAACTATATGATTTGCCTGAGAAGCTGGACAGGAATAAAATAAAAAATAAAAAAAATGTTGTATTTTTTATTTTTTTTAAATTATTTGTGGCGGATGTAATTCTTTCGTGGCGGGCCGCCACAAATAAATTAATGTGTGGGAAACACTGCCATGCCTTGGCCACTAATACACTAATACACCCTCATACCATCACAGATGCTGGCTTTTCAGCTTTGTGCCTATAACTGTCAATACGTGGACCTTAGGGTGTTGTGTTTTCCCGGAATGCAAAGGAAAGTTGGCGCGGGCAAGTCGTGAAGGTAAGGACATGTTTTATTTTAAACACTAACAGACTACCAAAAAGGAAGCAAACAAAAGGCGCGCACAATGGCGGAGAACAAACTTGGCTAATGAAACAAAAACTTGCACAAAAGCAGAAACTATGAATATGAAAACGAAAACAACACTTACTGTGGCGTGAAACAGCATGAAAACTATGGCATGGAACTATGGTAAACAGGAATCTCATGGGTAGCAGAGGTAGTATGGATAATGTCACCAGGACGATCAACAGAAACAGACAGGCTTAAATAGCAGTGACATGATTAGTGACAGGTGCGTGACATGAGGACAGGGTGGTCATGGAAACAAAAACAATGGAGCGTAAACAGAAACTAAAGAGTCCAATAACTAAACTAAACAAAACATGATCCAAAAGACATTACAATAACAATCCGGATGGTTCTTTTCCTCTTTGTTCCGGAGGACACAACGTCCACAGTCCAAAAATGTGGACTCGTCAGACCACAGAACACTTTTACACTTTGCATCAGTCCATCTTAGATGAGCTCGGGCCCAGCGAAGCCGGCGGCGTTTCTGGGTGTTGTTGATAAATGGCTTTGGCTTTGCATAGTAGAGTTTTAACTTGCACTTGCAAATGTAGCGACAAACTGTAGTTACTGACAGTGCTTTTCTGAAGTGTTCCTGAGCCCCTGTGGTGATATCCTTTACACACTGCTGTCGCTTTTTGATGCAGTACCGCACCTCAGGTGGAGAGTTCAGGACAGAAAGATAGTGGTCTTACCCATACAAATATAATATAGGGGCATGCAATTTTCTGAGTGCGGTACCCCTTAATTTGACCAGGAATGGTCAATACTCAGATTAATTTGACATGACTGAGAACTTTTTGGGGGTGACTTGTCCCGGGTGTATCCTGCCTTCCGCCTGACTGCATCTAAGATAGGCAGAAAATGTGTGGGTGAGCACTTATTGAAATACTTTAAATGTTTAGTTTTTTTATTATCAATATGTGTTATTTAAACAAATATTATAAATACATATATTATTTTTAAATTTTTGGGGTGTTGTTTTATATTTTTTAATTTTTTGTATTAGGTATTTTGTTGTTGTTAAGTCTCTTCATTAATTGTATTGGAGATATCGCACGGTTTTGAATGACCAAATACTTTAATTACGGCTAAAATGGAGACATAATAGCAAATTTTAATTGGGAATGGTGTGGCTCGGTGGCTCGGTTGGCAGAGTGGCCGAGCCAGCAACCTGGGGGTTCCAGGTTTGATCCCATCTTCCGCCATCAAAGTCACATCTGTTGTGTCCTTGGGCAAGACACGTCACCCTTGCTCCTGATGGGTCATGGTTGGCGCCTTGCATGGCAGCTCAGTGTGTGAATGTGTGTGTGTGAATGGGTGAATGTGGAAATTGTGTCAAAGTGCTTTGAGTACCTTGAAGGTAGAAAAGTGCAATATGAGTATAATCCATTCAACTGCACTTTCTTTGGTAGTAATAATTATGAAAGACAGTGTAGAAGTCGCTTCCTAGCGGTACCACTGACATACACTTCTCCAGCAGAACGTGTTTTTTCAGTCACGTCCGTATCCTCTCTCTCCTCCTGCTCCCGGCCGCTTACTGTTAAAGACAACAGATGATTAGATTAACACGTACCACCTGTGAAATCTAACCACCTGCCAGCTGTGTCTCGCCGTCAGCACTGCCACGCCCCCGTCTGATGGTGCTCTGTCCTCAGCACCATGGACAGAGGCGGTGACCTTTGCTCCTGCAGGCAGCGCTGGCCACGTCTCCCTCCACAGACAGATTTTTTTTTTGCATTCTAAATAGTAAATATCCAAACAACATATACATGAAGTAAGTATGTATTTAATGTAGCAATGTGCACATTTATAATAACATTTAATATTTACTGTACGTATTTTCCCCCTTAGAGCATACATGTCGCATAATTTCGAAAACTTTTTTTTTTAACATCACTGAGCACTAATCACTGCAGACTTTACGAGAGCCGACAAACATAATAAAACATCACTTACTGTACAATGTCTTCTGTCATTAGGATGCAGGCTGTTAAGATGTTTCCCATTTAGACGAAGAATGAAGAAAAGGGGGTGGAACCAAGTGTCTTTTTGTGTCGTTTTTGTCATTTCCGGGTCTAAATTGGCTCTCAAAATGTACCAACTTGTCGGAATACGTCCTCATCCTTCTACTATCCAGGTGAGAGTCGTGATTTCTGATTTAGAATAAAGTTTCACAAGCAAGGAAACGAGGAAGTAGCTGATCAGTCAATCGTGTCAACATAAGCAAACAAGCTTGTAATCACGGCGCCGCTATAAATAGTTTGTCTGCGTTATCGCTTATAATAACGATATCACTAATACTCGGTTAATGTTCAGGTCACGAAATGTAAATGGAATATTATTGGCGTGTTTGGATGTTTTTTTATTGGGTTTTATGGGCGGAATAGAGGACCTCCCGCTGTAAGCGGACTTTTATTTACGTTTATTTACGAGTTAGAATGGTTTGAAGAAAACAAAAAACATCCGTGGTCATGTCTTTTAAAATGATTGTGAACGATTGGCAAAATTCCAAAAAAAAGTGCAGTTGTCAGCCACCAAGAACGAGCTGATTTTTAGATGTTAGAAAGCGGGAAAAAAAAAAAAAAAAAAAAAAGTTAGTCTTTTTCCGATAATATCGGACTGCCGATATTATCGGCCGATAAATGCTTTAAAATGTAATATCAGAAATTATCGGTATCGGTTTCAAAATGATCGGTATCGGTTTCAAAAAGTAAAATGTATGACTTTTTAAAACGCAGCTGTGTACACGAATTGTAGGGAGAAGTACAGAGCGCCAATAAACCTTGAAAGCACTGCCTTTGCGTGCCCGCCCAGTCACATAATATCTACGGCTTTTGACACACTCACAAGTGTATGCAAGGCACACTTGATCAACAGCCATACAGGTCACACTGAGGGTGGCCATATAAACAACTTTAACACTGTTACAAATATGCGCCACACTGTGAACCCACACCAAACAAGAATGACAAACACATTTTGGGAGAACATCCGCACCGTAACACAACATAAACACAACAGAACAAATACCCGTAACCCCTTGCAGCACTAACTCTTCCGGGACGCTGCAATATACACCCCCGCTACCCCCAAAACCCCTCCCACCTCAACCTCCTCATGCTCTCTCAGGGAGAGCATGTCCCAAATTCCAAGCTGCTGTTTTGAGGCATGTTAAAAAAAAAAAATGCACTTTGTGACTTCAATAATAAATATGGCAGTGCCATGTTGGCATTTTTTTCCCATAATTTGAGTTGATTTATTTTGGAAAACTTTGTTACATTGTTTAATGCATCCAGCGGGGAATCACAACAAAATTAGGCATAATAATGGGTTAATTCCACGACTGTATACATCGGTATCGGTTGATATCGGTATCGGTAATTAAGAGTTATATCGGATATCGGCAAAAAAGCCATTATCGGACATCTCTATTTTGTTTGTCTCTTATAAGGATTGTGAACGATTGGCAACAATCCAAAAAAAGTGTGCTTCCCCTTTAACTATCAAAATAAACCACCAACAGCAGGGGTGCACCTGACAGAATGGTTGGCTAATCAATAACTTTTTAAGAAGAATGCATAATTATACATGTATTTATTGTTCTTTAAGTCCTATTTTAAGCACCTAAGCCCAGTTTTAGGCTTTTTTTTTTTTGGAGAAAATGTGATTATTTTAGCAGACACCTGTTTAGTCGGCTCATAGCGCATCCGGGCCTATACATACCCACAGTCAATTCGATACATACATTTTTGCTCTATTTCCCTTGTGAGAACGATACTGTCCATAACATCACTGAACCATGAAATTGGACCAAAGTTTCTGCTTCTGCAACTCATATGTGATATAAAGTGGATGATGAATAGGGGGGCTCAGCAATGCAAGTTTTCTCAGTAAGAAGCGGTTTTATTGGTGGCATCCATCATGCACGTCAGCGTGAACTTGGCATAAAGGGCGCTGTGTTGATGATGACGGGTTTTTGTTTTTTTTGCATTTTTTTCTCTCTAATGCATTCTCATTCCTTGGCTTCACCGTGCACCGTGTGCCTGGGAAAAAAACCCCCAAAAAAACCTTATCTGAAATGAGCACACCTCTTCCATTCCCGCGGCCCGGGACCACCCGGTCGGGTCTGTACTCGCTGTTTAATAACTTCATCTTTCACCATTCTGGCTGCACAGGACATCAGACGCCTGGTCCGTATGGATGGATGAAATATGCCTTACTATTATTGCAGGATGTAATCGTCTGGCTCGTGTTTATCATACAATTTCAACATGTTTGGCTGTCACAAGTGTAAAATGAAGTTAACTGCTGAATAATGAGACTAATGGAGACATAATTATTCACCCTTTGATGAGGGAAGTCTCGCTCCTTTTTCCTCTCCCTTGTCTCTCCTGATTGCTTCTTTGCTGTGTTTTAACTTTCATGTTGCCTCTTTTTGCACTGCTCTCTAAAATCTGTATGTTAAAGTTAAAGTGCCAATGATTGTCACGCACACACTAGGTGTGGCGGAATTATTCTCTGCATTTGACCCATCACCCTTGATCAGGTGAGGGGAGCAGTGAGCAGCAGCGGTGGCCGCGCCCGGGAATGATTTTTGGGGATTGTGACAGTCGCGTGCTGTCGTGCGGGTTCCACGGACCACCAAGGAAGGACATGTTGCGGGCAGGTTTAGACTTTTTTATTTTCCGACAAGAAAGTCTTTTATGGGTTACTCTTCAGCCTTTCCGTTCTTCTGCTCGTGTCCTTTCCAGCTGGGTGCGTCGTCGTCTTCCGTGTGCTCTTTTCCGCTCTCGCCCGGCATCCGCTTCTCTCTGGCTCTTTCTCTTCACTCCGCCTCTCTCTCTGACGTTTACGTCTGCCGCCCTTTTATACAGTGCGAGAGGATAATTAAATTGTGCCCACCTGCGCGATCCACGCACGCCCCGCCTCGCTGCTCGCTCGCCGTCCACGCCTCCTCGCCGCCATCTTGGAGCGGGCTCCGGTGTGCCCTGCCTCGCTGTCGGACTGCTGGCCCCGCCTCTCCACAGTCCTCCGTTGCCGGACGCAAGCCGGGACTCCGACCGGCTGAGCCTACTCCCCCCCGCCCCCACTTTTTGAGGGAGCGGGAAGTGAAGACGGCCACAACCACCTGTGCCCCCGGTCTTCTCCTCCTCCTTCACCTGTTCTTTTTCTTCCTCTTCATCTTCTTTGTCTTCTTTGTCTTTTCCTTCTTCTTTGTCTTTTTCTTCGTCTACTTCTTTGTCTTCTTCTTCTTGTTCTACTTCTTCTTGTTCTTGTTCTTCTTCTTCTTGTTCTTCTTCTTCTTCCTGTTCGGGGGGGCCACTCGCCACCCCCCTCCATCTGGTCCGGCAATGTTTGCAAGAGCCGACTTTGCTGTGGGCTGCTTGCCGCGAGGCCAGCGAGTGTGCCTATGAGAGCCCATAGGGGATCGTCCTCCCCCGCCTCTGGTGGTCCTTCCCGGTTGGGCGGCAAATGTGACAGTTTCGTGCTGTCGTCGTGCGGGTTCCACGGACCACCAAGGAAGGACATCTTGCGGGCAGGTTTAGACTTCTTTATTTTCCGACAAGAAAGTCTCTTACGGGTTGCTTTTCAGCCTTTCCGTTCTTCTGCTCGCTCCTCCGCTCCCGCTCCCCAGCTGCGTGCGTCGTCGTCGTCTTCCGTGTGCTCTTTTCCGCTCTCGCTCGGCATCCGCTTCTCTCTGGCTCTTTCTCTTCACACCGCCTCTCTCTCTGACATTTACGTCTGCCGCCCTTTTATACAGTGCGAGAGGACAATTAGATTGTGCCCAGGTGCACGATCCACGCACGCCCCGCCTCGCTCGCCGTCCAAGCCTCCTTGCCGCCATCTTAGAACGGGCTCCGGTGTGCCCTGCCTCGCTGTCGGACTGCCGGCCCCGCCTCTCCACAGTCCTCCATTGCCGGACGCAAGCCGGGACTCCGACCGGCTGAGCCTCCTCTCCCCCGCCCCCACTTTTTGAGGGAGCGGGAAGTGAAGACGGCCACAACCACCTGTGCCCCCGGTCTTCTCCTCCTCCTTCACCTGTTCTTTTTCTTCCTCTTCATCTTCTTTGCCTTTGTCTTTGTCTTCTTTGTCTTTTCCTTCTTCTTTGTCTTTTTCTTCGTCTACTTCTTTGTCTACTTCTTCTTTGTCTTTGTCTACTTCTTTTTTGTTTACTTCTTTGTCTACTTCTTCTTGTTCTACTTCTTCTTGTTCTTGTTCTTCTTGTTCTTGTTCTTCTTCTTCTTCCTGTTCGGGGGGGCCACTCGCCACCCCCCTCCATCTGGTCCGACAATGTTTGCAAGAGCCGACTTAGCTGTCGGCTGCTTGCCGCGAGGCCAGCGAGTGTGCCTATTAGAGCCCATAGGGGATCGTCCTCCCCCGCCTCTGGTGGTCCTTCCCGGTTGGGCGGAAAATGTGACAGTTTCGTGCTGTCGTCGTGCGGGTTCCACGGACCACCAAGGAAGGACATGTTGCGGGCAGGTTTAGACTTCTTTATTTTTCGACAAGAAAGTCTCTTACGGGTTGCTTTTCAGCCTTTCCATTCTTCTGCTCGCTCCTCCGCTCCCCAGCTGCGTGCGTGATCGTCTTCCGTGTGCTCTTTTCCGCTCTCGCTCAGCATCCGCTTCTCTCTGGCTCTTTCTCTTCACTCCGCCTCTCCGTCTGACGTTAACGTCTGCCGCCCTTTTATACAGTGCGAGAGGACAATTAAATTGTGCCCAGCTGCACGATCCACGCACCTTATAATGATTGCGGCGTCGCTCCCGGCGCGCCCCGCCTCGCTGCTCGCTATCCGTCCACGCCTCCTCGCTGCCGGCCCCCGCCTCTCCACAGTGATTTAACCCCCAATTCCAACCCTTGATGCTGAGTGTCAAGCAGGGAGGTAATGGGTCCCATTTTTATAGTCTTTGATAAGACTCGGCCGGGGTTTGAACTCACAACCTTCCAGCGGACACTGAAATACACTACATTGCCAAAAGTATTTGGCCACCCATCCAAATGATGAGAATCAGGTGTCCTAATCACTTGGCCCGGCCACATGTGTATACAATCAAGAACTTCGGCATGGAGACTGTTTCTACAAACATTTGTGAAAGAATGGGCCGCTCTCAGTGATTTCCAGCATGGAACTGTCATAGGATGCCACCTGTGCAACAAATCCAGTCGGGAAATGTCTTAGCTCCTAAATATTCCAAAGTCAACTGTCGGCTTTATTATAAGAAAATGGAAGAGTTTGGGAACAACAGCAACTCAGCCACCAAGTGGTAGGCAGGCCACGTAAACTGACAGAGGTGGAGGTGGAGGAGGAATTATGGTGTGGGGTTGTTTTTCAGGAGTTGGTCTTGGTCCCTTAGTTCCAGTGAAAGGAACGTTGAATGATCAAGGATACCAAAACATTTTGGACAATTCCATGCTCCCAACCTTGTGGGAACAGTTCCTCTTCCAACATGACCGTGCACCAGTGCGTGCTAGTTCTGGCTATTAGGCTGTTCTAGTTTTTATTTATTTATCTATTTTATTATCTTTTTATTTTTTTCAATACACCGTAGCACTTTGAGGTTGTTTGCTCAATGTAAAGTGCTTTTTACGAATACAATATTTTATTCTTCTTATTATTATTATATTAATTGCCGCCTTAGCCATGTTGTACAGGTCAGCCACAAAGAGACTATTTTATGCCCAATTCCATTAAGCCGCTCCCAGTCTGTGGAACGCTACCCCTGACCACCTGAGGGCACCACAGACTGTGGATGCTTTTAAAAAAGGCTTAAAAACCCTTCTTTTTAAAAAAGCCTTTTTTTTTTTTTTTAGATTTATGCGTGCTAGTTCTGGCTATTAGGCTGTTTTATTTTTTTATTTTTTTTATTTATTTTATTATCTTTTTATTTTTTTTAATACACCGTAGCACTTTGAGGTTGTTTGCTCAATGTAAAGTGTTTTTTACAAATAAAATCTATTAGTATTATTATTATTATATTAACTGCCGCCTTAGCCATGTTGTACAGGTCAGCCACAAAGAGACTATCTTATGCCCAATTCCATTAAGCCGCTCCCAGTCTGTGGAACGCTCTCCCTGACCACCTGAGGGCACCACAGACTGTGGATGCTTTTTTAAAAAAAACACCTTTTTAAAAAAGCCTTTTTTTTAGATTTATGCGTGCTAGTTCTGGCTATTAGGCTGTTCTAGTATTTATATTTATTTATTTATTTTATTATCTTTTTTTTTTTTTAATACACTGTAGCACTTTGAGGTTGTTTGCTCAATGTAAAGTGCTTTTTACGAATAAAATCTATTATTATTATTATTATTATTATTATATTAACTGCCGCCTTAGCCATGGTGTACAGGTCATCCACAAAGAGACTATTTTTATGCCCAAATCCATATTGTACGACTTTGTTTGACTTGACTCTGCTCCATTTCAGTGGTAGCTTTCCCTGACAGTTCATGCGGGAAGCTCTCCGCCGTGCTGATGATACAGATAAGAGCTCATCAAAAAGCCATTAGTCTACCTGGTCATCATGCTTCTTGTTCCTAATCATAGCCTACATCAGCCATGAGACTGCAGCAAGTCCAGAGGTGTGACCACGAAGCAGATGCAGCCACCTTCATCCGTCTCTGGAGAAATTGTTATTTTTGGTGTCGGGTGTTTTTTTGTTTTTTTTGTTAAGGGGACCGCTGGTGCTTTGTGAGGTGCTCTTGGCCGCTCACCAAAGACCTACGTGTGCTGTAATTGAGTAGACGGGGAATAAATGTTCCCTTTCATGCGCCTCCTGCCTGCTGCAGTGTGTTAGTCCACATCTGAAGGACGCAACGAAGGGGCAGAATTTGCTAAATCGATAACAAACGGTAATAGATATCAAATTCATTTAGCTGCTGCAAACTGGAAAACAGAAGCGACTGATAGCTGCAGAGCAGGAAGTACATTTTAGAGCACCCTTTTTTTTCCCTTCTGGATTGCAGCTCGCAGGTGCCAGAATGCGCTGCCTGCGAGCACTTCTCATGCATGACATCTCCCGGTGACCTGCTTCTGCTTCGACTACACCCGCAGCACCACAGTACGCTGCAAACAGGCTGTTTACTGTCAACAACTGTACCAGACCAGTGATGGAATAAGGCTACGTCTACACTAAGCCGGATAACCCCTTAAACCAGGGGTCGGCAACCCAAAATGTTGAAAGAGCCATATTGGACCAAAAATACAAAAACAAATCTGTCTGGAGCCGCAAAAAATTAAAAGCCATATTACATACAGATAGTGTGTCATGAAATATAAATTGAATGATGACTTAAAGGAAGCTAAATTACCTCAAATATAGCTACAAACGAGGCATAATGATGCAATATGTACATACAGCTAGCCTAAATAGCATGTTAGCATCGATTAGCTTGCAGTCACGCAGTGACCAAATATGCCTAATTAGCACTCCACACAAGTCAATAACATCAACAAAACTCACCTTTGTGTATTCACGCACAACGTTAAAAGTGTGGTGGACAAAATGAGACGGAAAAAGAAGTGGCATAAAACACGTCCTAGAAAGTGGGAGAGAGTTATACATGTAAAACAAACTACGATGAGTTCAAGGACCGCCAAAATTAGTAGGACAAAACGGCGCTCGCCAAATACTCGAATCAGTGAAGCATGTTTAATATAAACAGTGTGCTTTATAACGATTAGGGAGGTTTGTGTCATGTTTGTCCTCCTACAGAAACCATATTAAAACAAAAAATATATTTTTTTCCCCTCATCTTTTTCGATTTTTCATACATTGTTGAAAAAGCTCCAGAGAGCCACTAGGGCGGCGCTAAAGAGCCGCATGCGGCTCTAGAGCCGCCGGTTGCCGACCCCTGCCTTAAACGAATAATTATTTAGTCTAAGCCTTGTTTCAGCCACACTAAACCATCGTTTAAGGTCCCCCTCCTCGGACACATTTTTCACACGGGTAACTGCGCCGTGTATTTCTTGAATCTCCGGCTTTGTGTGGACTCATTGATCGTTTACAAACTGAGTTCGGAGAGGAAGTGACGCCAGAAAGACCACGTACAACACAGGAAGTGACATCGGAAAGAACACGCCACAGCCAGCTTCATAATAAAACGGTTTCGTAACTCGGAGCTAACCACTGGAAATATGGAGGCGAGTAGAGATGTCCGATAATGGCTTTTTTGCCGATATCCGATATTCCGATATTGTCTAACTCTTAATTACCGATTCCGATGTCAACCGATACCAATATATACAGTCGTGGAATTAACACATTATTATGCCTAATTTTGTTGTGATGCCCCGCTGGACGCATTAAACAATGTAACAAGGTTTTCCAAAAATAAATCAACTCAAGTTATGGAAAAAAATGCCAACATGGCACTGCCATATTTATTATTGAAGTCACGAAGTGCTTTTTTTTTTTTTTAACATGCCTCAAAACAGCAGCTTGGAATTTGGGACATGCTCTCCCTGAGAGAGCATGAGGAGGTTGAGGTGGGGGGTTGCGAGGGGTGTATATTGTAGCATCCCGGAAGAGTTAGTGCTGCAAGGGGTTCTGGGTATTTGTTCTGTTGTGTTTATGTTGTGTTACGGTGCGGATGTTCTCCCGGAATGTGTTTGTCATTTTTGTTTGGTGTGGGTTCACAGTGTGGCGCATATTTGTAACAGTGTTAAAGTTGTTTATACGGCCACCCTCAGTGTGACCTGTATGGCTGTTGACTAAGTATGCATTGCATTCACTTGTGTGCGTGAAAAGCCGTAGATATTATGTGATTGGGCCGGCACACAAAGGCAGTGCCTTTAAGGTTTATCGGCGCTCTGTACTTCTCCCTACGTCCGTGTACCACTCCGTACAGCTGCGTTTAAAAAAATCATACATTTTACTTTTTGAAACCGTTACCGATAATTCCCGATATTACATTTTAAAGCATTTATCGGCCGATAATATCGGCAGTCCGATATTATCGGACACCTCTAGAGGCGAGTCATCCAGACATGCCCGGGTTTCTCCTTCCTTTACATGTACAGACGCTTGTGGAAATCACACATGAATACCCTAAGAGAAAGCGATTGCAGCTATTTGGGATACAACACTCTGACCCTCCCACTTGCAAGCCCCGCAGCCCAGCGGGGATGACAGCAGAGGGGTGACACGAAAAAATGTTGCAGGGTTTTGTTTCATCTCAGGTGCCTCGTGTGATCTGTAAATTGATGCTGACGGCAAGTATGCAATTCTCAGGAAGGGTGGAAGTAATATATAAAGATGCCATTTGGCATTTCATCAGATTAGATTTTGTACTAAAGCAATATCTGGCCTAGTTTATTCGGAGCCGTGCTTCCTTTCAGGGATAAAAACATGAAATGTGTTTGTAAAAAAACAATGTTTCTGTTTCCTTACGCTAGATTTAAGAAACTAGGCCAAAATGTTGAAGGAGCCATATTGGACCAAAAATACTAGGGATGTCCGATAATGGCTTTTTTGCCGATATCCGATATTGTCCAACTCTTGATTACCGATTCCGAAATCAACCGATACCGATATATACAGTCGTGGAATAACACATTATTATGCCTAATTTTGTTGTGATGCACCGCTGGATGCATTAAACCAGGGGTCACCAACGCGGTGCCCGCGGGCACCAGGTAGCCCGTAAGGACCAGATGAGTAGCCCGCTGGCCTGTTCTAAAAATAGCTCAAATAGCAGCACTTACCAGTGAGCTGCCTCTATTTTTTAAATTGTATTTATTTACCAGCTAGCTGGTCTCGCTTTGCTCGACATTTTTAATTCTAAGAGAGACAAAACTCAAATAGAATTTGAAAATCCAAGAAAATATTTTAAAGACTTGGTCTTCACTTGTTTAAATAAATTCCTTAATTTTTTTTACTTTGCTTCTTATAACTTTCAGAAAGACAATTTTAGAGAAAAAATACAACCTTAAAAATGATTTTAGGATTTTTAAACACATATACCTTTTTACCTTTTCAATTCCTTCCTCTTCTTTCCTGACAATTTAAATCAATGTTCAAGTAAACGTATTTTTTTTATTGTAAAGAATAATAAACAAATTTTAATTTAATTCTTCATTTTAGCTTCTGTTTTTTCGACGAAGAATATTTGTAAAATATTTCTTCAAACTTATTATGATTAAAATTCAAAAAAATTATTCTGGCAAATCTAGAAAATCTGTAGAATCAAATTTAAATCTTATTTCAAAGTATTTTGAATTTATTTTAAAATTTTTGTTCTGGAAAATCTAGAAGAAATAATGATTTGTCTTTGTTAGAAATATAGCTTGGTCCAATTTGTTATATATTCTAACAAAGTGTAGATTGGATTTTAACCTATTTAAAACATGTCATTAAGTTAAAGTTAAAGTACCAATGATAGGTGTGGTGAAATTTGTCCTCTGCATTTGACCCATCCCCTTGATCAAAATTCTAAAATTAATCTTAATCAGGAAAAATTACTAATGATGTTCCATAAATTATTTTTTACATTTTTTCAAAAGATTCGAATTAGCTAGTTTTTCTCTTCTTTTTTTCGGTTGAATTTTGAATTTTAAAGAGTCGAAATTGAAGATAAACTATGTTTCAAAATTTAATTTTCATTTTTTTCGTGTTTTCTCCTCTTTTAAACCGTTCAATTAAGTGTAAATATCATTAATTATTAATAATAACATAAGAGTTAAAGGTAAATTGAGCAAATTGGCTATTTCTGGCAATTTATTTAAGTGTGTATCAAACTGGTAGCCCTTCGCATTAATCAGTACCCAAGAAGTAGCTCTTGGTTTCAAAAAGGTTGGTGACCCCTGCATTAAACAATGTAACAAGGTTTTCCAAAATAAATCAACTCAAGTTATGGAAAAAAATGCCAACATGGCACTGCCATATTTATTATTGACGTCACAAAGTGCATTATTTTTTTTAACATGCCTCAAAACAGCAGCTTGGAATTTGGGACATGCTCTCCCTGAGAGAGCATGAGGAGGTTTATGTAGGCAGGGTTGTGGGGGGGGGAGGTGTAGCAGCGGGTGTATATTGTAGCGTCCCGGAAGAGTTAGTGCTGCAAGGGGTTCTGGGTATTTGTTCTGTTGTGTTTATGTTGTGTTACGGTGCGGATGTTCTCCCGAAATGTGTTTGTCATTCTTGTTTGGTGTGGGTTCACAGTGTGGCGCATATTTGTAACAGCGTTAAAGTTGTTCATACGTCCACCCTCAGTGTGACCTGTATGGCTGTTGACCAAGTATGTTGCATTCACTTGTGTGTGTGTGAAAAGCCGTAGATATTATGTGATTGGGCCGGCACGCAAAGGCAGTGCCTTTAAGGTTTATCGGCGCGCTGTACTTCTCCCTACGTCCGTGTACACAGCGGCGTTTTAAAAAGTCATACATTTTACTTTTTGAAACCGATACAGATCATTTTGAAACCGATACCGATCATTTCCGATATTACATTTTAAAGCATTTATCCCTAAAAAATACAAAAAAGTAATCTGTCTGGAGCCGCAAAAAATTAAAATACTTGTATAAGTGTTATAATGATGGCAACATGATGTAAGTGGCTAATTAGCTATATTAGCCTACTATCAAAATGACTATATGTCGCAGGCTGACGCAAATCTTCATTGACGGAAATGTTGAAATGTAATATTTATTCTACACGTTAGAAAACATTAGTACAACTTCTCAGAAGGTGAGATAACTCCTGGAAATGAATGTCTTAGAATGGCCAAAAGGTATAGATGTGTGTGTCCAAGTTAAAGGAAAACGGCAGGCTGCCTTCTTCTAATGCATTTATTACAATCTTTGCAAGATGGCTAACGTTTGCTGTGGTCTGGAACAACTATCAGAAATGCAGCCAATATTACATACAGATAATGTGCCATGAAAGATGGAAAAATAAACTTAATATACACAGAGGACATAAGTAAAGGAAATTAAATTGTCTTCACCTGTCTCTGATTGGTGTTCGGGACGCTCACCTGTTTCCCGAGCACTAATCAGAGCACTATTTAATCCAGCTTTTTCCGGTCAGCCAGTCCAGCTTCCTAATTTGCTACCCTTACCAAAGACTATAAAAATGGGACCCATTACCTCCCTGCATGGCACTCAGTATCAAGGGTTGGAATTGGGGGTTAAATCACCAAAAATGAATTCCGGGCGCGGCCATCGCTGCTGCCCACTGCTCCCCTCACCTCCCAGGGGGTGAACAAGGGGATGGGTCAAGTAGTAGTAGTGTGTGTGTGACAATCATTGGTACTTTAACTTTAACTTTAACAGTTGACGACTTTATGATTCCTGTTTGTGTATGCTAGCTCCCGCGCTAGCCCCCTTAGCTTTGCCTCCCGTGCTATGAGCACACCTTAATTTTCCCCTGTATGATTTATCCCAAATAAATCATTTCCTACCTGCACGCTGTGTCCGGAGTCCGTCTGCATCTTGGGAGAATGACCCCCGCATCACAGTAGGAAGCCAGCCTGACTGACCAGAAAAAAATTGATTAAATAGTGCTCTGATTAGTGTTCAGGAAAAAGGTGAGTGTCCCGAACACCAATCAGAGACAGGTGAAGACAATAAGCACCCATAGAAACAGAAAACAAACCCAGGGGTGCACAAAAACAGGAACTGAGGGAGTCCAAAAACCAAACAGAACATGATCCGGGCAGCGGATCATAACAATAATCATGCAATATGTACATACAGCTAGCCGAAATAGCATGTTAGCATCCATTAGCTTGCAGTCACGCAGTGACCAAATATGCCTGATAAGCACTCGATACATAACAAGTCAATAACGTCAACAAAGCACAGTACAGTATAAAACGTTTGGTGGACAAAATGAGACAAAGAAGGAGTGGCATAAAACACGCCTTTCTGTGGCAGCGTCGGAGAAAGTTATACATGTAAACAAACTCTTGAGTCACAGTCCACACAACGGTGAGTTCAAGGGCGGCTGAAATTAGTAGGACAAATTGGCGCTGGCCAAATACTCTCATCAGTGAAGCATAAACACAAACATATCAAACAGTGGTATTTGTAACAATTAGGAAGGTTTGTGTTGTGTTTGTCCTCCTACACCAGGGGTGTCCAAAGTGCGGCCCGGGGGCCATTTGCAGCCCGCAGCTAATTGTTTACCGGCCCGCCACACATTCTGGAAATGCTATTGCAAAAATAAAAATAAAACATTTAAAAAAGTAGAATGAGGTGAAATCTAACTAGAAAAAGTTGCAATGTGGACACAAAGCTGCCATGCAGGCTGTTTTTTCTTTCTTTTGTCTATCTTTATTTTTCTTTTTTTGCCATTGCTCAAAAAAAAAAAAAAAAAAAAACAATGTTATAATGAATTATTGACCTATTCATGGCTCCAATTATTTCAAATATTTCACTTTAACATGTTTTATGTGGAAAATATTGCATATATTGTGTGGTTGCCATACAAAAACATCAACGTTTTATTTGACAAAAGAGCATAAAACAAACAAAATAATAATTCAAACGTAAAATTGACAGATATATCTGAAGTTGATCTCGTAACTTAAGTGTTGAAAGTAAAAAAAAACTAATACAAATGTATCACTTTGAGTGGGGCACCTTAAGTATCCTAAATATATTAAATGGGATTTTATTTATCTTTTCACTGTGATTACCGGTACTCAAAAATAACAATGTATTAATATCAATGGTGTCTTGCATTATTGATGTTTTTAAGGCTCTAATTACTTCACATCAAACATTGCTTTCTGAATGTTTTGGGCAGTGGGGGAAATACTGCATATTTCACTTTTATTATAAAGAACAAAGTTGTCTTGACAGAAAAGGCATAAAACCTTTTTTATTTTTTTTATTTTATATCAACCTAAAGTTGATATACTGTAGAGATTTACTGTAAGCGTTAAATTAAAAAAATAAAACAATAATTTGACTTGTTTTTAACATTTTAATGACTTAGACCCTTTATGGTCCCCGGGAGCCCTAAAGGTAAAAAAAAAAAAAAAAAAATCCATATATTTTGTTATGATTTGAAAATGAAAACTATCAAAATGGCCCCCGCAGGCTTTAATTTTTCCGTGTGAGGCCCTCAGTGGAAAAAGTTTGGACACCCCTGTCCTACAGAAACCAAATTACAACAAAAAATATATTTCTCACCCCATTTTTTTTTTCCATTTCCATACATTTTGGAAAAAGCTCCATGAAGCCACCAGGGCGCCGCGGGTTGCTGACCCACCGGGTCAAGCTAATCAATATTAATACAAAGTATCTAAAAGATGTATGGATGGGTTTTAAAATAAAATGTAAATCATAACATATAAATAAAGTAAATCATCAAAAATATTTTACCCAAAGGAACAAAATGCATTTCTTCCTGCAGAAGATTATGTGCATTTGTTTTAGGGCTTTTTTTTTTCAGTTGCGGGTTGACAGTGGATGAGAAAGGGACGTGAGCAGCAGAAGGTGGAGGACATGTGGTCCATCCTTGATGAGCTCTCCGGGGAGATTACAGCAGGGGGGGATGGGGGGGGGGGGGGGACAGAGCCCTTCCTGTGCAGAGATTCATTCTGCAGTGCAGGTGACATACTAGACCCCCTCTCTTTAAACCTCTGTGCTAAATCTCCATTTTTATTTTTTTTAAATGTGCCGGAGCATGACGGCATATTTTTTTTTAGAAATATGCATACTGAGAGTTTTAATGTGCTCAGAATTGTCGCATTTTGCAGTCAATCTGTGGCCTTTGCACCACTTGTTGGTCAATCTCACAACGTTCTGCACACTGTGTCTGCTTGTAAGTACTCGGTGATTGTGCGCTGCCGAACATGCTCCTCTGCTCGCAAAACCGGCAATGTAATGATGTAATGTTCACCTCCCGGTACCCCAGCACCTCCAAAAACCCTCAAATCTAGACTCCAAAGTTAAGCTTCTCAGGTGGAATTATTTCCCATTCTTGCTTGATGTACAGCTTAAGTTGTTCAACAGTCCGGGGGTCTCCCTTGTGCTATTTTAGGCTTCACACATTTTCAATGGGAGACAGGTCTGGACTACAGGCAGGCCAGTCTAGTACCCGCACTCTTTTACTATGAAGCCACGTTGATGTAACACATGGCTTGGCATTGTCTTGCTGAAATAAGCAGGGGCGTCCACGGTAACGTTGCTTAGATGGCCGACATCCACAGTTTCCAAAAACAATTTGAAATGTGGACTCGTCAGACCACGGAACACTTTTCCACTTTGTATCAGTCCATCTTAGATGAGCTCAGGCCCAGCGAAGCCGACGGCGTTTCTGGGTGTTGTTGATAAACGGTTTTTTTCGCCTCGCATAGGAGAGTTTTAAGCTTGCACTTACAGATGTAGCGACCAACTGTAGTGACTGACGGTGGGTTTCTGAAGTGTTCCTGAGCCCATGTGGCGATATCCTTTACACACCGATGTCGCTTGTTGATGCAGTACAGCCTTAGCTGCTTACGTGCAGTGATTTCTCCAGATTCTCTGAACCCTTTTGATGATATTACGGAGTGTAGATGGTGAAATCCCTAAATTCCTTGCAATAGCTGGTTGAGAAAGGTTTTTCTTAAACTGTCCGACGTCCACAGTTTCCAAAAACAATTTGAAATGTGGACTCGTCAGACCACGGAACACTTTTCCACTTTGTATCAGTCCATCTTAGATGAGCTCAGGCCCAGCGAAGCCGACGGCGTTTCTGGGTGTTGTTGATAAACGGTTTTTTCGCCTCGCATAGGAGAGTTTTAAGCTTGCACTTACAGATGTAGCGACCAACTGTAGTGACTGACGGTGGGGTTTCTGAAGTGTTCCTGAGCCCATGTGGCGATATCCTTTACACACCGATGTCGCTTGTTGATGCAGTACAGCCTTAGCTGCTCACGTGCAGTGATTTCTCCAGATTCTCTGAACCCTTTTGATGATATTACGGAGTGTAGATGGTGAAATCCCTAAATTCCTTGCAATAGCTGGTTGAGAAAGGTTTTTCTTAAACTGTCCGACGTCCACAGTTTCCAAAAACAATTTGAAATGTGGACTCGTCAGACCACAGAACATTTTTCCACTTTGTATCAGTCCATCTTAGATGAGCTCAGGCCCAGCGAAGCCGACGGCGTTTCTGGGTGTTGTTGATAAACGTTTTTTTCGCCTCGCATAGGAGAGTTTTAAGCTTGCACTTACAGATGTAGCGACCAACTGTAGTGACTGACGGTGGGTTTCTGAAGTGTTCCTGAGCCCATGTGGCGATATCCTTCACGCACTGATGTCGCTTGTTGATGCAGTACAGCCTTAGCTGCTTACGTGCAGTAAATTCTCCAGATTCTCTGAACCCTTTTGATGATATTACGGAGCGTAGATGGTGAAATCCCTAAATTCCTTGCAATAGCTGGTTGAGAAAGGTTTTTCTTAAACTGTCCGACGTCCACAGTTTCCAAAAACAATTTGAAATGTGGACTCGTCAGACCACAGAACACTTTTCCACTTTGTATCAGTCCATCTTAGATGAGCTCAGGCCCAGCGAAGCCGACGGCGTTTCTGGGTGTTGTTGATAAACGTTTTTTTCGCCTCGCATAGGAGAGTTTTAAGCTTGCACTTACAGATGTAGCGACCAACTGTAGTTACTGACGGTGGGTTTCTGAAGTGTTCCTGAGCCCATGTGGCGATATCCTTTACACACCGATGTCACTTGTTGATGCAGTACAGCCTTAGCTGCTGACGTGCAGTGATTTCTCCAGATTTTCTGAACCCTTTGATGATATTACGGAGCGTAGATGGTGAAATCCCTAAATTCCTTGCAATAGCTGGTTGAGAAAGGTTTTTCTTAAACTGTTCAACAATTTGCTCACGCATTTGTTGACAAAGTGGTGACCTTTGCCCCATCCTTGTTTGTCAATGACTGAGCATTTCATGGAATCTACTTTTACACCCAATCATGGCACCCACCTGTTCCCAATTTGCCTTTTTCACCTGTGTTATGTTCCAAATAAGTGTTTGATGAGCATTCCTCAACTTTATCAGTATTTATTGCCACCTTTATCAGTTTGAACATGAAAATATGTTGTCTTTGTAGCATATTCAACTGAATATGGGTTGAAAATGATTTGTATTCCGTTTATATTTACATCTAACACAATTTCCCAACTCGTATGGAAACGGGGTTTGTGTAATTACTTGGAGGCTGAGTCACTTGGGTAATGTTTTTTTGGACTCCCCTCATCGTTAACGTTCGATCCTCTCAAACTTGTCACACAAAAGCACCTTTTATTGGTGGCGGCAAATGGCTAACAACGGTTGCTCCGCTGCCTCTCGTTGCTCACCGGCTGTGTGATGAACGCCGATACGAGCGGTGATTATGAGAATAGGTCAGCGCACCTAACCTTTTTGCAGCGAGGCAGGCGAAGCGGCTGCCTCGACGAGCGACAACCCTGAGGAGCGTCGAGGCTGAGTGCGTCCGACTGTTGACATTTGCCAAAGAAGCACCTGTCAGTCACCGGCACTTCCTGACAGGCGCGTTCTTTTTAAACCTGTTTTCCTTTATTGCGGCAAAGCCTCTCAAAAGATCACTTTGACACAGTTTTTACTCTTGACTTGAGTACCCGGGGGGGGGGGGGGGGGGGGGGGGGGGGGGGGGACAGGCTCAATGGCTTCCGCAAATATGTGGGGGGATTGGAGCTGTCAATCAGGCGGCCTAGTTGGGATGCAAAGGGAGGGCTCTGTGTGACAGGAGCAAGGTAGATCACAGCGCTTCTGTCCTGGATATGTCTGAGTGCTTTGTTTGTTTCCCACCACGAAGTCTGATTAAACACAAAATGTGGGTTTGTGAGTCATGTCATCGAAATACACCAATTTATATTCCAAACAACACCCCTATGTTAAGTCAAAAAAAACATCCTTTCCCAGCAGCCACAAGACATTAAAACAACGTTGAGAACTAGTTGAATTAGGTCCTGACGTTGAGAAACTCAAATACAACGTTGAAACAACATGCTTTTTGACGACGTTTCATCAATGTCGGGTTCTGACGTTGATTTGACCATTGAATTTTGGTCATTTTCCAACCAATATTTTGCAACACAAATACAACGTTGAAACAACATGCTTTTTGACAACGTTTATTCAATGTCAGGTTGCGACGTTGATTTGACCATTGAATTTTGGTCATTTCCCAACCAATATTTTGCAACACAAATACATGGTTGAACGTACATGCTTTTTGACGACGTTACATCAATGTTGGGTTCTGACGTTGATTTGGCCATTGAATTTTTGTCATTTTCCAACCAATGTTCCACAACAAAAATACAACGTTGAAACGACATGCTTTTTGACGACGTTTAATCAATGTTGGGTTCTGACATTGATGTGACCATTGAGTTTTGGTCATTTTCTAACCAATATTCTCCAACAAAAATGCAACGTTGAAACAAGCTTTTTCACGACATTTATTCAATGTCAGGTTGTGATGTTGATTTAAACATTGAATTTTGGTCATTTTCCAACCAATGTTCCACAACACAGAGGCAACGTTGAAACAACATGCTTTTTGACAACGTTTATTCAATGTCAGGTTGCGACGTTGATTTGACCATTGAATTTTGGTCATTTTCCCAACCAGACATTAAAACAACGTTGAGAACTAGTTGAATTAGGTCCTGACCTTGAGCAACACAAATACAACGTTGAAACAACATGCTTTTTGACGACGTTTAATCAATGTTGGGTTCTGACGTTGATGTGACCGTTGAATTCTGGTCATTTACCAACCAATATTCAACAACACAAATACAACGTTGAAACAACATGCTTTTTGACAACGTTTATTCAATGTCAGATTGAGACGTTGATTTGACCATTGAATTTTGGTCATTTCCCAACCAGACATTAAAACAACGTTGAGAACTTGTTGAATTAGGTCCTGACCTTGAGCAACTCAAATACAACGTTGAAACTACATGCTTTTTGGCGACGTTTCATCAATGTTGGGTTCTGACGTTGATGTGACCGTTGAATTTCGGTCATTTACCAACCAATATTCAACAACACAAATACAACGTTGAAACAACATGCTTTTTGACAACGTTTATTCAATGTCAGGTTGCGACGTTGATTTGACCATTGAATTGTGGTCATTTTCCAACCAGACATTAAAGGCCTACTGAAATGAGATTTTCTTATTTAAACGGGGATAGCAGGTCCATTCTGTGTCATACTTGATCATTTCGCGATATTGCCATATTTTTGCTGAAAGGATTTAGTAGAGAACATCGACGATAAAGTTCGCAACTTTTGGTCGCTGATAAAAAAAGCCTTGCCTGTACCGGAAGTAGCGTGACGTCACAGGTTGTGGAGCTCCTCACATCTGCACATTGTTTACAATCATGGCCACAAGAAGCGAGAGCGATTCGGACCGAGAAAGCGACGATTCCCCCATTAATTTGAGCGAGGATGAAAGATTCGTGGATGAGGAAAGTGAGAGTGAAGGACTAGAGGGCAGTGGAAGCGATTCAGATAGGGAAGATGCTGTGAGAGGCGGGTGGGACCTGATATTCAGCTGGGAATGAGTAAAACAGTAAATAAACACAAGACATATATATACTCTATTAGCCACAACACAACCAGGCTTATATTTAATATGCCACAAATTAATCCCGCATAACAAACACCTCCCCCCTCCCGTCCATATAACCCGCCAATACAAATCAAACACCCGCACAACACACTCAATCCCACAGCCGGGGGCCAGGCTGTGTATATATATATATATATATATATATATATATATATATATATATATATATATATATATATATATATTTAACATTGTCACCTTATCGATGGGAAAATTCAATATGATTTGCCTGAGCTGCTAGGAAACTCAGAGAGTAACAAGCGGTAGAAAATGGATTAGAAATGAAAAATAAAATAAAAATAAAAACACTTTTTATTTAAAAATACATACATATGCATAAAGAGATATACTGTAATAACTTGAAGTAAATAATGAAGATTAAAAACTAATTAAAAACAAAAAATTAAAAACAAGTTTTTTTGACCAAAAGCAGTCTTTTTCTCACACTTTTTTCTCATATAATTCGCAACAACAACAATTCTCATATTCTTTCTGTTTCTGTAATATGGCAATATTTTCTCGTAAAATGATTACCTTTTTATGTGAAATTATTACTTTTTAATGCAAAATGCCGGCATTTGTCATACAAAATTATGACTTTTAGCACAATATTGCCAATTTTTTGGTTGTTCTTGCAAAATAGTGACTTTTTTTGAGTAAAATTATGACTTTTGTCTTTAATTTTGCCAAGTAAAATTTCGATTATTATTATAATATTGCCAAAATTGTAAAGTTTTCTTATAAAATTGTGACTTTTGTCGACTATTTTCATAAAATTGCCAAAATCTAAAGCTTTTCTTGTAAAACTGAGACTGTTATTGAGTAAAATTCCGACTTTTATCATAATATCGCACAAATGCTTTTTTTTTTTTAACTTGGGACTTCCCGTGGGCAGGATTTTGGATGCTGGGGGGCCGGATCCTGCCCGCGGGCCGTAGTTTGGGGACCCCTGATGTATACACACCCACTTCGACACAAAACACCCCATAAAACACCCGTGATAAATCAAAAAAAGTAAACGGAAAAAACATTAAATGTTAAATGCGGCCTAAAAATGGGACTATATAGTTGAGTAATGCCATCAAAATACAACAATTAATGACACGTGTCGCTCGCCTGTACATTAAACGGCACATCAACTCTGAGTAAAAAACCCCATCAGTGGTAAATCAAAACAAGTGAAAGAATAAACCAGTTAATATGCCCAAATGTTGTACAATAGAGGTGAGCGGGCCTGTAAAGTGTGATTCAAAACACACCACCTCATCAAAATATGCTATTTTTGATGACTTGTTCACACCTGCCTCCTCACACAACTATGGAAATAACTCTACTGGTAATTCAGGAGAAAAGTGAACGCATAGACCGGGGGTCAGCAACCTAGTCTTTAGTGCTGGAGCATTTTTAAAAAAGCATTGAAAATGGAAAAAAGATGGGGGAAACATTTTTTTTGTTTGTTTTAGTATGTTTATTGTTTGAGGACAAACATGACACAAACCTTCCCAATTGTTAGAAAGTTAATATGTTTGTGTGCATGCGTCCCTCATGAGAGTATTTGGTGAACATCGTTTTGTCCTACTAATTTCGCCGGTTCTTGAACTCACCGTAGTGCGGACTGTAACAGTTTGTTTACATGTAAAATATTCCACTCCTTTGTCTCATTTTGTCCACCAAAAGTTTTATGCTGTGCGTGAAAGCACAACGGTGCGCTTTGTTGATGTCGTTGACTTGTGTGGAGTGCTAATCAGGCATATTTGGTCACTGCATGACTGCAATGCTAACATGCTATTTAGGCTAGCTGTATGTACATATTGCATCGTTATGCCTCATTTGTAGGTATATTTGAGCTCATTTAATATCCTTTACTTTTATCCTCTTTGTATATAATTTAGCTTTGCATGTCTCGTGACACATTATCTGTATGTAATATTGGCTGCTTTTCAGATTGTTGTTTGTGTGCCATGTTGTTCCAGACCACAGCAAACCAAAGATTGTAATAAATCTATTAAAAGAAGACAACCTGCCGTTTCCTTTAACTTGGACACACACATCTATACCTTTGGCCATTAAAATGCAGTAATTTCCAGACGTTATCTCACCTTCTGAGTAGCCTCTGATTTACTAATGGTTTGTAATGTTGTAAAAATGTGTAGAATAAATATTACATTTCAACATTTCTGAAGATTTGCATCAGCCTGCGACACAGTCGTTTTGATAGTAGGCTATTATAGCTAATATAGACACTTACGTCATGTGTTGCCTTCATTATAAGACTTGTATAGGGCTTTTCATTTTTTGCGGCTCCAGACAGATTGTTTTTTTGTATTTTTGGTCCAATATGGCTCTTTCAATGTTTTTGGTTGCCGACCCCTGGCATAGAGCATTAAATAAGAAATGTTTCATCGAATATGGGTCATTTGAAAATACAAGTTATAGCAATGAAAAGCTGAATGGCAGTACATTGTAGTGTCACTTCCATCGTACACCCAAGAGAGTGTGTTTTTCTCCTTTTACACACACACACACACACACACACACACACACACACATTTTATTGTATTTCTTACCTTCTTGAGACCTCCGAAAATTGCCTACCTCTTTAGGACCACCCTTTCTAGATATATAAAGATGTGTATTTACAACATTAATAATATATACATACTATGCAAACATAAAAAAGCTTGTTGTGAAACATGAGATGGAATTTCACAAGAAAAAGGTCACAATTTCACAAGAAAAAGGTCACAATTTCACAAGAAAAACTTAGAATTTTGGCAGTGCTATAATAAAAGTCGTAATTTTGCTCAACGCAAAATTTTACAAGAAAAACTGAACATTTGTGCAATATTATGATGAAAGTTGGAATTTTACCCAATAGTCGCAATTTTACAAGAAAGGCTTAAAATTTGGGCAACTTTATGAAAGGAGTCGTAATTTTACTGGACAAATAGTCACAATTTTATAAGAAAACTTCAAAATTTGGGCAATGTTATATTAATAATCGGAATTTTACTTGGCAAAATGATGACAAAAGTCATAATTCTACTCAAAAATTTCACCATTTTACAAGAACAACAAAACAATTGGCAATATTGTGAAAAAAGTCAGCATTTTATAGGACAAATGTCACTGTGGAAGTCTCTCTCCCTAGTGGGTTCTCCTGACGCTGACAAAGCTTCACGCTAGTCCGGATGTGATTATTGGCAGCGCACACACGCTATGATAGCACACACATTTTCAGTCTTGCTCCGTGACTTTTCAGTCTTTCTGGTCGTCTTCTTTTTGGACTCTCGTGTGCGTGTGTCTGTCCATTACCAACTCCAACCTCCCCCTGTTGTGTCTCTTGGCCCGGCCGCTGCTAATAAGCATGGCAGGTGATTGGATGATCAGCCCCAGCTGGGTAATCCAATCACCTGCCAGCTGTGCTTCGAGGCTGGTCCTTGCACACCCCGCTCCGCAGCAGGCCCGCAGACCACGCCCCCCTCCACAGTCACCATTTTGCCATAAAAATTAATAATTTTACATAAAAAAGTACCGTATTTTTCGGAGTATAAGTCGCTCCGGAATATAAGTCGCACCGGCCGAAAATGCATAATAAAGAAGGAAAAAAACATATATAAGTCGCACAAGTCGCATTTTTGGGGGAAATTTATTTGATAAAAGCCAACACCAAGAATAGACATTTGAAAGGCAATTTAAAATAAATAAAGAATAGTGAACAACAGGCTGAATAAGTGTACGTTATATGAGGCATAAATAACCAACTGAGAACGTGCCTGGTATGTTAACGTAACATATTATGGTAAGAGTCATTCAAATAAATATAACATATAGAACATGCTATACGTTTACCAAACAATCTGTCACTCCTAATCGCTAAATCCCATGAAATCTTATACGTCTAGTCTCTTACGTGAATGAGATAAATAATATTATTTGATATTTTACGCTAATGTGTTAATAATTCCACACATAAGTCGCTCCTGAGTATAAGTCGCACTATGAAACTATGAAAAAAACTGCGACTTATAGTCCGAAAAATGCGGTAATATTTTTTCCGAGAAAATATTGCAATATTACAGAAACAGAAAGAATATGAGAAATTGTTCCCAATTTTAGGAGGAAAAAAGTCGACACATTGTGAGAAAAAGACTGTTAATTGAATTTTTTTGTTTGTAATTGGTTTTTAATCTTCATTATTTACTTCAAGTTATTACAGTACGTCGCTATATACATTTTTTTTTTTTTTTTTTAATTAATTTTGGCCAAAGGGGGGCGCATTTCAATTTCTTACACACACTTCTTGTTGTCCAGAGGGGGAGCACTTCAAATTTTTACACACACTTGTTATTGCATATGTTGACCAGAGGGGGAGCACTTTTAAAACCGACACACAGTCAATTTGAAAAATCCCTCCTTTTTGGGACCACCCTCATTTTGATAGATTTCACCACCAGGGGTGCAAATGAGACTTTCTCTATTATTACCGTATTTTTCGGAGTATAAGTCGCTCCGGAGTATAAGTCACACCGGCCGAAAATGCATAATAAAGAAGGAAAAAAACATATATAAGTCGCACTGGAGTATAAGTCGCATTTTTTGGGGAAATGTCTTTGCTAAAAGCCAACACCAAGAATAGACATTTGAAAGGCAATTTAAAATAAATAAAGAATAGTGAACAACAGGCTGAATAAGTGTACGTTATATGAGGCATAAATAACCAACTGAGAACGTGCCTGGTATGTTAACGTAACATATTATGGTAAGAGTCATTCAAATAACTATAACATATAGAACATGCTATACGTTTACCAAACAATCTGTCACTCCTAATCGCTAAATCCCATGAAATCTTATACGTCTAGTCTCTTACGTGAATGAGCTAAATAATATTATTTGATATTTTACGGTAATGTGTTAATAATTTCACACATAAGTCGCTCCTGAGTATAGGTCGCACTATGAAACTATGAAAAAAACTGCGACTTATAGTCCGAAAAATGCGGTAATATTTTTTTCGAGAAAATATTGCAATATTACAGAAACAGAAAGAATATGAGAAATTGTTCCCAATTTTAGGAGGAAAAAAAGTCGACACATTGTGAGAAAAAGACTGTTAATGGAATTTTTTTGTTTGTAATTGGTTTTTAATCTTCATTATTTACTTCAAGTTATTACAGTAAGTCGCTATATACATATTTTTTAAAAAATGTTTTAATTAATTTTGGCCAAAGGGGGGCGCATTTCAATTCCTTACACACACTTCTTGTTGTCCAGAGGGGGAGCACTTCAAATTTGTACACACACTTGTTATTTCATATGTTGACCAGAGGGGGAGCACTTATAAAACCGACACAGTCAATTTGAAAAATCCCTCCTTTAGAAACAGAAAGAATATGGGAAATTGTTCCCAATTTTAGAAGGAAAAAAGTCAACACATTGTGAGAAAAAGACTGTTAATGGAATTTTTTTGTTTGTAATTGGTTTTTAATCTTCATTATTTACTTCAAGTTATTACAGTACGTCGCTATATACATATTTTTTTAAAAATTGTTAAATTAATTTTGGCCAAAGGGGGCCGCATTTCAATGTCTTACACACACTTCTTGTTGTCCAGAGGGGGAGCACTTCAAATTTTTACACACACTTGTTATTTCACATGTTGACCAGAGGGGGAGCACTTTTAAAACCGACACACAGTCAATTTGAAAAATCCCTCCTTTTTGGGACCATTCTAATCTTGATATATTTCACCACCGGGGGTGCAAATGAGACTTTCTCTATTAGATGCAATGCTTTTCCGTATTGGGACCATGATTTATGTCCTCATATGGACGGTACTTTTCCTTGTTGATGTCTCAAGAAGGGTAGAAATACAAGAACACACACACACACACACACACACCCATGCACCCTTTAAAGTCAATTGACAGGACATTTTCCTCACTGGTCCTGGCAGGAGCACAAATAGGGATGACTAAATAATTCAGGGCTGTGAGTCATCAATAGAGGAGACGTGGGATTAACGGCCAGGCTATAAACGTGGTTTTTTTTTTTTTGCTTGCAATAAACGACAAAAGCTGACAATCACTCGCCGGCCTCGGTGGAGTATGGCGTGTAAATCCACCAGCACACGCAGGGATCATGTTGTCAATACCGACCGAGTACGAGGCGCGCAGGCGGGGGGGATGTGTTGACGCTTATCGCTGACGGAACATATTTACAGCCGTACCATCAAACCGTGAGGGTCAAGTAAGAAGGTTTGTGAGATGTTTGCCGCCTTCTGGTGCTACGGAGACTGTTTGCAGCCATGATTCAGTCACGCGGCCAACACGGTGGATATCACATGGATGTGACTAAACATTGGGGTCTGGAAGAGTTTCTAGCCAGGACTACAACTAGTTGTCATAGTCTGTATTTGTCAATCAATCAATC
>NC_084739.1:10295267-10320267 GCF_033978785.1 Entelurus aequoreus | reverse complement strand
TGGAATTAACACATTATTATTAGGGATGTCCGATAATGGCTTTTTGCCGATATCCCATATTCCGATATTGTCCAACTCTTAATTACCGATTCCGATATCAACCGATACCGATATATACAGTCGTGGAATTAACACATTATTATTAGGGATGTCCGATAATGGCTTTTTGCCGATATCCCATATTCCGATATTGTCCAATTCTTAATTACCGATTCCGATATCAACCGATACCGATATGTACAGTTGTGGAATTAACACATTATTATTAGGGATGTCCGATAATGGCTTTTTGCCGATATCCCATATTCCGATATTGTCCAAATCTTAATTACCGATACCGATATCAACCGATACCGATATATACAGTCGTGGAATTAACACATTATTATTAGGGATGTCCGATAATATCTTTTTGCCGATATCCCATATTCCGATATTGTCCAAATCTTAATTACTGATTCCGATATCAACCGATACCGATATATACAGTCGTGGAATTAACACATTATTATTAGGGATGTCCGATAATGTCTTTTTGCCGATATCCCATATTCCGATATTGTCCAAATCTTAATTACCGATACCGATATCAACCGATACCGATATATACAGTCGTGGAATTAACACATTATTATTAGGGATGTCCGATAATGGCTTTTTGCCGATATCCCATATTCCAATATTGTCCAACTCTTAATTACCGATTCCGATATCAACCGATACCGATATATACAGTCGTGGAATTAACACATTATTATTAGGGATGTCCGATAATGGCTTTTTGCCGAGATCCGATATTCCGATATTGTCCAACTCTTAATTACCGATTCCGATATCAACCGATACCGATATATACAGTCGTGAAATTAACACATTATTATTAGGGATGTCCGATCATGTCTTTTTGCCGATATCCCATATTCCGATATTGTCCAAATCTTAATTACCGATACCGATATCAACCGATACCGATATATACAGTCGTGGAATTAACACATTATTATTAGGGATGTCCGATAATGGCTTTTTGCCGATATCCCATATTCCGATATTGTCCAACTCTTAATTACCGATTACGATATCAACCGATACCGATATATACAGTCGTGGAATTAACACATTATTATTAGGGATGTCCGATAATGGCCTTTTGCCGATATCCCATATTCCGATATTGTCCAACTCTTAATTACCGATTCCGATATCAACCGATACCGATATATACAGTCGTGGAATTAACACATTATTATTAGGGATGCCTGATAATGGCTTTTTGCCGATATCCCATATTCCGATATTGTCCAACTCTTAATTACCGATTCCGATATCAACCGATACGATATATACAGTCGTGGAATTAACACATTATTATTAGGGATGTCCGATAATGTCTTTTTGCCGATATCCCATATTCCGATATTGTCCAACTCCTAATTACCGATTCCGATATCAACCGATACCGATATATACAGTCGTGGAATTAACACATTATTATTAGGGATGTCCGATAATGGCTTTTTGCCGATATCCCATATTCCGATATTGTCCAACTCTTAATTACCGATTCCGATATCAACCGATACCGATATATACAGTCGTGGAATTAACACATTATTATTAGGGATGTCCGATAATGGCTTTTTGCCGATATCCCATATTCCGATATTGTCCAAATCTTAATTACCGATACTGATATCAACCAATACCGATATCAACCAATATCAACCGATACCAATATATACAGTCGTGGAATTAACACATTATTATGCCTAATTTGGACAACCAGGTATGGTGAAGATAAGGTCCTTTTTTTTTAAAATAATAAAATAAAATAAGATAAATACATTAAAAACATTTTCTTGAATAAAAAAGAAAGTAAAACAATATAAAAACAGTTACATAGAAACTAGTAATGAATGAAAATGAGTCAAAGTAACTGTTAAAGGTTAGTACTTTTAGTGGAGCAGCAGCACGCACAATCATGTGTGCTTACGGACTGTATCCCTTGCAGACTGTATTGATATATATTGATATTAGGGATGTCCGATAATATCGGCCTGCCGATATTATCGGCCGATAAATGCGTTAAAATGTAATATTGGAAATTATCGGTATCAGTTTTTTATTATCTGTATCGGGTTTTTTTTTTTTTTTTTTTTTTTTTTTTTTTAATAAATCAACATAAAAACACAAGATACACTTACCATTAGTGCACCAACCCAAAAAACCTCCCTCCCCCATTTACACTCATTCACACAAAAGGGTTGTTTCTTTCTGTTATTAATATTCTGGTTCCTACATTATATATCAATATATATCAATACAGTCTGCAAGGGATACAGTCCGTAAGCACACATGATTGTGCGTGCTGCTGGTCCACTAATAGTACTAACCTTTAACAGTTAATTTTACTCATTTTCATTAATTACTAATTTCTATGTAACTGTTTTTATATTGTTTTACTTTCTTTTTTATTCAAGAAAATGTTTTTAATTTAGTTATCTTATTTTATTTTTATTTTTTAAAAAGTACCTTATCTTCACCATACCTGGTTGTCCAAATTAGGCATAATAATGTGTTAATTCCACGACTGCATATATCGGTTGATATCGGTATCGGTTGATATCGGTATCTGTAATTAAAGAGTTGGACAATATCGGATATCGGCAAAAAGCCATTATCGGACATCCCTAATTGATATATAATGTAGGAACCAGAATATTAATAACAGAAAGAAACAACCCTTTTGTGTGAATGAGTGTGAATGGGGGGAGGGAGGTTTTTTGGGTTGGTGCACTAATTGTAAGTGTATCTTGTGTTTTTTATGTTGATTTAATTAAAAAAAACACCAAAAAAAACGATACCGATAATTAAAAAAACGATACCGATAATTTCCGATATTACATTTTAAAGCATTTATGGGACATCTCTAATTATTATGCCTAATTTTGTTGTGATGCCCCGCTGGATGCATTAAACAATGTAACTTTAATAGCAGGGGGTGTATATTGTAGCGTCCCGGAAGAGTTAGTGCTGCAAGGGGTTCTGGGTATTTGTTCTGTTGTGTTACGGTGCGGATGTTCTCCCGAAATGTGTTTGTCATTCTTGTTTGGTGTGGGTTCACAGTGTGGCGCATATTTCTAACAGTGTTAAAGTTGTTTATACGGTCACCCTCAGTGTGACCCGTATGGCTGTTGACCAAGTATGCATTGCATTCACTTATGTGCGTGTGAAAAGCCGCGTGTATTATGTGACTGGGCCGGCGGCACGCTGTTTGTATGGAGGTAAAGCGGACGTGACGACAGGTTGTAGAGGACGCTACAGGCAGTGGCTTTAAGGCACGCCCCCAATAATGTTGGCCGGGTGGAATCGGGAGATTTTCGGGAGGGGCACTGAAATTCGGGAGTCTCTCGGGAAAATCGGGAGGTTGAAACTGATACCGATAATTTCCGATTTTACATTTTAAAGCATTTATCGTCCGATAATATCGGCAGTCCGATATTATCGGACATCTCTATTAATAAGTGTGTGTGGCATATTTAGGGCCTAAAACTGGGTTGTGTTTGTAGGCATTTAACTTCTTCTTTTGGCAGTTGAAGATTGACAGGGAGGAAAATGCAAAACATATATTGAGAATTCTTTATATGTACAACATACACTATATTGCCAAAAGTATTCGGCCACCTGCCTTGACTCACATATGAACTCCAAGTGTCATCCCATTCCTAACCCATAGGGGTCAATATGATCTGGGTCCACCTTTTGCAGCTATTACAGCTTCAACTCTTCCGGGAAAGGCTGTCCACAAGGTTGCGGAGTGTGTTTATAGGAATTTTCTTCCAAAAGCGCTTTGGTGATGTCACACACTGATGTTGGTGGAGAAGGCCTGGCTCTCAGTCTCCGTTCTAATTCATCCCAAAGGTGTTCAATCGGGTTCAGGTCCAAACTGTTCCCACAAAGGCCTGGCTCTCAGTCTATGGCGTCACATTAGTACCAAAAATCCAAGCGCGTAAAAACTGTTATCGCGCGCTGATTCTCCACTTCGTGCGCGCGCGCGGCGTCTTCTTGCGTGCGCGTGGTGCCTTTCTGCGCGCGCGCTGTCTCGGTCTGTGCGCTGTCATGTTTCATTTTGGTACTTTGGGGGCGGGGCATGCTTAGACCGCCCCTTCTTTCTGATTGGCTTTGAAAAAAAGAAAAAGAAAAATACAACTTCAAGTAGGTTGTAAAAAAAAGGCAGATGAAGTGAAACTATAGCAATGCTTTTCTTTCCACTCTCTCCTGCACACCACACAGATACTCATGTTATGAGAAGTATATTGTTTCAAAAATATTAACATTAATTGTTGATATTTTAAACATCTTTCAGATTACATTGCTCGAATTCAAAAACCACTTTACTACACAAATATTAGGCCCAATGTGCAAGATTATTCTATTAGTATTAGTTATTTTTATGTTTTATCATATCTTAGCTTATTTTTATGTTTTATAATATCTTAGCCTATTTTTATATGGTCTTATTATATTTATATTTCAGTTTTTATTGTATTTTATTTTATTTTATAGTTTTTCATATTGTAGTTTATTTTTATGTTTGATTATATCTTATCTTATTTCATATTATTTTTGGACTTTTACCTGATGTGTATTTTAATTATTTTTAATCCATTTATTTGATCATCTAGTGTTTCCTCAAAGAGCCCTCTGGATCTCCACGTCCAGAGGGTTCCTGTGATTGGCTATTGTCATTGTGTTGTTATTATTATTGTTGTTGTTGTTTGTTTATTTTTATGTACATGTTTGACTGTCTTCATGGGGTGTGGGTGTTATTTCTCATTTTGTTTTTAACTATGTAAAGCACTTTGAGCTGCATTTTAAATGTATGAAAAGTGCTTTATAAATAAAAATGTATTATTATTATTTTTAGTAATAGTACCCTTACAATCACTCCAAACCAGTTCAATAACTTACCTCTTTTTCAGCTAACATTTTTTTATCCACTTCTTCCTCCGTAAATCTTGATACATATTGACGATGACCCGCCCTGCTATACTTCTGATTGCTCAAAGCCAATCAGAAAGAAGGGGCGGTCTAAGCATGCCCGCCCCCAAAGTACCAAAATGAAACATGACAGCGCACCTAAATGAAACATGACAGCGCACAGACCGAGACAGCTCGCGCGCGGAAAGGCACCACGCGCGCGCAAAAGGGTGTCGTGCGCGCGCACGAAGTGGAGAATCAGCGCGCGATAACAGTTTTTACGCGCTTGGATTTTTGGAACTAATGTGACGCCATATCAGTCTCCGTTCTAATTCATCCCAAAGGTGTTCAATCGGGTTCAGGTCCAAACTGTTCCCACAAAGTTGGAAACACTGAACTTGAAGTGCCATCCCATGGAATTGTCCAAAATGTTTTGGTATCCTGGACCATTCAAAGTTCCTTACACTAGAACTAAGGGGCCAAGCCCAACTCCTGAAAAACAACCCCACACCATAATTCCTCCTCCACCAAATTTCACACAATGCAGTCCGAAATGTAGCGTTCTCCTGGCAACCTCCAAACCCAGACTGGTCCATCAGATTGCCAGGTGGAAAAGCGTGACTCACCAGTCCAGAGAAGGCGTCTCCACTGCTCTAGAGTCCAGTGGCGACGTGTTTCACACCAATGCATCCCACGCTTTGCATCGGCTGCTCGGCCATGGAAACCCATTCCATGAAGCTCTCTGCGTACTGTACGTGGGCTCATTGGAAGGTCACGTGAAGTTTGGAGCTCTGTAGCAACTGACCGTGCAGAAAGTCGGCGACCTCTTTGCACTATGCGCTTCAGCATTCGCCGTGGTGGTGGTAGTGTTATGCTCCGGGCCTGTTTTGCTGCCAATGGAACTGGTGCTTTACAGAGAGTAAATGGGACAATGAAAAAGGAGGATTACCTCCAAATTCTCCAGGATAAGCTAAAATCATCAGCCCGGAGGTTGGGTCTTGGGCGCAGTTGGGTGTTCCAACAGGACAATGACCCCCAAACACACGTCAAAAGTGGTAAAGGAATGGCTAAATCAGGCTTGAATGAAGGTTTTAGAATGGCCTTCCCAAAGTCCTGACTTTAAACGTGTGGACAATGCTGAAGAAACAAGTCCATGTCAGAAAACCAACACATTTAGCTGAACTGCACCAATTTTGTCAAGAGGAGTGGTCAAAAATTCAAGCAGAAGCTTGTGGATGGCTACCAAAAAGTGCCTTATTGCAGTGAAACTTGCCAAGGGACATGTAAGCAAATATTAACATTGCTGTATGTATACTTTTGACCCAGCACATTTGCTCACATTTCCAGTAGACCCATAATAAATTCATAAAAGAACCAAACTTCATGAATGTTTTTTTGTGACCAACAAGTATGTGCTACAATCACTCTATCACAAACAAATAAGAGTTGTAGAAATGATTGGAAACTCAAGACAGCCATGACATTATGTTCTTTACAAGTGTATGTACACTTTTGACCATAACTGTATATGTGTATAAATATATATATATATGTGTATAAATATATATATATATATATATATATATATATATATATATATATATATATATATATATATATATATATATATATATATATATATATATATTAGGGATGTCCAATAATGGCTTTTTTGCCGATATCCGATATTCCGACAGCCATGACGGTATGTTCTTTACAAGTGTATGTCAACTTTTGACCATAACTGAATATGTGTATAAATATATATATATATATATATATATATATATATATATATATATATATATATATATATATATATATATATATATATATATATATATATATATATATATGTATATATATATATATGTGTATATATATATATATATATATATATATATATATATATATATATATATATATATATATATATATATGTATATATATATATATATATATATATATTAGGGATGTCCAATAATGGCTTTTTTGCCGATATCCGATATTGTCCAACTCTTAATTACCGATACCGATATCAACCGATACCGATATATACAGTCATGGAATTAACACATTATTATGCCTAATTTGGACAACCAGGTATGGTGAAGATAAGGTCCTTTAAAAAAAAAATAATAATGAAATAAAATAAAATAAAATAAATTTCTTGAATAAAAAATAAAGTAAAACAATATAAAAACAGTTACATATAAACTAGTAATTAATAAAAATGAGTAAAATTAGCTGTTAAAGGTTAGTACTATTAGTGGACCAGCAGCACGCACAATCATGTGTGCTTACGGACTGTATCCCTTGCAGACTGTATTGATATATATTGATATATAATGTAGGAACCAGAATATTAATAACAGAAAGAAACAACCCTTTTGTGTGAATGAGTGTAAATGGGGGAGGGAGGTTTTTTTGGGGGTTGGTGCACTAATTGTAAGTGTATCTTGTGTTTTTTATGTTGATTTAATTAAAAAAAAAAAAAAACCTAGCGGTAATAAAAAAACGATACCGATAATTTCCGATATTACATTTTAAAGCATTTATCGGCAGGCCGATATTATCAGACATCTCTAATATATATATATATATATATATATATATATATATATATATATATATATATATATATATATATATATATATATACACTACCGTTCAAAAGTTTGGGGTCACATTGAAATGTCCTTATTTTTGAAGGAAAAGCACTGTACTTTTCAATGAAGATAACTTTAAACTAGTCTTAACTTGAAAGAAATACACTCTATACATTGCTAATGTGGTAAATGACTATTCTAGCTGCAAATGTCTGGTTTTTGGTGCAATATCTACATAGGTGTATAGAGGCCCATTCCCAGCAACTATCACTCCAGTGTTCTAATGGTACAATGTGTTTGCTCATTGGCTCAGAAGGCTAATTGATGATTAGAAAACCCTTGTGCAATCATGTTCACACATCTGAAAACAGTTTAGCTCGTTACAGAAGCTACAAAACTGACCTTCCTTTGAGCAGATTGAGTTTCTGGAGCATCACATTTGTGGGGTCAATTAAACGCTCAAAATGGCCAGAAAAAGAGAACTTTCATCTGAAACTCGACAGTCTATTCTTGTTCTTAGAAATGAAGGCTATTCCACAAAATTGTTCGGGTGACCCCAAACTTTTGAACGGTAGTGTATATATATATATATATATATATCAGTGGAGGCTGGTGACTTCCAGAATTGAGGAGGCCATTTTTTTCCGCTTGCTCACTTCACTCGCGATGGAATGTTCCCTGTTCTCTTATCTGTCTTTGTGCTGGCCAAAGGCATACTATTTGGAGTGTAAGCTACAGTCAGAAAGTTCTTGCTGATGCAATTCATTGTGCAGAGCTTAGCCTTGTGCCTTCCTGAAGAAATTACATTGCTGTAAGTCTATGAGCCTGCCTGATAATTAAGCTGAGAAATGACATTTGGATGTTATATAAACGCCAAGTGAACATGTGTAAAAGGCAGGAATTTTAATTATGTAGTTAAAAACAATTTTGTTTAGCTTACATTTTTCATTCTTCTACAGCTTCAACATGTAATCACCAATTTAATCAAGTTTAGCATATAAAAAAGATAAGATAACACTTTCTTTATCATATGTAGTTTTATTCAATATATTTAATATAAAATATGTAAAAATATGGTTCCAGTTGGCTTTATCTGCTGAGAAACACAGACAAAATGGAGTGTTATTACTACTGAGAACTAGTGGTGTAACACTGGTAGAGACATCTAATTACCGTAATTTCCGGACTATAAGCCGCACCTGACTATAAGCCGCACCAGCTAAATTTAGGGGAAAATACAGATTGCTCCATATATAAGCCGCACCCGAGTATAAGCCGCAGGGTTTTGATGTGTAATTACCGTAGTATATAGGGGTTCCTGCTACCACGGAGGGGATTGTCGGGACAGAGATGACTGTTTGGGAACGCAAAGCGTCCCATTTATTAACAATAAATCTTTCAATCATTCAATCAAACTTTCACATCTTTGACATGGCGAACAGCATTCGTGCAGAGTACAAATAATACAACGGTGCAAAGTAATACAAAGTGCTCGCCTGTACGTTATCAAAATAACCAGCCTACCGGTATATGAAAAGTCAGTCTTTAATCATTGTGTCATCGTCTTCCTCCTGCGTACTAAAACCACCGAAATCCTCTTCGTCGGTGTCGGAGAAGAACAGGCCGTAAATAAGCCGCACCCTTGTATAAGCCGCAGGGACCAAAACGAGGGGAAAAAGTAGCGGCTTATAGTCCGGAAATTACGGTAGTTCAACTCACATCTGGTTTAGCTGAGGGGCGGCATGCTCTCTCCTGGACTCCACTCCACAGGTTGGTGCTGGCTTCATTTACTGAGAAATACAGGACATGAAATTTTGTGTTATTACTACTGAGAACTAGTGGTGTAACACTGCTATTACTACTGAGAACTAGTGGTATAACACTGGTAGAGATTTCAACCCACCTCTGGTTTAGCTGAGGGGCGAGGGGCTCTCTCCACGACTCCACTCTACGGGTTGCAACTGGCTTCATCTACTGAGAGACATGAAATGGAGTGTTATTACTACTGAGAACTAGTGGTGTAACACTGGTAGACACCCAGTTCATCCAAAAAGTAATTCAGATTGTACTGCAATTTCTTGAGAGCAAAGTAGTGAGAATACTCACAGGTCGTGTGGATCCAGAACGTGTCCAACTCAGCCATCCATCCCCAGATTAAAAAAAAACTGTAACGTTGATTGCAAAAACGGTCTTGTCTCTGCTTTTTGTTTCCCTTCAACAATTAAAAAAAAAGTACAAAAGAAAATGAAATATAGCCTAGCCCAAGATCTCAAATTGCGCCAGAATCTCGCCGATTTCCGAGGTCGTTTTAAGCAAAAGTATTTGGCTATATGAGCTATAAACTTCACGGATGATAGCCAGGGGTGTTCTCTAAATTTCCTGAAAAGCACAAGTTGATAGGACACTCGTAGCCACTATGGCGAGTGTTTGTTTGACTGAAGTGGCTGGCGAATTCTCAAAATGGCTTCTGTGTTGATAGGAAAGGAAAGGATTGATTCCAAATGAACCAGTAGCATGTGATTGGACGAACAAAATGTCAATCTTTCAGCCCTGGACACAATGCATGGTGAGGCCAGGCCTCCGTTGCCCACCCATTTTCAGTGATCTGGCCAATCACATATTTGCATGAAAAAGCATGCATTACATTGACTTCTATGAGAAGCTAATTTCCTAGGGGAGGCCTGGCCTCCCTTAATACAAACTGATAGGGAAATCTGGCCTGTTGCTTTACAATTGCAATATTGGGTTTTAGCCATGGGAACATTTAGATTTATGAACAAAACTAAAATAATATGAATATAAAAAATAAAAAATATGTTTTTTGTTAAAATAAATAAATAAAATAAATATATTTATTGTTTTTTTTAAATCTCTCTCTTCTCTCAAATTATTGGGGAGGCCAGGCCTCCTCCACCTCTATGGAGGAGCCTCCACTGATATATATATATATATATATATATATATATATATATATATATATATATACAAACGTATATATTAATCAAAACTGGATGTCATCCAGTAGAATCCATGACCGTTTCTTGAACTGGACCCGCATGGTGACTCGTGTATTGCATTGCACAGGCGTGTGTGTGTGTGTGTGTGCATATGTGTGTGTGCATGTGAGTGTGTGTGTTTGCTGGGGTCACCGGTTGTCTAGTCTTACTACAACATCAACACAAAAGTCTGAGTGATGGTTGCGTTATGCTTTCTCCGCATGAGCAGATTCGCTGCGCCTCCCCAAGGATTTGCTGAGCATTGCCTCTGCTTCAACTCATTCTTTATTTATATATATATATTTTTTGCTTTATACTTTTATTTTTTTTAATCTGCTCTGTAACTGCAGCCTTAATTGAGCCTCTGGCAAGCCAAGTTATGACATCTAAAGTCCTGTCCTCAGGACCTGTCGCTTGATTTGCAGCTTAAATGAAGTGGTTTGAATGGCAGAGTCCATTAGCACAGAGCCTGAAGACTTAATGAAAGACTAATTACGCTTTGCGCTAAGAGACCAGAGAGCCAAGTAAAAGCATCAAGGGTTAGATATGCCAAACGTGGGTGGCTGCTACTATGAGCTGATTTAATGGCAGCCGCTGTCCACCACCACATTTGGACTGCGATCTCTCGGACACTAGGGCTGACCGGATGCAATGGACGTCGAGTGGATCTAACATAATATTGTGAAAGTCCAGTCAATAGTGGATCTAACATAATATTGTGAAAGTCCAGTCAATAGTGGATCTAACATAATATTGTGAAAGTCCAGTCCATAGTGGATCTAACATAATAGTGAGAGTCCAGTCCATAGTGGATCAAACATAATAGTGTGAGAGTCCCGTCCATAGTGGATCTAGCATAATATTGTGAGAGTCCAGTCCATAGTGGATCTAACATAATAGTGAGAGTCCAGTCCATAGTGGATCTAACATAATAGTGAGAGTCCAGTCCATAGTGGATCTAACATAATAGTGAGAGTCCAGTCCATAGTGGATCTAACATAATAGTGAGAGTCCAGTTCATAGTGGATCTAACATAATAGTGAGAGTCCAGTTCATAGTGGATCTAGCATAATAGTGAGAGTCCAGTCCATAGTGGATCTAGCATAATAGTGAGAGTCCAGTTCATAGTGGATCTAACATAATAGTGAGAGTCCAGTTCATAGTGGATCTAACATAATAGTGAGAGTCCAGTCCATAGTGGATCTAACATAATAGTGTGAGTCCAGTCCATAGTGGATCTAACATAATAGTGTGAGTCCAGTCCATAGTGGATCTAACATAATAGTGTGAGAGTCCAGTCCATAATGGATCTAACATAATAGTGAGAGTCCAGAGATGTCCCCAACTGATGCACAGGCGAGCGGTCCACCCCGGGTCCCGACTCTGGACAGCCAGCACTTCATCCATGGCCACCGGACCTGTGCCCCCCCTTCCACAAGGGAGAGGGGGGCAGAGCAGAAAAGAAAAGAAACGGCAGATCAACTGGTCTAAAAGGGAGTCTATTTAAAGGCTAGAATATACAAATTAGTTTTAAGATGGGACTTAAATGCTTCTACTGAGGTAGCATCTCTAACTGTTACCGGGAGGGCATTCCAGAGTACCGGAGCCCGAATAGAAAACGCTCTATAGCCCGCAGACTTTTTTGGGGCTCTGGGAATCACTAATTAGCCGGAGTTCTTTGAACACAGATAATAGCATTTTATCATACAAGATTACTAAAGTGGGATTTCAAATAGTTATCGATATTTGTTTACAATGCGTGTTCTTGAAAGTACCTTATTTTCGGGACCATAGGGCGCACCGGATTATAAGGCGCACTGTTGATGAGCGGGTCTATTCAGGTCTATTTTCATACAAATTATAGGGCGCATTAAAGGTGTCATATATATTTTTTCTAAATGTAAAATACCTCCTTGTGGTCTACATAACACGTAATGGTGGTTCTTTGGTCAAAATGTTGCATAGATGATGTTTTACAGATCATCTTCAAGCCGCTTTCTGACAGTCGCTTCAGGATGCGCCGTTTTGTGGGCGGGTCTTATTTACGTGGCTCACCTTCGACAGCGTCTTTTCGTGGCTCACTAGTACAACAACAACGCCGGAAATGTGTCCCGTGAAAAACCGTTCGACCGGAACTCTCTAACAACTAAAGTTCCTTGGGTGAATAATGTAAACTCACTACACCGGTATGTTTTAGCGCTTCCGTGGCGAGTTTACTGACAGATATAAGTAAGAACTTTACACTACTTTATATTAGAAATGGCAACAGCGGAGGATGAATGTCACATAACAAGAAGATAGAGAAAAATAAGAAGCTTATCGACTATGGTATCGGCACCGACTACAAAGGCGGACGCGCGCAAATTTTCAGGACTTATGCAGATCCCAAATACAGATCAGCAGGTACCAGAAAGTCAGAAAAGTTGCTTTTGCATAATATTGCGAAACAAAACGCCAGATAATATGTCTTACCTTGTACACACACCATAATAATACTCCTATGTTGAAGCACAGTACAATCCATCAAGCGGTGCGGCTTCATAGCTTACCAAAGTCCTACTAAAACATTTTTGAGCGCCGTGTGTAATGTTCTATATTTTCAATGGAACATATACAATTTTGGTGTTGTTTACTTGAGTCATATTGCAGTCTACACGTATCTCTTATGAATCTTTCTGTGTGGAGTTTGCATGTTCTCCCCGTGACTGGGCATAGGTTGATTGGCAACACTACATTGGCCCAAGTGTGTGAATGTTGTCTGTCTGTGTTGGCCCTGCGATGAGGTGGCGACTTGTCCAGGGTGTGTGCCCCGCCTTCCGCCCGAACGCAGCTGATATAGGCCCCCTGCCACCCCGATAGGGACAAGCGGTAGAAAATGGATGGATGGATGGAAGTGCCGAGAAGCATAGGGAAGGTGATCCGTAGCTGCAAATCACAATGATCCGGCCCCGGTCCAAAAAAGCATCTTGATTGGCAACCAGAAACATGCGCTTATACAGGAGTAGTGGCAAACAGGAAATGGAAACAAAAATAACAGCACTGGACAGGAAATACAAGAAAATAATTGGCATAAAAGATTGTGACAATTTCTATTGACAGGGGTCATTAGTAGAAATGTCCGATAATGGCTTTTTTGCCGATATTCCGATATTGTCCAACTCTTAATTACCGATTCCGATATCAACCGATACCGATATATATACAGTCGTGGAATTAACGCATTATTATGCCTAATTTTGCTGTGATGGCCCGCTGGATGCATTAAACAATGTAACAAGGTTTTCCAAAATAAATCAACTCAAGTTATGGAACTGCCATATTTATTATTGACGTCACAAAGTGCATTATTTTTTTTTTAACGTGCCTCAAAACAGCAGCTTGGAATTTGGGACATGCTCTCCCTGAGAGAGCATGAGGAGGTTGATGTGGGCGGGGTTGGGGTGGGTACCGTAGCGTCCCGGAAGAGTTAGTGCTGCAAGGGGTTCTGGGTATTTGTTCTGTTGTGTTACGGTGGGGATGTTCTCCCGAAATGTGTTTGTCATTCTTGTTTGGTGTGGGTTCACATTTTGGCACATATTTGTAACAGTGTTAAAGTTGTTTATACTGTCACCCTCAGTGCGACCTGTATGGCTGTTGACCAAGTATGCCTTGCATTCACTTGTGTGTGTGAAAAGCTGTAGATATTATGTGACTGGGCCGGCACGCAAGGCAGTGCCTTTAAAGCATACCTGCCAACCTTGAGACCTCCGAATTGGGGAGATGGGGGGGGCGGGGTTGGTGGTAGCGGGGGTTTATATTGTAGCGTCCCGGAAGAGTTAGCGCTGCAAGGGGTTCTGGGTATTTGTTCTGTTGTGTTTATGTTGTGTTACGGTGCGGATGTTCTCCCGAAATGTGTTTGTCATTCTTGTTTGGTGTGGGTTCACAGTGTGGCACATATTTGTAACAGTGTTAAAGCTGTTTATACGGCCACCCTCAGTGTGACCTGTATGGCTGTTGACCAAGTATGCCTTGCATTCACTTGTGTGTGTGAAAAGCCGTAGATATTATGTGACTGGGCCGGCATGCAAAGGCAGTGCCTTTAAGGTTTATTGGCGCTCTGTACTTCTCCCTACGTCCGTGTACACAGCGGCGTTTTAAAAAGTCATACATTTTACTTTTTGAAACCGATACCGATAATTTCCAATATTACATTTTAAAGCAATTATCGGCCGATAATATCGGCAGTCCGATATTATCGGACATCTCTAGTCATTATGTTATGATTATGTTGTGTAAAAAGAGGAGGATGCCTGATGTGGTTCCATGTGGTTTTTGTGCAGTTTGACTAGAACAAGACATTCTAATAAAACCAAAGAAGCTAAAAAATAAATAAATAAAAAGAGAAGGTGACTTAAATTGTCACTCAATCAGCGCAATGTGACATGAGGAGAGGCTGCCGGCCGCCTATTTTAGTCCAGATGGAGTCCTGGCAGAACTTAGTCAACACTCAAAGGTGAATTAGCATGCAGACAGTGCAGGAGCTGTCTCCACTCCAGGCTGTCTCCACTCCAGGCAGCTCATGTCCGCAGTGAATGAGGGAGAGGTCGGGCTCATTTGCACTGGCTTCCTTCTCCAGTCCAGTCAATTGATCAATCCAGCCTGAGGCTCTGCTCTGATTGAATTACCAGGCCAGCACTGCAGGAGAGCAATATTTTGGACTTGTAAGAACAAACAAGCCCACACACACACACACACACACACACACACACACACACACACACACACACACACACACACACACACACACACACGCGTGCACAGTTAAGTGTTTGCATGCTACATTGACCCGTAGCTTTTCTCTTTTTTTTCTAAGCTTATCTCCAGCAGAGAGGTCAGCCTGAATGTTGCAATCAATCAATTGGCCTCACATTGCAGCAAAGACACGAGATAAGATAAGGAAAGTCTCTCCTAAAGCTGCACTCAGTCACACCATGTTGTTAGTAACGCTATTATTCATTATTATTTATTACCTAGATCAGGGGTGGGCAATTAATTTTTACCGGTGGGCCTTATGAGCAACCCGAGCACTGCTGGAGGGCCACACCGACCAATATTTCAATTAAATTTTGCCCAAATTATTTTTAATGTACCGTAAGATAAATAATAATAATAATAATATTTTCATTTAACCTAACTTATCTTTATACAAAAGCAAATGGCTTTTGATGGTTTTATTTTTAACACTTTCTTACATAACACTTCCTGATGTATAATACAATGCAAAAATGTCAATTTCTGACACTTTATCCTAAGGTGATTGGCGAAGAAGGAGGAAGCCTTGCTGTTGCGGAAATGAGGAGTGAGGATAGACGTGCGTGTGGAAAGAACGAGATAAGTTGAGCTGTGTTAGTATAGGTTGCTCCATAAAAGTTTTAAAAAGAGCGTCAGACTTGGTGTGCACTTCTTCTGGACGCTACAATTGGTGTCAGAAGTGGGATGAAATGCCTCCCGGTTCGCTTTGCCATCAAACCTGGGAGTCTTCATTGAGGGCGGAATTCCCCCATGCCAAGCAGCGTGCGCTGCACCTGTAGACGCTGCCTCTCTCCTTCCTCCCTCCCTCTCTCTCTCTCTCTCTTTGCGGCGAGCTCCTCACGTCCGGGATTCACACAGACATCTGCAGTCGCTGCCGGCACCTTAAGTCCCCACTCAATGAGCACACAAGCAGCGCAGTATGCACAAACTTTTACTTATGCTACCAAATGTAGCGTCCAGAAGAAGTGCACACCAAGTCTGACGCTCTTTATAAACTTTTATTGAGCAAGCTATACTAACACAGCTCAACTTATCTCGTTCCTTCCACACGCACTTCGATCCTCACTCCTCATATCCGCAACTCAAGAACACAACATCCACTTCAGCAGGTCGTTACACTATATTCTTTAAACACAGCAACCTGTGCAGTCCATGTCTTGTTGAAAACACGCCATTCGTCATCAACTTTTCTCTTTTTAGCGTCTCGGGTGTAAACCGTGCATCACTTGTCGCTGTGCACCTTCACTCACAGGTTACACACGGACATACGCCCGTAAATAACACGTATCAAAATAAAAGCAGCACAGTTGTATTGCACGCAGTGTTTCCCATAAACTGCCAAGATACATGTGGCGGTGGGGGCGTGACTATGGGCGTGGTCACCATGACATCATCGAGTAATTTGCATAATGTACTACAATGATATGATTTTCTCTAAAAAGGCTCAAAAAATGTATACTTACTAATTAATAATAACAGTTTTGTTTTAAACGTCCATCCATCCATCCATCCATTTTACAATATAATTACAACACTTTATGTACATATTTTTATACAGATTTGAACAATAAGTTATTCACTGAAATATATTTATTAATTGTGGTTCTTACAAAAAATATATCTTATAAAATATAAAAGCTAAAATGTCTCTTAAAGCTCTGCCCCTTTAATTAGTGCATACTAAATAATTTAACTTTAGCCTACTACTACAACCATATTATTTACCAGCAACATAAAGTGAAACAGAGGCAGAGGTGTCCTGCCACAGTCAGTAACAAATAAACATAAAACAGTAGTGGTCAAATACAAATAAGGCAACAAGAGAAGTATCCTACACTTCTCTTTTGTAAAGTAAATCTGAACAGCCGATATGGGCATCTACATCAACTATATGATTTGCCTGAGAAGCTGGACAGGACAAAAAAAAAACAAAAAAAAAATGTATTTATTTTTTATTTTATTTTATTTGTGGCGGACGTAATTCTTTCGTGGCGGGCCGCCACAAATAAATGAATGTGTGGGAAACACTGACGCATGACATAGATGTTTTTTAAAATGTATTTTGTAATTTGTGATTGCCGCTGCGCGCACGAGCATACGTCCACACGGAAGTAATACAAATAACGCTTTTCAAAACAAAAGCAGCACCGTTGTATTGCACACTCGAAATAGATAATTTTTTTAATTTATTTTTTAATTTATGATTGGCCTCACATGGGCCGGACAGGGGCATACAAAGGGCCGGATGCGGCCCACGGGCCGCAGAATGCCCAGGTCTGACCTAGATGGTACTCTGCAGCGCTGCTAAGCTATTATAAGAAACTGATATTTAATAAATATGTTAAAATAAAATTAGGGATGTCCGATAATGGCTTTTTGCCGATATCCGATATTCCGATATTGTCCAACTCTTTAATTACAGATATCGATATCAACCGATACCGATATATACAGTCGTGGAATTAACGCATTATTATGCCTAATTTAGACAACCAGGTATGGTGAAGATAAGGTCCTTTTTAAAAAAAATAAAATAAAATAAAAACATTTTCTTGAATAAAAAATAAAGTAAAACAATATAAAAACAGTTACATAGAAACTAGTAATTAATGAAAATGAGTAAAATTAACTGTTAAAGGTTAGTACTATTAGTGGACCAGCAGCACGCACAATCATGTGTGCTTACGGACTGTATCCCTTGCAGACTGTATTGATATATATTGATATATAATGTAGGAACCAGAATATTAATAACAGAAAGAAACAACCCTTTTGTGTGAATGAGTGTGAATGGGGGAGGGAGGTTTTTTGGGTTGGTGCACTAATTGTAAGTGTATCTTGTGTTTTTTATTTTGATTTAATAAAAAAACAAAAAACAAAAAAAAAAAAAAAAAAAAAACGATACAGATAATTTAAAAAAAACGATACCGATAATTTCCGATATTACATTTTAACGCATTTATCGGTGTACACTACTGAATTGGGGTCTTATGGCCGCTTATGTGGACACTTATACTGCCATCTGGTGGTGTCAGAAGAGTATAACATACAATGGAATTTGGAGAAAAAAAGTGTAAAAAATAAGAATTAGCATGTCACTAAACATGAAGTACACATTTGTGTACTTATGGACTAAGTACATCATATAAAAAGATGATTCTTAGTTTTTATTCTAATTAGGGTCCAATAAGCCCAAATAGCAAAAAAAAGCATGTAAACAAACAGCTTAGGCCTTAAGAGGTTAATACATTTGCAAAATAGGAAACCTATTCACATTTTCATTATGGGGTATTGTGTGTAGAATTTTGAGGACAAAAAATTAATTTATTCTCATTTGGAATGGAAGCTGTGACATAAGAAAATGTGGGAAAGGTGACCACACTGCAAAAGGTCAGAGTTCAAAAACAAGAGAAAAAAATACAAAAATGAAGGGTATTTTATTTGAACTAAGCAAAATTATCTGACAATAGAACAAGAAAATTTGGCTTGTCAAGACTTTCCAAAACAAGTCAAATTAGCTAACCTCAAATAACCCAAAAATACCTTAAAATAAGTATATTCTCACTAATAACAAGTGCAATTTTCTTAGTAGAAAAAAAAAGAGGCCTTTTTGCTCAATATGTTGAAAAATATTCTTAAATTAAGTAAATGCTAGTGCCATTATCTTGACATAATGATATGTGCTCGATATTACATTTCTTGAAACCAGCAAACTTATACTAAAAACTAATTTATTGTTCTTAATGGAAAGACAACAAGGCAAGCGCTTGTTACTCTCGGGGTCTCCTAGCCGCTCAGGCAAATCATATGGTCTAAAAATGCATTTTTCCATGGATAACATGACATCATCGCGTCAAGTGCGTGCTCTTTCAGTCAATTAGTGCGCATATATACAGCACGGCCCCCGGCCAAAACATTTTTTAATTGTAATTTTGAGGAATTTAGCTGAATGTGCATGAACTATTTCTGTTCAAAATTGTTAAAAATTTTAAATGTTTAAATATTAACTGTCAGTTTACTGTACTGTGCCAACTGTACTACTATATGAGTACGTGTTTTCTATTGTTTCATTGAAAATAAAACAGCAAAGTCCATTTGGCTGTCATCTGTTTTAATTATGAGACACAATTATGTCAAAATCATGATTTTTTTTTCATGCTTGAAATAAGAAATTATTACTTTAAAAAAGTAGTTTTATACTTGTGAGTGTTGATGACACAGCTTTGCAACAGTTGATATTCTAGTTTCAAGCATGTTTTACTCAATATAGGTCATAACATCTCAGCAACAAGCTGTAATATCTTACTGAGATCATTTAGGACCAAAACACTTAAAACAAGTAAAACACTCTAACATAAAATCTGCTTAGTGAGAAGAATTATCTTATCAGACAGAAAATAAGCAAACATCACCCTTATTTGAGATATTTAAAGGCCTACTGAAATGAATTTTTTTTATTTAAACGGGGATAGCAGATCCATTCTATGTGTCATACTTGATCATTTCGCGATATTGTCATATTTTTGCTGGAAGGATTTAGTAGAGAACAACGACGATAAAGTTCGCAACTTTTGGTCTCTGATAAAAAAAAGCCTTGCCCCTACCGGAAGTAGCGTGACGTAGTCAGTCGATTCGGACCGAGAAAGCGACGATTACCCCATTAATTTGAGCGAGGATGAAAGATTCGTGGATGAGGAACGTTAGAGTGACGGACTAGAATGCAGTGCAGGACATGTCTTTTTTCGCTCTGACCGTAACTTAGGTACAAGCTGGCTCATTGGATTCCACGCTCTCTCCTTTTTCTATTGTGGATCACGGATTTGTATTTTAAACCACCTGGGATACTATATCCTCTTGAAAATGAGAGTCGAGAACGCGAAATGGACATTCACAGTGACTTTTATCTCCACGACAATACATCGGCGAAACGCTTTAGCTACGGAGCTAACGTGATAGCATCGTGCTTAACTGCAGATAGAAACAAAATAAATAAATCCCTGACTGGAAGGATAAATAGAAAATCAACAATACTATTAAACCATGGACATGTAACTACACGGTTAATGCTTTCCAGCCTGGCGAAGGTTAACAATGCTGTTGCTAACGACGCCATTGAAGCTAACTTAGCTAGGGAGCTAACGTGATAGCATCGGGCTCAAATGCAGATAGAAACAAAATACATAAACCCCTGACTGGAAGGATAGACAGAAAATCAACAATACTATTAAACCATGGACATGTAAATACACGGTTAATGCTTTCCAAGCTGGCGAAGCTTAAAAATGCTGTTGCTAACGACGCCATTGAAGCCAACTTAGTATAACGGGACCTCACAGAGCTATGATAAAAACATTAGCGCTCCACCTACGCCAGCCAGCCCTCATCTGCTCATCAACACCCGTGCTCACCTGCGTTCCAGCGATCGACGGAAGGACGAAGGACTTCACCACGATCATCCGTGCGGTCGGTGGCTAGCGTCGGCTAGCGCGTCTGCTATCCGAGTCAAAGTCTTCCTGGTTGTGTTGCTGTAGGCCGCCGCTAATACACCGATCCCACCTACAACTTTCTTCTTTGCTATCTCCGTTGTTCATTAAACAAATTGCAACAGATTCACCAACACAGATGTCCAGAATACTGTGGAATTATGAGATGAAAACAGAGCTATTTTGTATTGGCTTCAATCCAATCCAATACCGATACCTCTGTTTCACTGGCTACGTCACGCGCATACGTCATCATCCAAAGGCGTTTTCAACCGGAAGTTTAGCGGGAAATTTAAAATTGCACTTTATAAGTTAACCCGGCCGTATTGGCATGTGTTGAGCATGCAATTTTAAAATTCCCGCCACACTTCCGGTTGAAAAACTCCTTTGGATATGATTTATGCGCGTGACATCACTAAAACCACGGAAGTGGTTGGACCCCATCGGACCCGGTACAAAAACCTCTTGTTTTATTCGACAAAATTCCACAGTATTCTGGACATCTGTGTTGGTGAATCTTTTGCAATTTGTTTAATGAACAATGGAGGCTGCAAAGAAGAACGTTGTAGGTGGGATCGATCGGTGTCTTAGCGGCTAAGTACAATACTTACAGCAACACAACAAGGACTACTTACTACGCCTAGCTGATGCTTGCCGCCAAACCCACGGATGAAGTCCTTCGTCGCGCCGTCGATCGCTGGAACGCAGGTGAGCACGGCTGTTGATGGGAAGATGAGGGCTGGCTGGCGTAGGTGGAGCGCTAATGTTTTTATCATAGTTCTGTGAGGTCCGGTTGCTGAGTTGCTAAATTAGCCTTAGCGTCGTTAGCAACAGCATTGTTACGCCTTACCAGGCTGATAATTTTTAACCGTGTAGTTACATGTACATGACTTAATATAGGGATGTCCGATAATGGCTTTTTGCCGATATCCGATATTCCGATATTGTCCAACTCTTTAATTACCGATACCGATATCAACCGATATATGCAGTCGTGGAATTAACACATTATCATGCCTAATTTGGACAACCAGGTATGGTGAAGATAAGGTACTTTTTTTTAAAAATAGTAAAATAAGATAAATAAATTAAAAACATTTTCTTGAATAAAAAAGAAAGTACAACAATATAAAAACAATTACATAGAAACTAGTAATTAATGAAAATGAGTAACATTAACTGTTAAAGGTTAGTACTATTAGTGGACCAGCAGCACGCACAATCATGTGTGCTTACGGACTGTATCCCTTGCAGACTGTATTGATATATATTGATATATAATGTAGGAAGCAGAATATTAATAACAGAAAGAAACAACCCTTTTGTGTGAATGAGGGAGGTTTTTTGGGTTGGTGCACTAATTGTAAGTGTATCTTGTGTTTTTTATGTTGATTTAATTAAAAAAAAACAAAAAAAAACCCGATACCGATAATAAAAAAACCAGATACCGATAATTTCCGATATTACATTTTAACGCATATATCGGCCGATAATATTGGCAGGCCGATATTATCGGACATCTCTAGTTTAATAGTATTGTTGGTCTTCTGTCTATCCTTCCAGTCAGGGGTTTATTTCTTTTGTTTCTATCTTCATTTGAGAACGATGCTATCACGTTAGCTCAGTAGCTAAGTGTGTCACCGATGTATTGTCGTGGAGATAAAAGTCACTTTAAATGTCCATTTCGCGTGCTCGACTCTCATTTTCAAGAGGATATAGTATCCGAGGTGGTTTGAAATACAAATCCGTGATCCACAACAGAAAAAGGAGAGAGTGTGGAATCCAATGAGCCAGCTTGTACCTAAGTTACGGTCAGAGCGAAAAAAGATACGTCCTGCACTGCACTCTAGTCCGTCACTCTAACGTTCCTCATCCACGAATCTTTCATCCTCGCTCAAATTAATGGGGTAATCGTCGCTTTGTCGCTCCGAATCTCTCTCGCTCCATTGTAAACAACGGGGAATTGTGAGGAATACTAGCTCCTGTGACGTCACGCTACTTCCGGTACAGGCAAGGCTTTTTTTTATCAGCGAGCAAAAGTTGCGAACTTTATCGTCGATGTCTACTAAATCCTTTCAGCAAAAATATGGCAATATCGCGAAATGATCAAGTATGACACATAGAATGGATCTGCTATTCCCGTTTAAATAAAAAAAATTCATTTCAGTAGGCCTTCAATCTTACTTAGATTTCAGTTTTTGCAGTGTGCTTCCCAGATGACCACGGGCACGTCATGCAAAGTGGTTACCTTGGCGACGAGAGACGTCCTCACACTGGTCAAAAGTATTGGGACACTAGGACTCACACTGGACAAAAGTATTGGGACACTAAGAACTAACAGTGGAAAAAAGTATTGGGACACTACGACTCACAATGGTCACAAGTATTGGGACACTAGGACTCACACTGGACAAAAGTATTGGGACACTAAGAACTAACAGTGGACAAAAGTATTGGGACACAAGGACTCACAATGGTCACAAGTATTGGGACACAAGGACTCACAATGGTCACAAGTATTGGGACACTAGGACTCACACTGGACAAAAGTATTGGGACACAAGGACTCACAATGGTCACAAGTATTGGGACACAAGGACTCACACTGGACAAAAGTATTGGGACACTAGGACTCACAATGGTCACAAGTATTGGGACACTAGGACTCACACTGGACAAAAGTATTGGGACACTAGGACTCACACTGGACAAAAGTATTGGGAAACTACGACTCACACTGGACAAAAGTATTGGGACACTAAGAACTAACAGTGGACAAAAGTATTGGGACACAAGGACTCACAATGGTCACAAGTATTGGGACACAAGGACTCACAATGGTCACAAGTATTGGGACACTAGGACTCACACTGGACAAAAGTATTGGGACACTAGGACTCACAATGGTCACAAGTATTGGGACACTAGGACTCACAATGGTCACAAGTATTGGGACACTAGGACTCACACTGGACAAAAGTATTGGGACACTAGGACTCACACTGGACAAAAGTATTGGGACACTAGGACTCACACTGGACAAAAGTATTGGGACACTAGGACTCACACTGGACAAAAGTATTGGGACACTAGGACTCACACTGGACAAAAGTATTGGGACACTAGGACTCACAATGGTCACAAGTATTGGGACACTAGGACTCACACTGGACAAAAGTATTGGGACACTAGGACTCACACTGGTCACAAGTATTGGGACACTAGGACTCACACTGGACAAAAGTATTGGGACACTAGGACTCACACTGGACAAAAGTATTGGGACACTAGGACTCACACTGGACAAAAGTATTGGGACACTAGGACTCACACTGGACAAAAGTATTGGGACACTAGGACTCACACTGGACAAAAGTAATGGGACACTAGGACTCACAATGGACAAAAGTAATGGGACACTAGGACTCACACTGGACAAAAGTATTGGGACACTAGGACTCACACTGGACAAAAGTAATGGGACACTAGGACTCACACTGGACAAAAGTATTGGGACACTAGGACTCACACTGGACAAAAGTATTGGGACACTAGGACTCACACTGGTCACAAGTATTGGGACACTAGGACTCACACTGGACAAAAGTATTGGGACACTAGGACTCACACTGGACAAAAGTATTGGGACACTAGGACTCACACTGGTCACAAGTATTGGGACACTAGGACTCACACTGGACAAAAGTATTGGGACACTAGGACTCACACTGGTCACAAGTATTGGGACACTAGGACTCACACTGGACAAAAGTATTGGGACAATTAGGACTAGCACCTGCCAAAATGCGGACCCGTCCAAAGCTGCTTGCAGCTTTAATCTTACTTAGATTTCAGTTTTTGCAGTGTACTCCCCGCATGACCACGGGCACGTCATGCAAAGTGGTTACCTTGGCGACGAGAGACGTCCTCACTTTGAGGTGACGATGTAATCGCCTTCCCAAGTGCGGGGAAACGAGTAGTACCTGGAAGATCAGCGTGCAAACGGAACGTGAGAATGACGACGCGGCTTGAGCTCTACTTTCATATCCACGCGTGAACCTCATTTCAATCTGGACTGGATTGCGCCAAAGCGCTTAATTAGGCGAGGATCCGAGCGGGATCGAACGCACGACGGCGCCGA
>NC_084739.1:10235267-10290267 GCF_033978785.1 Entelurus aequoreus | reverse complement strand
TCTTAATTACCGATTCCGATATCAACCAATACCGATATATACAGTCGTGGAATTAACACATTATTATGCCTCATTTTGTTGTGATCCCCCGCTGGATGCATTAAACAATGTAACAAGGTTTTCCAAAATAAATCCACCCAAGTTATGGAAAAAAAATGCCAACATGGCACTGCCATATTTATTATTGAAGTCACAAAGTGCATTATTTTTTTTAACATGCCTCAAAACAGCAGCTTGGAATTTGGGGGAAATGCTCTCCCTGAGAGAGCATGAGGAGGTTGAGGTGGGCGGGGTTGGGTGGGGCGAGGTTTGGTAGGGTTGGCGGGGGGTGTATATTGTAGCGTCCCGGAAGAGTTAGTGCTGCAAGGGGTTCTGGGTATTTGTTCTGTTGTGTTTATGTTGTGTTACGGTGCGGATGTTCTCCCGAAATGTGTTTGTCATTCTTGTTTGGTGTGGGTTCACGGTGTGGCGCATATTTGTAACAGTGTTAAAGTTGTTTATACGGTCACCCTCAGTGTGACCTGTATGGCTGTTGATCAAGTATGCCTGGCATTCACTAGATATTATGTGACTGTACTTCTCCCTACGTCCGTGTACACAGCGGCGTTTTAAAAAGTCATTAATTTTACTTTTTGAAACCGATACAGATAATTTCCGATATTACATTTTGAAGCATTTATCGGCCGATAATATTGGCAGTCCGATATTATCGGACATCTCTAATCATAAGGAATGAAGACAAGGAATTAAACAATAATTAAAAGGATAAAATTGTAATGCTGTGCTAGAATGCGTATTGTTACGTTACAAAAAGTGTAACTTTTAGTGGTATGCAAAAAAGCAAACTGTGATTTTAGCATTAAGAAAAAATATATATGACTAAATTTGTATTACAAGGGAAAAATAAATAAAATAAAAATCAATATTCTGGGTTAAAGTTTAAATACTACAAGGAAAAAATATTTAAAAGGAAAACAAATCCCCACTTATATGAGAGTTAGGTCCCGACGATATAAATGTAGGTATATAAATATGGTAGAGTGGTGTGTCATTCAGCAAGCAGCACAGATTCATACGCACATAAATGAAACATATCTCCACAGTATTGCCATAATTGTGTCAACGACATGCATCACCATGTGGGCACATTATCTGGAGGTGGTTGGACTAAAGTGTCTAGAAACATGGACTGAAACGTCCTCATGTGTGCTTTGTATCGATTCATACTTTGACTTGTGCGTCACCATCGCTGACCTTGTGCGGGTGAAGGTGGGATTGGAAGTGTGGCATCCGACCGACGCCGCCCTCATGAATATTTGATGGCCGTCGCCGCAATAAGTCATTCCACTTCACCTTCGCGCGCCCTTGTCCACGTGTGTGTGTGTGTGTGTGTGTGTGTGTGTGTGTGTGTGTGTGTGTGTGTGTGTGTGTGTGTGTGTTTTATTGTGTGTGTGTGTGTGTGTGTGTGTGTGTGTGTGTGTGTGTGTGTGTGTGTGTGTGTGTGTTTTATTGTGTGTGTTTGTCTTGTGCAGTGCAAGCTGGAGCAGCAGGCGTGTCTTACGGGGAAGGAGCTGACCCCCAAGTGTTCAGGTCTGTGTCCGTGTTCCACCACGGCTGCTCCCACCACCAGAGGCAGCAAACGTGGTAAGATGCATGTAGAGTAATGATGACCACCATGTGTAGTAATGATGACCACCATGTAGAGTAATGATGACCACCATGTGTAGTAATGATGACCACCATGTGGAGTAATGATGACCACCATGTGGAGTAATGATGACCACCATGTAGAGTAATGATGACCACCATGTGTAGTAATGATGACCACCATGTGGAGTAATGATGACCACCATGTGGAGTAATGATGACCACCATGTGGAGTAATGATGACCACCATGTAGAGTAATGATGACCACCATGTGTAGTAATGATGACCACCATGTGGAGTAATGATGACCACCATGTGGAGTAATGATAACCCCCATGTGGAGTAATGATGACCACCATGTGTAGTAATGATGACCACCATGTGGAGTAATGATGACCACCATGTGGAGTAATGATGACCACCATGTGTAGTAATGATGACCACCATGTGTAGTAATGATGACCACCATGTGGGGTAATGATGACCACCATGTGGAGTAATGATGACCACCATGTGGAGTAATGATGACCACCATGTGGAGTAATAATGACCACCATGTAGAGTAATGATGACCACCATGTGTAGTAATGATGACCACCATGTGACTCCTAATAGTAATGATGACCACCATGTGTAGTAATGATGACCACCATGTGTAGTAATGATGACCACCATGTGACTCCTAATAGTAATGATGACCACCATGTGTAGTAATGATGACCACCATGTGACTCCTAATAGTAATGATGACCACCATGTGTAGTAATGATGACCACCATGTGACTCCTAATAGTAATGATGACCACCATGTGGAGTAATGATGACCACCATGTGACTCCTAATAGTAATGATGACCACCATGTGACTCCTAATAGTAATGATGACCACCATGTGGAGTAATGATGACCACCATGTGTAGTAATGATGACCACCATGTGACTCCTAATAGTAATGACCACCATGTGGAGTAATGATGACCACCATGTGACTCCTAATAGTAATGACCACCATGTGTAGTAATGATGACCACCATGTGTAGTAATGATGACCACCATGTGACTCCTAATAGTAATGATGACCACCATGTGTAGTAATGATGACCACCATGTGACTCCTAATAGTAATGACCACCATGTGGAGTAATGATGACCACCATGTGACTCCTAATAGTAATGACCACCATGTGGAGTAATGATGACCACCATGTGTAGTAATGATGACCACCATGTGTAGTAATGATGACCACCATGTGACTCCTAATAGTAATGATGACCACCATGTGTAGTAATGATGACCACCATGTGACTCCTAATAGTAATGACCACCATGTGTAGTAATGATGACCACCATGTGGAGTAATGATGACCACCATGTGTAGTAATGATGACCACCATGTGACTCCTAATAGTAATGATGACCACCATGTAGAGTAATGATGACCACCATGTGACTCCTAATAGTAATAATGACCACCATGTGACTCCTAATGATCCATACAGAGACTTGCACTGGACAGGATCTAGCTGATCTGGGCCAGCGTCTTCGGGACTGGTTTCAACTCCTCCAGAGCAACGCCAAGCAGAACAACAACAGCAAGACTGGGGCCAAAAACTCTGCATCAGGTTCAAACTACTTCTATTATTATGTACTACTACTACTACTACTACTACTACTACTGCAGCAAACACTGTGTCAGTTTGCAAGTCGTTTTCACACGCGCTAAATCCATCCATCCATCCATTTTCTACCGCTTGTCCCTTTCGGGGTCGCGGGGGGTGCTGGAGCCTATCTCAGCTGCATTCGGCCGGAAGGCGGGGTACACCCTGGATAAGTCGCCACCTCATCATAGGGCCAACACAGATAGACAGACAATAGTAATACTTTACTTATGTTTGTAAGGGTGCTTAAAAACCTGGAAAATGCTTGGATTTTAATGTTGTGTTTTCAAGGTTTGAAAAATGCTTGAATTTTGGGTGAAGTGCTTGTAAATGTTCATCATATTCCTCAGCAGTCTGACTCAATAGGCTAATTATAAAATGCAAAAAAATAAAATAAAAAAAAATTCCTTAAAAATGAAAGCTACACGCTTGATGTGTTGGCTTTGCACGAGCCCTTACATTAGGTGGTTGTCATCTGTGTCGCCCCCAAGAGGACAGTGGTGCATCGGTCCATCATGCCGGGAGGTTGTCGTTTTAATGAACATGATGTATGCATGAATTATGATACAAACAAGTAAACAATAATAATGAATGTTATTTCCTGTAAGGAATGATGTATACATGAATGATGATGATACAAACATCCAAGTAAATAACGTTTGCAAACACCAATGACATTGAATAGTCTACACAAACACTGCTTCATTTTCTATGCTCCATTCAGTTAATGATAACTGCTAGTTCAATGTTAGGCTTAGGTTTTAGCAGATGTTTCCTACAGACAGCATTTGGTGACCTCAAACAACAAGGCTATGGATTGATTCACACCGGTTTTCGCCTTTTGAAGGGTACTGGAAAAACTGGAACATTGATCTTGAAAGTCCTTAAAAAGTGCTTGAATTTGGCAATGGAAAAGGTGTACGAAGCCTGCATTAAGTTTGCACGCAAAACCTCTTTTTCCGTGTCCGATCCAGATCCTAAACTTCATTCCTGAATCCTATCACTTTTGGCAAAAGAACAAGTATCATATTAGGCAGAGGTGGGTAGAGTAGCCAGAAATTGTACTCAAGTAAGAGTACTGTTACTTTAGAGATTTATTACTCAAGTAAAAGTAAGGAGTAGTCACCCAAATATTTACATGAGTAAAAGTAAAAAGTATGTTGTGAAAAAACGACTCAAGTACTGAGTAACTGATGAGTAACCTGTTCGTTTAATGACGACGGCAACAAATAATGCACAAAAACATAAAAATAGCAATGACAAATTCAGAGCCAGGAATATCTCTTAAGCAACTAAAACAATAATATATATTAAATAATAATACATTAACTTTAAAAAATTAAGGCAAATTGAGCCACAATAACTTAACAGCACCATAGGCTCAGTAGGCAAAGATTACAAAGGAAAATAACAAGTTAGCCTTTACGCAAACCATAAACTGATAGGTGCGGGCTGCACCTGGAAACACACTGATTGGTGTTTCTATGCATGTGTGTGTGTGTGTGTGTGTGTGTGTGTGCGTGTGTGTGTGTGTGTGTGTGTGTGTGTGTGTGTCTATGAGGCTGCAGTGTGTTAATTGGCTCTGTTTGATTGGTGAAACGGAGTCAAACGTCACCAGTGACTGCATTTGATTGGTGAAACGCAGGCATGCGATAGATCCTACTTTGAAGGTCTGTCTGACAAACCAAAACAAACAAAGCGTGCATTAACAGATCGATAAAAATCAGTAGCGAGTAGCGAGCTGAATGTAGATAAATGGAGCGGAGTAAAAGTAGCGTTTCTTCTCTATAAATATACTCAAGTAAAAGTATGTTGCATTAAAACTACTCTTAGAAGTACAATTTATCCCAAAAGTTACTCAAGTAGTATATGTAGCGCGTTACTACCCACCTCTGGTATTAGGTGATCATGTTTGTGTGTGCAGTGCTGGACAGGAGCCTGGTGGCCAGCTGCAGGGACTCCATCGGTTGGATGTTCTCCAAGCTGGACACCAACAACGATCTGTACCTGGACCAGGCCGAGCTGGCCGCCATCAACCTGGACAAGTACGAGATCTGCATCCGCCCCTTCTTCAACTCCTGCGACTCCTACAAGGACGGCAAGGTGTCCACGGCCGAGTGGTGCCTGTGCTTCTGGAGAGAGAGTTGAGTAGTGGGTCTTAGTCTTCCATTCACTGGAGGGGACATTCCGGCTGCGTGTAGACAGCCTTGCACGCCCAAATAAAACAAGTTTTTAGGTTCAAGCGAGAGCAAAATCCAAAGAACATGCAGAGGAAATTATTTTCAAATTGCTGCAAGGTTTTGGTTTACAGTAAGTAAAAAACTACAGCTACCAAGAGTACATCAACAGGAAAAACAGGATTTTTCAGACTGGTCACTTGTTGCTAGGCAGAATTAAAATAGTTTTTATTTAATTTTTATTTACTTTAATTTCTATAAAGGGGAAGGGGAGTATGACACTATTTCAAGTCATAGACGTACAAGAAAACACATGTACTGCATAATAATGTGCCAAAAGACAAAATATTAAGTAGGCCTACAATTAAATAGTATGTTAGAAGAATAAAGTTATAATATTACTCAAAATAAAATCCAAATTTTTTTTGTAGAATAAAGTCTGAATTTTATATGGTGAAAACATTTCAAATTTAACAGAAATAAACTTGTAATTTTACAAGAAAAATAAGATTTAAATTTACAATAAAAAGCCTAATACAAGAAAAAAAAACATGTAATTTTGACAAGACTAAAGCCCAGTAACAAGGAAATAAATTCATCTAAAATTTAAATCCTGGAATTAACAAATAGTTGTGCTCGTCTGAGATTTTTCAGAAAATTAGATTTTTCCAGCATAAACTTGTAATATTACAAATAAAAAATATTCAAAATATAAAGACCAAATACTGAAATAATAAAAAAAAATTACAAGAATAAATTGGTATTGTAAGATTTATTTATTTTTGCAAAATTCTAAGAAAAATCCTAAATAACTAGTGGTAACTTGATTTGATCAGAATTATTTCTTAAAATTAAGAAACAATGTAACACATTTACGAGCATAAATTTCGTAAAATTTTTCTGAAATAGTTTTACAAGAAAAGATTTAAGAAACTTGTCAGGCTTGCTACTGACAGTTTGGGTTTTCCTTTGTTTAGAATCACTTCCTGTCCTGGTGCTCTTGTTTTGTCAATATTTCCTGTTTGGTCTCTTTGTTTTGCAGCACCTTTACTTTCTGTTCCATGTCCTAATACAAGAAAAAAAACATGTAACTTCCATCCATCCATTTTCTACCGCTTATTCCGACAAGGCTAAAGCCCAGTAACAAGGAAAAAAATGTATCTAAAATTAAGAAATAGTTGTGCTCGCCTGAGATTTTTCAGAAAATTTTATTTTACCAGAATAAACTTGTAATAGTACAAATAGAAAATATTCAAAATATAAAGACCAAATACTGAAATAATTTTAAAAAATTACAAGAATAAATTTGTATTGTAAGATTTTTTTTTCTTTGCAAAATTCTAAGAAAAATCTTAAATAACTAGTAACTTGATTTGATCAGAATTATTTCTTAAAATTAAGAAACAATGTAACACATTTACGAGCATAAATTCGTAAAATTTTTCAGAAATAATGTTACAAGAAAATATTTAAGAAACTTGTCAGGCTTCCTACTGACAGTTTGGGTTTTCCTTTGTTTAGAATCACTTCCTGTCCTGGTGCTCTTGTTTTGTCAATGTTTCCTGTTTGGTCTCTGTGTTTTGCAGTACCTTTACTTTCTGTTCCCCCTGTCAGCACACCAGTTTCTTGTTGAATTAGTTATATTTAGTTCCACCTGGGGGCCTCCTTCAGGGTTGGATCATTTCTGTCATAATCTGGTGACCCCAAGGATACAGAAAACTGCAGGCGGAATGCAAATAAAACACAATTTATTAGCTACAAAGAGGCGTGGAACCTAAAACAGTACACAAAGCATCGGTCTCAAAAGGTAAAGCAAGAGAGAATGATCCAACCCTGAAAGAGGCCCCCAGGTGGAACTAAATAGAACTAATAGAACATAAAGTAAAGGTGCTGCAAAACACAGGGACCAAACAGGAAACCCTGACAAAACAAGAGCACCAGGACAGGAAGTCATTCTAAACAAAGGAAAAACCCAAACATAACCGAACTGTCAGTAGCAAGCCTCACAAGTTTCTTAAATTTTTTCTTGTAAAATTATTTCCAAATAATTTTACGAATTTATGCTCGTAAATGTATTACATTGTTTCTTAATTTTAATAAATAATTCTGATCAAATCAAGTTATCACTAGTTGTTTAGAATTTTGCAAAAAAATATAAAAAAATCTTAAAATACAAATTTATTATTTTAGTATTTGGTCTTTATATTTTGAATATTTTTTATGTGTAACATTACAAGTTTATTCTGGTAAAATCACAAGGGACAGGTGTGCTGACAGGGGGAACAGAAAGTAAAGGTGCTGCAAAACACGGGGACCAAACAGGAAACACTGACAAAACAAGAGCACCAGGACAGGAAGTGATTCTAAACAAAGGAAAACCCAAACAAGTTTCTTCAATCTTCACTTGTAAAATGATTTCCAAATAATTTTATGAATTTATGCTCATAAATGTATTACATTGTTTCTTAATTTTAATAAATAATTCTGATCAAATCAAGTTACCACTAGTTGTTTAGGATTTGTTCCTTATAATTTTACAAAAAAAAAATTAAAAAAAATCTTAAATTACAAATGTATTATTTTAGGATTTGGTCTTTATATTTTGAATATTTTTTATGTGTAACATTACAAGTTTATTCTGGTAAAATCACATTTCCTGAAAAATCTCCGAGCACAACTATTTCTTAATTCTAGGATTTTAATTTTAGAAAGAAAAACAAAATCCTTGTTACTGGGCTTTAAGTCTTGTCAAATTACATGTTGTTGTTTTTCTTGTATTAGGCTTTTATTCTTGTAAATATAACTAATGAAACAAGGGACAGGTGTGCTGACAGGGGGAATAGAAAGTAAAGGTGCTGCAAAACACGGGCACCAAACAGGAAACACTGACAAAACAAGAGCACCAGGACAGGAAGTGATTCTAAACAAAGGAAAACCCAAACAAGTTTCTTCAATCTTCACTTGTAAAATGATTTCCAAATAATTTTATGAATTTATGCTCATAAATATATTACATTATTTCTTAATTTTAATAAATAATTCTGATCAAATCAAGTTACCACTAGTTGTTTAGGATTTTTTCCTTATAATTTTACAAAAAAAAATAAAAAAAAATCTTAAATTACAAATGTATTATTTTAGGATTTGGTCTTTATATTTTGAATATTTTTTATGTGCAACATTACAAGTTTATTCTGGTAAAATCACATTTCCTGAAAAATCTCCGAGCACAACTATTTCTTAATTCTAGGATTTTAATTTTAGAAAAAAAAAAAAAAAATCCTTGTTACTGGGCTTTAAGTCTTGTCAAATTACATGTTTGTTTTTTCTTGTATTAGGCTTTTATTCTTGTAAATATAACTAATTAAACAAGGGACAGGTGTGCTGACAGGGGGAACAGAAAGTAAAGGTGCTGCAAAACACGGGGACCAAACAGGAAACACTGACAAAACAAGAGCACCGGGACAGGAAGTGATTCTAAACAAAGGAAAACCCAAACATAACCAAACTGTCAGTAGCAAGCCTGACAAGTTTCTTATATTTTTCTTGTAAAATAATTGCCAAATAATTTTACGGATTTATGCTCGTAAATGTATTACATTGTTTCTTAATTTTAATAAATAATTCTGATCAAATCAAGTTACCACTAGTTGTTTAGGATTTTTTCTTAGAATTTTGCAAAAAAATTAAAAAAATCTTAAAATACCAATTTATTATTTTAGTATTTGGCCTTTGTATTTTGAATATTTTTTATGTGTAACATTACAAGGTTATTCTGGTAAAATCACATTTTCTGAAAAATCTCAGAGCGCAACTATTTCTTAATTCTAGGATTTTACTTTTAGAAAAAAATGTTTTCCTTGTTACTGGGCTTTAAGTCTTGTCAAATTACATGTTTTTTTTCCTTGTATTAGGCTTTTATTCTTGTAAATATAACTAATGAAACAAGGGACAGGTGTGCTGACAGGGGGAACAGAAAGTAAAGGTGCTGCAAAATACGGGCACCAAACAGGAAACACTGACAAAACAAGAGCACCGGGACAGGAAGTGATTCTAAACAAAGGAAAACCCAAACAAGTTTCTTCAATCTTCACTTGTAAAATGATTTCCAAATAATTTTATGAATTTATGCTCATAAATGTATTACATTGTTTCTTAATTTTAATAAATAATTCTGATCAAATCAAGTTACCACTAGTTGTTTAGGATTTTTTCCTTATAATTTTACAAAAATAAAATAAAAAAATCTTAAATTACAAATGTATTATTTTAGGATTTGGTCTTTATATTTTGAATATTTTTTATGTGTAACATTACAAGTTTATTCTGGTAAAATCACATTTCCTGAAAAATTTCCGAGCACAACTATTTCTTAATTCTAGGATTTTAATTTTAGAAAGAAAAAAAAAAAATCCTTGTTACTGGGCTTTAAGTCTTGTCAAATTACATGGGTTTTTTTTTCTTGTATTAGGCTTTTATTCTTGTAAATATAACTAATTAAACAAGGGACAGGTGTGCTGACAGGGGGAACAGAAAGTAAAGGTGCTGCAAAACACGGGGACCAAACAGGAAACACTGACAAAACAAGAGCACCAGGACAGGAAGTGATTCTAAACAAAGGAAAACCCAAACAAGTTTCTTCAATCTTCACTTGTAAAATGATTTCCAAATAATTTTATGAATTTATGCTCATAAATGTATTACATTGTTTCTTAATTTTAATAAATAATTCTGATCAAATCAAGTTACCACTAGTTGTTTAGGATTTTTTCCTTATAATTTTGCAAAAAAAAAAAAAAAAAAATCTTAAATTACAAATGTATTATTTTAGGATTTGGTCTTTATATTTTGAATATTTTTTATGTGCAACATTACAAGTTTATTCTGGTAAAATCACATTTCCTGAAAAATCTCCGAGCACAACTATTTCTTAATTCTAGGATTTTAATTTTAGAAAAAAAAAAAATAATTCCTTGTTACTGGGCTTTAAGTCTTGTCAAATTACATGTTTTTTTTTCTTTTATTAGGCTTTTATTCTTGTAAATATAACTAATTAAACAAGGGACAGGTGTGCTGACAGGGGGAACAGAAAGTAAAGGTGCTGCAAAACACGGGGACCAAACAGGAAACACTGACAAAACAAGAGCACCAGGACAGGAAATGATTCTAAACAAAGGAAAACCCAAACAAGTTTCTTCAATCTTCACTTGTAAAATGATTTCCAAATAATTTTATGAGTTTATGCTCATAAATATATTACATTGTTTCTTAATTTTAATAAATAATTCTGATCAAATCAAGTTACCACTAGTTGTTTAGGATTTTTTCCTTATAATTTTACAAAAAAAAATAAAAAAAATCTTAAATTACAAATGTATTATTTTAGGATTTGGTCTTTATATTTTGAATATTTTTTATGTGTAACATTACAAGTTTATTCTGGTAAAATCACATTTTCTGAAAAATCTCCAAGCACAACTATTTCTTAATTCTAGGATTTTAATTTTAGAAAGAAAAAAAAAATCCTTGTTACTGGGCTTTAAGTCTTGTCAAATTACATGTTTTTTTTCTTGTATTAGGCTTTTATTCTTGTAAATATAACTAATGAAACAAGGGACAGGTGTGCTGACAGGGGGAATAGAAAGTAAAGGTGCTGTAAAACACGGGCACCAAACAGGAAACACTGACAAAACAAGAGCACCAGGACAGGAAGTGATTCTAAACCAAGGAAAACCCAAACAAGTTTCTTCAATCTTCACTTGTAAAATGATTTCCAAATAATTTTATGAATTTATGCTCGTAAATGTATTACATTGTTTCTTAATTTTAATAAATAATTCTGATCAAATCAAGTTACCACTAGTTGTTTAGGATTTTTTCCTTATAATTTTACAAAAAAAACAAAAAAAAATCTTAAATTACAAATGTATTATTTTAGGATTTGGTCTTTATATTTTGAATATTTTTTATGTGCAACATTACAAGTTTATTCTGGTAAAATCACATTTCCTGAAAAATCTCCGAGCACAACTATTTCTTAATTCTAGGATTTTAATTTTAGAAAAAAAAAAAAAAAATCCTTGTTACTGGGCTTTAAGTCTTGTCAAATTACATGTTTGTTTTTTTCTTGTATTAGGCTTTTATTCTTGTAAATATAACTAATTAAACAAGGGACAGGTGTGCTGACAGGGGGAACAGAAAGTAAAGGTGCTGCAAAACACGGGGACCAAACAGGAAACACTGACAAAACAAGAGCACCGGGACAGGAAGTGATTCTAAACAAAGGAAAACCCAAACATAACCAAACTGTCAGTAGCAAGCCTGACAAGTTTCTTATATTTTTCTTGTAAAATAATTGCCAAATAATTTTACGGATTTATGCTCGTAAATGTATTACATTGTTTCTTAATTTTAATAAATAATTCTGATCAAATCAAGTTACCACTAGTTGTTTAGGATTTTTTCTTAGAATTTTGCAAAAAAATATAAAAAAATCTTAAAATACCAATTTATTATTTTAGTATTTGGCCTTTATATTTTGAATATTTTTTATGTGTAACATTACAAGTTTATTCTGGTAAAATCACATTTTCTGAAAAATCTCAGAGCGCAACTATTTCTTAATTCTAGGATTTTACTTTTAGAAAAAAATGTTTTCCTTGTTACTGGGCTTTAAGTCTTGTCAAATTACATGTTTTTTTTCCTTGTATTAGGCTTTTATTCTTGTAAATATAACTAATGAAACAAGGGACAGGTGTGCAGACAGGGGGAACAGAAAGTAAAGGTGCTGCAAAACACGGGGACCAAACAGGAAACACTGACAAAACAAGAGCACCGGGACAGGAAGTGATTCTAAACAAAGGAAAACCCAAACAAGTTTCTTCAATCTTCACTTGTAAAATGATTTCCAAATAATTTTATGAATTTATGCTCATAAATGTATTACATTGTTTCTTAATTTTAATAAATAATTCTGATCAAATCAAGTTACCACTAGTTGTTTAGGATTTTTTCCTTATAATTTTACCAAAAAAAAATAAAAAAAATCTTAAATTACAAATGTGTTATTTTAGGATTTGGTCTTTATATTTTGAATATTTTTTATGTGTAACATTACAAGTTTATTCTGGTAAAATCACATTTTCTGAAAAATCTCCGAGCACAACTATTTCTTAATTCTAGGATTTTAATTTTAGAAAAAAAATAAATAAATCCTTGTTACTGGGCTTTAAGTCTTGTCAAATTACATGGTTTTTTTTCTTGTATTAGGCTTTTATTCTTGTAAATATAACTAATGAAACAAGGGAGAGGTGTGCTGACAGGGGGAACAGAAAGTAAAGGTGCTGCAAAACACGGGGACCAAACAGGAAACACTGACAAAACAAGAGCACCGGGACAGGAAGTGATTCTAAACAAAGGAAAACCCAAACAAGTTTCTTCAATCTTCACTTGTAAAATGATTTCCAAATAATTTTATGAATTTATGCTCATAAATATATTACATTGTTTCTTAATTTTAATAAATAATTCTGATCAAATCAAGTTACCACTAGTTGTTTAGGATTTTTTCCTTATAATTTTACCAAAAAAAATAAAAAAATCTTAAATTACAAATGTATTATTTTAGGATTTGGTCTTTATATTTTGAATATTTTTTATGTGTAACATTACAAGTTTATTCTGGTAAAATCACATTTTCTGAAAAATCTCCAAGCACAACTATTTCTTAATTCTAGGATTTTAATTTTAGAAGAAAAAAAAAATCCTTGTTACTGGGCTTTAAGTCTTGTCAAATTACTTTTTTTTTTCTTGTATTAGGCTTTTATTCTTGTAAATATAACTAATGAAACAAGGGACAGGTGTGCTGACAGGGGGAACAGAAAGTAAAGGTGCTGCAAAACACGGGGACCAAACAGGAAACACTGACAAAACAAGAGCACCAGGACAGGAAGTGATTCTAAACCAAGGAAAACCCAAACAAGTTTCTTCAATCTTCACTTGTAAAATGATTTCCAAATAATTTTATGAATTTATGCTCGTAAATGTATTACATTGTTTCTTAATTTTAAGAAAATAATTCTGATCAAATCAAGTTACCACTAGTTATTTAGGATTTTTTCTTAGAATTTTGCAAAAATAAAAAAAAATCTTAAAATACAAATTTATTATTTTAGTATTTGGCCTTCATATTTTGAATATTTTTTTATGTGTAACATTACAAGTTTATTCTGGTAAAATCACATTTTCTGATAAATCTCCGAGCACAACTATTTCTTAATTCTAGGATTTTAATTTTAGAAAAAAAAAAAAAAATCCTTGTTACTGGGCTTTAAGTCTTGTCAAATTACATGGTTTTTTTTTTCTTGTATTAGGCTTTTATTCTTGTAAATATAACTAATGAAACAAGGGACAGGTGTGCTGACAGGGGGAATAGAAAGTAAAGGTGCTGCAAAACACGGGGACCAAACAGGAAACACTGACAAAACAAGAGCACCAGGACAGGAAGTGATTCTAAACAAAGGAAAACCCAAACATAACCAAAATGTCAGTAGCAAGCCTGACAAAACTAAACAATTTAATAATTGTAAAGTCCTAAAAAAGAAGAAGATTCAATTGTATGAGCTTTAAGTTGCAATATTACTATTTTTACAATAGTCCTGATAGAGACATTTTTTGCAAGAATAAAGTCCTAACATTTCCATGTTTTCCCCCTCAGAGCCTCCCTGCCTGACCGAGCTGGAGAGGATCCAAGTATTAGACGGCGGTAAAAGAAAGTCTGGTGAGTGTTTTTGTCAAAGCAGAAACACACACGCACACACAAACATTAAAATCCCCTCAGATCTGTCTTTATTGGCTCAGGGGTTTAATGGAGCAGATCCCCAACAGGAGGCCAGGATTAGGTCCTGATCAGGCTTATGGATTACTATTTGATACTGACAGACTACAATGAAACGCAGCCCAGAGTGTGTGTAAATATGTGTGTAAGTGGCTGAATAAGTGTGTGTGTGTGAGTGTGTGTGTAGTTGGGCTTGTGCACAGGACAGGCCGACTGGGCTCTGAGTCAGGATTCTACAAGGACACTAAGGGCAGACTGCCAGACCCACTTTTCAGACACGGCAGTCACTTTTCTTCACTGCAATTTGGTTCTATTAATGTGCCAAAATGCAATCAATAGTTAATCAAATGAAGATTTCGCATTTCTGCACACCCACTACAATACATTTAGTTGTTGGTTTATGTGGAGCTCATTTTAAATGAAACATTTTCACACAATGGGTGTTAAAAATAAGACTTTAGATCAGGGGTCCCCAAACTTTTTGACTCTAGGGCCGCATTGGGTTAAAAAATGTTGGCCGGACTGTGTGTGTATGTATATGTGAATGTGTATGTATATATGAATATATATATATATGAATATATATATATATATATATATATATATATATATATATATATATATATATATATATATATATATATATATATATATATATGTATATGTGTATATATATGTATATATGCACATGTGTATGTTTATATATATGTGTATATATATATATATATACTGTATGTATATATATATATATATATATATATATATATATATATATATATATATATATATATATATATATATATATATATATATATATATATATATATATATATATATATATATATGGAGACGAGGGTCTCCATGGCGACAAATAAAGTAAGTTTCTTACAAGTATCATCCCTGCAGGACGAGGAATAGTTAAACATGCTTCACTACACACCGTAGCTCACCGGCATCAAAATGTAAACAAATGCCATTGGTGGATCTACACCTAACATCCACTGTAATGATACCAAGTACAGGCACGTATCTAGTCGATACTACTATGATTACGTCGATATTTTTTGGCATCACATCTTCTTTTGTTTTGAAAAAAAATCATATTATGTTTATAAACTCAGGAAATACGTCCCTGGACACATGAGGACTTTGAATATGACCAATGTATGATCCTGTAACGACTTGGTATCGGATTGATGCCCAAATTTGTGGTATCATCCAAAACTAATGTAAAGTATCAAACATCAGAAGAATAAGTGATTATTACATTTTAACAGAAGTGTAGATAGAACATGTTATAAGAGAAAGTAAACAGATATTAACAGTAAATGAAAAAGTAGATTAATAATTCATTTTCTACCACTTGTCCTTAATAATTTTGACAAAATAATAGGTAGATAAATGACACAATATGTTACTGCATATGTCAGCAGACTAATTAGGAGTCTTTGTTTGTTTACTTGCGACTAAAAGACAACTATTTTATTTAAGGACTTAACTGCAATAAGAAAAATATGTTTAATGTACCCTAAGATCTAAGACCAAAATCATTTTAGTACCGGTACCAAAATATTGGTATCGTTACAACACTACATTTCCATCTTGTGTCATGACAAGGTCTATTTGTTTGGCTTGTTGCAAGACCATCCATCCATCCACCCATCTTCCTCCTCTTATCCGAAGTCGGGTCGCGGGGGCAGCAGCCTAAGCAGAGAAACCCAGACTTCCCTCTCCCCAGCCACTCTGTCCAGCTCTTCCCGGGAGGATCCTGAGGCGTTCCCAGGCCAGCTGGGAGACATAGTGTCCTGGGTCTTCCTGGTAGTCGGGCGTGCTTTAAACACCTCCCTAGGGAGGCGTCCGGGTGGCATCCTGACCAGACGCCCGATCCACCTCATCTGGCTCCTCTTGATGTGGTGGAGCAGTAGCTTTACTCTGAGCTCCTCCCGGATGACGGAGCTTCTCACCCTATCTATCTACACTGGGAATTGTGTGTGTGTGTCAGGTCGCTTCATCCCCAACTGCGACGAGGACGGCTTCTACAGGAAGCTGCAGTGTGACAGAGGGGAGTGTTGGTGCGTGGACCAATATGGAGGAGAAGTCGCAGGCTCCAGGGTCGGCGGAAAACCGGATTGTGGTGAGTTTGGTGTGAAAAGTCTTCCCTGCCTTCATCGCTCATTTGCATCGTGAAGCTGGTCACCTTAAGATGAAGGAGTCTGCTGTTGAGACAGAACCTTCTCCTGGTAACAATGGTTCCTCAGACTAAGTCCTTATTTCAACGCCCGTCTGGCTGGGAGAGCAACATTGCTCCTTAGGAAACATCTTTAAAGTGGAGTGGAGGAGAATTGACTAATAATGTACGCCCACCGGCACAGTCTGATTACAGCCAGCAACAGACACGTATCATTAGTTCTGCCTTCACACAGACATATTCATAATATTGTATCTTAACATTACATGTATTTATTTTGGTGTTGTGATTCTAGTGGTGCACAACTGCATGTTTTTATTGTTTAAAAATACAAGTTGCGTGACCAGTCTTCCTCTCAAGGAATACAACACACTGGTACAATCCCAAATTCTTTTAGATGACATATATGTTGAGTAAAAATGACCCCATAGACCGAATTATACAATATTAAGGTTTTTTACTAAAGCTTTAGGAGACCAGCCCTTACAATGCAACAATAGCATCAGCAAGAAGAGGTCTAAATCCAAACAAAAAGAGTCGGCTTATGTAGAGCCAAAACAGCCCCCTCTCGCCCAGAAAGGAGCGCAGATGCTGCTTCAAAACAGATAAGGGACTGGCCAAAACAGCTCTGTGAGCAGACAAATAGAAGCCCTTGAGACAAAACAAAGAGTTTACTAGCGGACATAAGAGGTCACGAGAAAACGCACTACATGGGAAAATACTAGCTGCTTTAAAGGCCTACTGAAAGCCACTACTAGTGACCACGCAGTCTGATAGTTTATATATCAATGATGAAATCTTAACATTGCAACACATGCCAATACGGCCGGGTTAACTTATAAAGTGCAATTTTAAATTTCCCGCTAAACTTCCGGTTGAAAATGTCTATGTATGATGACGTATGCGCGTGACGTCAATCGTTGAAATGGGAAGTATGCGGACACATTGAATCCTATACAAAAAAGCTCTGTTTTCATCTCAAAATTCCACAGTATTCTGGACATCTGTGTTGGTGAATCTTTTGCAATTTGTTTAATGAACAATGGAGACTGCAAAGAAGAAAGTTGTAGGTGGGATCAGCGTATTAGCGGCGGTCTACAGCAACACAACCAGGAGGACAGAGATGGATAGCAGACGCGCTAGCCGCCGAACTCACCTTAACTTCCTCCGTCTCGCCGACCGCATCTGTGATCGGGTGAAGTCCTTCGTCGCTCCGTCGATCGCTGGAACGCAGGTGAGCACGGGTGTTGATGAGCAGATGAGGGCTGGCTGGCGTAGGTGGATAGCTAATGTTTTTAGCATAGCTCTGTGAGGTCCGGTTGCTAAGTTAGCTTCAATGGCGTCGTTAGCAACAGCATTGTTAACCTTCGCCAGGCTGGAAAGCATTAACCGTGTATTTACATGTCCATGGTTTAATAGTATTGTTGATTTTCTATCTATCCTTCCAGTCAGGGGTTTATTTATTTTGTTTCTATATGCAGTTAAGCACGATGCTATCACGTTAGCTCTGTAGCTAAAGTGTTTCGCCGATGTATTGTCGTGGAGATAAAAGTCACTGTGAATGTCCATTTCGCGTTCTCGACTCTCATTTTCAAGAGGATTATAGTATCCGAGGTGGTTTAAAATACAAATCCGTGATCCACAATAGAAAAAGGAGAGAGTGTGGAATCCAATGAGCCAGCAAGTTACGGTCAGAGCGAAAAAAGATGTCTTGCACTGCATTCTAGTCCTTCACGCTAACGTTCCTCATCCACAAATCTTTCATCCTCGCTCAAATTAATGGGGTAATCGTCGCTTTCTCGGTCCGAATCGCTCTAGCTGCATTGAAAACAATGCGGAAATGTGAGGAGCCTTTCAACTTTTGACGTCACGCTACTTCCGCTACAGGCTAGGCTTTTTTTTATCAGCGACCAAAAGTTGCAACTTTATCGTCGATGTTCTCTACTAAATCCTTTCAGCAAAAATATGGCAATATCGCGAAATGATCAAGTATGACACATAGAATGGATCTGCTATCCCCGTTTCAATAAAAACAATTCATTTCAGTAGGCCTTTAAACATGACTATGGATTAAAAAAGAACACTTAAAAAAATCTCATTCTCACACTAAAGAAGGGGTTATTGGTCAACAAAAAACATGTAGCCACCTTTTTGATGCTACCTTTATAATAAGTCTTGTGATGAATAGTTAAGACTTAGTACCGTATTTTTCGGAGTATAAGTCGCTCCGGAGTATAAATCGCATCGGCCGAAAATGCATAATAAAGAAGGAAAAAACATATATAAGTAGTCAAATTTTTTGGGGAAATGTATTTGATATAACCCAACACCAAGAATAGACATTTGAAAGGCAATTTAAAATAAATAAAGCATAGTGAACAACAGGCTGAATAAGTGTACGTTATATGAGGCATAAATAACCAACTGAGAACGTGCCTGGTATGTTAACGTAACATATTATGGTAAGAGTCATTCAAATAACTATAACATATAGAACATGCTATACGTTTACCAAACAATCTGTCACTCCTAATCGCTAAATCCCATGAAATCTTATACATCTAGTCTCTTACGTGAATGAGATAAATAATATTAGTTGATATTTTACGCTAATGTGTTAATAATTCCACACATAAATCGCTCCTGAGTATAAGTCGCACACCCGGCCAAACTATGAAAAAAAACTGCGACTTATAGTCCGAAATACGGTATTTTGTATTAATTTGTTACATGACATTTTATAATTAAATCCCTCCAGGATTTAGCTGGCATACTTTGTGATGATTGCGTCATTATATACTCAAATTTTTCAGAAATTTGCAGGCAAAAGTTGCAATGTTTTGAAGCTTTTTTCCCCAGTCTAATTTTTGTTGGTAAATTAGCGACGGAGAGATTATCATCACACTTTCTTCTAGATTCATTGCTAAATCCTCCTATCTAGAGGAGAGGCATGATTAATAATCAAGAATAACATTGACGTGTGAATGCGGGAGCAGCAGGAAATAGCGGCCATCTCACAGTAAAGCAGCAGAGGGCTACGAAGCTGTTTATCAATCCGCCGCTAAAAAATAGTTTGTCTGTGTTAGTGCTTATATTCATAACATCACTAATATTTGGTTAATATTCAGGTCACAATATGTATGTAGAGTATTGTTTGCAGGTTTTGGATGGTTAGTGATAGTGCCATCTTCTTTTTACTGCCGCTTTATTGTGACACACATGCTTTGCTGTTGCCCCCTGCAGGGTGGTGGGAGTACTGCATACATGAGCAACCCTGTTTTGAATGGTTTCATCAAGCCTATTTGGGTTTTGTTCGGTGGGCCAAATCAAAATCTTTGGTGGGCCGGCAGTGGACTTGACCTGGTCTAATGCAGGGGTCACCAACCTTTTTGAAACCAAGAGCTACTTCTTGGGTACTGATTAATGTGAAGGGCTACCAGTTTGATACACACTTAAATAAATTGCCAGAAATAGCCAATTTGCTCAATTTACCTTTAACTCTATGTTATTATTAATTATTAATTATATTCACACTTAATTGAACGGTTTAAAAGAGGAGAAAACACGAAAAAAAATGACAATAAAATTTTGAAACATAATTTATCTTCAATTTCGACTCTTTAAAATTCAAAATTCAACCGAAAAAAAGAAGAGAAAAACTAGCTAATTCGAATCTTTTTGAAAATTAAAAAAAATAATTTATGGAACATCATTAGTCATTTTTCCTGATTAAGATTAATTTTAGAATTTTGATGACATGTTTTAAATAGGTTAAAATCCAATCTGCACTTTGTTAGAATACATAACAAATTGGACCAAGCTATATTTCTAACAAAGACAAATCATTATTTCTTCTAGATTTTCCAGAACAAAATTTTTAAAAGAAATTCAAAAGACTTTGAAATAAGATTTAAATTTGATTCTACAGATTTTGTAGATTTGCCAGAACAATTTTTTGGAATTTTAATCATAATAAGTTTGAAGAAATATTTCACAAATATTCTTCGTCGAAAAAACAGAAGCTAAGATGAAGAATTAAATTAAAATGTATTTATTATTCTTTACAATAAAAAAAAAAAATTTACTTGAACATTGATTTAAGTTGTCAGGAAAGAAGAGGAAGGAATTTAAAAGGTAAAAAGGTATATGTGTTTAAAAATCCTAAAATCATTTTTAAGGTTGTATTTTTTCTCTAAAATTGTCTTTCTGAAAGTTATAAGAAGCAAAGTAAAAAAATTAATGAATTTATTTAAACAAGTGAAGACCAAGTCTTTAAAATATTTCTTGGATTTTCAAATTCTATTTGAGTTTTGTCTCTCTTAGAATTAAAAATGTCGGGCAAAGCGAGACCAGCTTGCTAGTAAATAAATACAATTAAAAAAAATAGAGGCAGCTCACTGGTAAGTGCTGCTATTTGACCTATTTTTAGAACAGGCCAGCGGGCTACTAATCTGGTCCTTACGGGCTACCTGGTGCCCGCGGGCACCGCGTTGGTGACCCCTGGTCTAATGGATGCAATGAAACACAATTAGGCATTTAAAGTCGTCTTGTTTTTCCTCTCTACTGGCACTTGAATCATTCTACTGTATGCGGATTTTAACGGCGAATGACGTGAATTACGCCCGCTCGCTATGCCAGTCGTTTTCACTGAGGGCCACATCGCAGTTATGTTTGGCCCCAGAGAGCCGCTTCTAACAGTGGATACTATTATTACTCTTTTTTTTTTAATGCATTTTATTAGTTAGTAGATTTTTTTTTTTTTTACTAAAATGTAAAAAAAAACATGGTAAGTTGCAATAATTTCACCTCAAAATGTAGTGTAGATTACTGTAAATGGAAAAATAGTACTGTTGTTTTTATGGTTAAAAAAAAGTTATTTTACTGTAAAATTTACATTTGTTTTTTTTACTGTAAATAAAAATAAAAAAATTTACATGAAAATTTTGGCACCCAAGCAGCCAGGATTTTTTGGTTTGTTTTTACCGCAAATCAACAACTGTAGATTTTTCGGTGTATTACTGTAAATGCCAAGACGACACCACAGTTTCATACAGTAAAAAAAAGTACTGTTTTTTTTTCCATTTAGAGAAAAATGCTGTAAAAACCACAGTAAATTTCACAATTTTACCATGAAATCCATTGCTACTTTTACATTGCACAATTTGATGGATAACTTGCTTTGAAATCATTATTATTAGCAGGCATGTGATTTGACCACAATGAAAAAGACTGAAAAAACTTCCGGGGGTCTGGTGGACGAAGGCCCCCAGCCAGGTCCTGGTTTTTCACCAATTTAACATGCTAAAATTAACAAAGACAGCACCATTTGAAGAAAATATTTTAGTGTTTAAAGACATGAAAACATAATTAATAGAACATACATAACCCAATTATCCTAATGAATCACTGTATATGGTTCAGTCCCAACAGTATTTAGTCACTAATAGGGATGATACTCGAAACCGGTTTTCCCGGTTGTTTGATAAGAAAAGAACCGAATCCTCGGACTCGAATACCTTTTTGAGAACCGGTACCCGTTATCGAGACCACTATAGTAAAGAAAAAGAGTGGAATCCCGTCCCGACCAGAAATGCTCCGTGGGACATCACAACAAATGACGTCACGTAGCTCAGTCATTAGGCGCAGATAGGGAAAGCAGGAAAACAATGGACGGGAAAAAGCGCTCCAAGGTGTAATAAAGTTCGAAACAAAAGGTATAATCCAATGAATAACTTTACTGAGAGATTTGAGCAGGGTACAAACACATGACGAACACTTTTACGACCAACCGGAAACATAGCAACCAGGCTAGCAACGCACCTCCTTTACGGCAGCTGTCGCAACGTTCTTAAAGCAACCGCAGCACATACATATATATACAACATATCTCCCTTTTTTAACTTTTGTTTTTCTTTCCTTGTAAACAAAACAAAATCACACTGTATATGTGTTGTCTGTCTAATTATAAATAATGCAGACGAGGCGTGTTGGCTGAGTTCTTGACGTTTACTTTCACAGCGTGGCAACATGCAACACTTTTCGGGGTGTCTGCGCATGCTCGTAACTCCCGTTGCATGCTGGGTAGTGTAGTTGTTATATTCTCTAGCTCATAACATCTTTCCCCCATAAAGAAATAATGTTAACTCAATAAAGTGTATTTCTTTTTTTAGCTTTAACTTTTCATTTTTTAGCATTGTAACCACATTTGCAAACAACTTTTCTCTTCATAGAATTTTCTTTCAATAAAGAAATAAAGTGCAAAAATGTCAAAGCATCATAACAGTTATGTCAAATAGCAGCAGAATTGCACTTTTTGGAGAGCTGTATTATTTTCAGTTTTGTGCCCAAGGGACTGATTTTATTTAACACTATATTATTATTTATACACCTATAGTGATCACAGAGACAGGTTGTTTTTGTGTTACTGTATATATTTGTTTCTCTGAAAAATCCCACTTAATATTCTTTGGGTAACAACAGTCAATATTTATTTATTTTATTTAATTTTTTTAGGTGGGTAACAGTCAATATTTATTCATTTATTAGATTTTATTTTTTTATTATATAATAAAAGTGAGCTTTTGTTAAACCAAATATTGTCAATCAATCAATTGTGTGTTTTTTTCCATATACAACAACCTATCTGGACTCGATAAGAGAATCGATAAGGAATCGGTTCGATAAGAGGATTCGATAATAGGCTCGAACTCGATAATTCCTTATCAAACATCATCCCTAGTCACTAATATTTACATCTTGTGTTCATTTCACATCCACAGGTGTCACATTGATCAGTGTTATTATCTAGTTGATTTACAGTATTACCACATTACTTCAGTTCATGTAATGTAAACATTTCATTCTTTTCGCCAAAATAGGATATACATTTATGAAAATAATTAAACATGTTTAGTATTGTTTACTCATATTTGAAAATAGGAAATAATAATAATGTGAGGACACTGACTTATTGCATGAAACAAGTGTGAAAATATTTACCTTCAAGATTGTTACACCACTGACAATAGTTTCAAGAGACTACATAAGAACTTAATATTACAAAATAGTATTATATGCAAATTTATTTCAAATAAATTGTTAAATGGATTCAATAATGCGACTCTTTGAATTTCTGTAATTTCATAATATATTTTCACGTGGCTTTTTATTTTTAGAAAAACCCATTTATATTTCGCTAAGCAATAATTGGTTAATGTTTAAAACAAACATGCGTATTTCGCAAGCAAATATTTTTTTAGGTTACCTCATTATTAACAACCCTGTCTGCAACTGAAGTGGGTGGATCTTTCCTCTCCATGTCTACGGCAGTTGTCGATGTAAACAAAAGATAAAGTCCATAAGGTTTGCTCACTTTCGGTTGACATCCAAAAGTACCAGCTAGTGAAATGTTTGTTTTCCTTGTTTCAAGTTGTTTCGTATGTTTTTGGCGTTTCGCATGTACTTCCAAAGCCTTGAAACCTCGTGATCCATAGTCAGTATTATCATGACACCACGTGCACAAAACCTTTCCGGGACGATCGATTTTCCGAATAAAATCACCGAACAAAGTCGTAACTTTCTTCTTCCCAACAGTATCAGTGATTTCCCTTTCCATCCAGTCCCATCGAAACTTATTTTTGACATGTTTATCAATTTCTTTTACTCGTAAAGCGTCCTTTCTCTCGAGAACCGACATTGTTTACATATGGAAAATGGCCGTAGTAACCATTATGAATGATGACGTCATTAACGTCATCATTCATAACAGATGTCCTGATTGGTCACAAGGAACATATCAACCAATCAACTACGGCGTAATATAAACTATGTCTCGAATCTTGATTTAGGGTCGGAAAAAAAACGGAAAAACGGGAGATAATTTTTTTTTCTTCCCCCGAGATTAAAAAAGACGGAATTCCGACTTTAGACGGAAAAATCACATGCCTGTATTAGTATTTATTTCTATTTTAAAAATGGTTTGATAACATAGTTTTGCATAATTAGACAATATTTACGTTAACATAATTTGCGATTACATGGAGTACTTGTATATTTTTCTCCCAAAATAGAAAAATATATATTTAGTAAGAAAAGTTACTGTACTTTATTAATAAATAATATTTCCAGGCTTTCGAGGGCCAAATAAAATGAAGTGGCGGGCCTTGAGTTTGACATCTGTGTTCTATCGTAACAAAAAATTGTTAGTTGCTTCCCGTGGACTTTTTTTGTGTATGTGCACATGCAAATGAGACAATGATGTGTAGATTAGCAGCAGCTGTCAGTATAATTCCAACACAATCGCAGAGCAATAATAGCTGCTTATCAGGTTTCTGCAGGCGTACCTAATGTCGTCTTCCCTCCGCCCGCAGACGACGACGCCGCGTACTCCGGCGACTTTGGCAGCGCGGTGGGATGGGAAGACGAGGAGGAGAAAGGCGGCGAGGAGACGGCGGAGGAGGAAGAGGCGGAGGCGGGAGAGGCGGATGACGAGGGTTACATCTGGTAAAAGAGACGCGCCCCCTTTCCAAACAGCATCTCCATGTTCTTAGCACGCACAAACAAAACAAGGTCCTGCGAGGAAACTCTGAAGAAGAAGAAGAAGAAGATGTGTCCTGGGAGAACTGGAGGAAGACAAAAAGGTAGCAGGGATGTCGTCAAAAGGGAACATATCACTAGTAATCATTCTTCTCCTTCATTCATTGGTGAATCTTTCTTCTATTCTCTCCTACGTCCTTTGACCTCTTTCAGCAGCAGCAGTAGTTAAACACGGCCTATTATTATCTCTCCGTTCTTTACTTAGATTAGTTTTTAGGACGTCGAAAGCTCCCTTTTTTGACTCCACCGTCCTCATCTCATGCGCTTCAGCTCATACGTGACAGTCGTGCGGTCTCCTTCCCGACTCAGCAGAAGAAAACAAAGTTTCCCACGCGTCACTCCCTCTATGATGTAAATACAAATAATCCTACTGTGTGTACCGGAACACGCCCGTTGTCAACGCCTCCACGGGGCGAGCCGGACCCTCCTGCTTAGGTGGCAAGTGTACGTCGTGTCATAATGTGGATCGCTTGTTGTGTTTAATAAAAAGGAAGTGGAAAAAAACATCAAGGTGGTCCTGGTAGCTTCCAGTCTAGCAATGACATACTTTTGTGTGTTCTTGTATTTCTACCCTTCTTGAGACATCAACAAGGGAAAGTACCTTCTATATGAGGATGGGTGAACAAGTTAGGACTAGAAATCATGGTCCCAATACGGAAAACCATTGCATCTAATAGAGAGCCCAAAACTAGAGTCTGTGAACATTGCTCCAAAGTCTGGATTTTTTGTTGATTTAATGTGCACACAAAAGTAAACATTGACAGGTGCAAAGGCAGCAATATATGATAAAACAAGACGGCAGCTAAAGAAGGACTTCCCTATTCGTCCCCGAAAAAACCCACCAGGTGAACAGCTTCCGGTGCTGACGTAAGACAACCCGCGTCCCATATGTGACCATGGGATGAACAAATACACTAGGGCAGTGGTCCCCAACCACTGGGCCGCGGATCGATTGGTACCGGGCCGCACAACAAATTAAAATGTATTTTATTTTTTTTATTTTTTGTTAAATCAACATAAAAAACACAAGATACACTTACAATTAGTGCACCAACCCACACTCATTCGCACAAAAGGGTTGTTTCTTTCTGTTATTAATATTTCTGGTTCCTACATTATATATCAATATAGATCAATACAGTCTGCAGGGATACATACAGTCCATAAGCACACATGATTGTATTTTTTTATGACAAAAATAAAATATATATATATATAAAAAAATATATATAGTTGGACAATATCGGATTATCGGATATCGGCAAAAAAGCCATTATCGGACATCTCTAATAAATATGTATATAGAGACATACTGTAATAACTTGAAGTAAATAATGAAGATTTAAAAACCAATTACAAACAAAAAATTTAAAAAAGATTAACTAAAAGCTTACCTTTTTTATATTTACATAGTATGTATATATTATTAATGTTGTAAATACAAGTCTTTGTATATCTAGAGAGGGTGGTCCTAAAGAGGTAGGCATTTTTTGAGGTCTCAAGGTTGAAAAGGATTTGCAAATCATTATATTCTGTCTTTATTTACCATTTACACAAAGTGGCAACTTCACTGGTTTTGAGTTTTGTATTCAAACGTTAAACATAAAAGGTTTGTGTGAGCGTGTTAGCGATGAATGAGTGGAGTACGCCACCTAACAGATGTCCGTGTATCTCAAAGCCGCCGTCAAGCTGCCCAATGGGACCAATCATTTGCAGCAACCTGTCGGTGAAAACCCGACATATGCTGCTTTATCAGCCACATTCTTCTAAATACTTCTGGGTGCCAAGGAAAAAAAAACAGGCCTTCTATATTTTTAGCATCCTACCTTTTTGTCTCCAGCATAGCGCCACCTACAGTTTACTGTGTGCGTCTTGTAGCCTCCACACCCTTCTGACTTCTTCCTCGGTGGTGTCCAACGCTTCAAACGCCGTCACGTCCCTCTGCTGATGAAATCGGCGTAGCGGTCCTTGCAGCACGGTGACCGGGATGCAGAAGTTGAGGTGTGGGTAGGTGACTTTGGCGGTCACGTCTCTAGTGTTGCTCGCCACCATGCCTTCAAAAACAAGCCGCCATGTAAAATTATTATTATTATTTTTTTTAATCAGCAGAAAGAACTTTTTGACTGTTACCCAGCAGCTCTCCAGACGATGCCCGCACCACAGCGCCCCCGCTGGCCCCTGCTTGTACTGCACACGTGGTCTGAAGCATGACAGGCCGACGGTTGACGCTGATGGCCTTGGAGAGGACGCCGCACGTCAAGGATGGACCGCACCTGCCGCCCAGCCCGCCGTAACCCACCACCAGGAGGCGCTCGCCTGCCAGGAGAGGTGACTTAGACACGGATCAGGTCCAACACGTGCAAGCACGGAGTCAAACCTGGGTGGAACTTCTGAGACGTTCGAGGTACTCGAAAGTCCGGGAAGGGTTGTGTCAACTGGACCACGGCGACATCGTAGGGTGACGACGTTTTAGTGGAAAAGATGACATCACCGACCCTATCAAGGACTCTGGAACAACAAAACTGTTTGACTGTGGCTAACTTCTTTTTACACTTTAATCTTTACAGGAAACATTTTTTGACGTTAGGACGAGACGAAGTATTTTTATATTTGATAAATGACAGTAGCTAACTTCTTTTTACAATTGAATGATCTTTGTACAACTTTCCTCTAGCGATGACTTTTTCTAGTATATTATTTTACCTCTCACAAGACCCCTTTCTTATAAAATGATCATTTTTATATTTCGTACATAGTTACATGTTTCTCCTCTAAAGAGCATTTTTGTAAATTACAACTTTTTTTAATAAGGACTTACTGAATGCATTTATTTTCCAGAAAATAACTTATTTTATTAGCTTTTCTTGTAAAATGACAATAGTATACTCCTTAAATGTAACAATATCACAACTGTGCTCAAAAACGGGTCACTTATTTCTTGTGAGATAAAAAAAAAACCCACTATATTCTCTAATAGTAAAATGTTTTCTTATAATATTACGATTTTACTTTTTCAATGTATTTCTTTATTTTTTCAGAATATGACTTTTCATAAAAATGTACCATTTCATTTTTAAATTACAATTTAATCCAATCGAAATTCAATCTTCCACATATTACAAATGTTCTCTTAAAATATATGACCACTTTTCGGTTTAATGACTGCCCATCAAAATCTACAAAAAAACTAAATGTTTTTACATGTAACAAAAAAATTGACCATCTTCTTTTTACATTTGAATGATTTGTTTAAAAAAAAATCTGCCTCAGAGGTTTGTAATATTACAACTTTTTTTCCCTAATAATACATATTTTCCCCTTTAATTTACCTTTTTATTTGAGTAAGTGAAAAATAAATTGTAATAGTAAAATGAATTTTTCTCTTATTGCAACTTTATTCTTACAATATTACAACTTTTCCCCTTTAATTTACCTTTTTATTTTGGTAAATAAAAAGTAAAAAATACAATTTAATGGTAAAATTAATGTTTTACTCATATTACAACTTTATTCTTACAATATTACAACTTTTCCTATTAAAATGACTTTTTACTAGTAGAGTAATGTGTGTATGCTGTATTAATGTTACAATTTAGTTGTTTGTTTTCTAATTAAAATGAGGGATGTCCGATAATGGCTTTTTTGACAATATCCGATATTGTCCAACTCTTAATTACCGATACCGATATCAACCGATACCGATATATACAGTCGTGGAATTAACACATTAGTATGCCTAATTTGGACAACCAGGTATGGTAAAGATAAGGTCCTTTTTTTAAAAATTAATTAAATAAAATAAGATAAATAAATTAAAAACATTTTCTTGAAAAAAAAGAAAGTAAAAAAATATAAAACAGTTACATAGAAATTAAAATGAGTAAAATTAACTGTTAAAGGTTAGTACTATTAGTGGACCAGCAGCACACACTATCATGTGTGCTTACGGACTGTATCCCTTGCAGACTGTATTGATATATATTGATATATAATGTAGGAACCAGAATATTAATAACAGAAAGAAACAACCCTTTTGTGTGAGGGTTTTTGGGTTGGTGCACTAATTGTCAGTGTATCTTGTGTTTTTTATGTTGATTTAATTTTTTTTTTAAACAAACAAAAAAAAACGATATAGAAAATAAAAAAAACGATACCGATAATTTCCGATATTACATTTTAAAGTTAAAATGTGTTTCTGGTACAAATCACTGACACGCAAAAATTATATTACGACTGATTTTACACTTAACAAAAACAGTGGCTAACTTATTTTCACACGAATGACTGTTAAAAACAATTCGCCTATGGTTTCTATATATATATATATATATGTATATATATTACCATATATTATATATATGGTAAACCGCCTATTCGCCGGTTTTATGACGGTGCCAACTTTTTTCTAATGTTCCTTTTCCTCCATTTACTGCTTCATTCTGGTCAAATATTATTTAATCCTTGTGAAAGGATTATATTCTTTTCATATTACAATTGAATTGTTTTACATCAAAACCTTCTTTACAGCCGAGGGGTTTTACATTTAACAAAAACTGTGATTAGGGATGATATTCGAAACCGGTTCTCCCGGTTGTTCGATAAGAAAAGAACCGATTCCATGGAGTCGAATCCCTTTTTGAGAACCGGTTCCCGTTATCGAGGCCACTATAGTAAAGAAAAAGAGTTGGTTCTTTATTTGAATCCCTGGGAACGAATCCCGTCCCACAGGAAATGTTATGCCCATTTGATTGTAGACTCTTACTGACACCTTGTGGCGATATGAAAATACTACACGTCATTAGTTTGGGCACTTCCGGGTTGGCGACGTCAGTTCAGTTCATGAGACAATTGAGAAGTAGACAAGTTGTGTTAGCTCTTACAAGCCTTGGAAAAGCTTAGTCTGTAAGTAAACTGTTTTAACTTGTTTATGTAACTCAATATTAAAGGTGGAAAGTGGTTAAATTTAATACTAAGATGTTTATTGAAAAACGATTTTTGTGCACTGTTTCAATGGATGTTTTGAGGACTTAAAATGGCTGCCACTCGTGTATTTCCACCATCGAAATAATTTTTTGGAAGAAGAATTGTTGATTGATGACTGTGGTGTTCTTAGTGTCATAGTGTGTGTAGTTAGTATGTTCCAATAGCAGCAGAAGTGCACTTTTTGGAGAGCTGTATTATTTTCAGTTTTGTGCCCAAGGGACTGATTTTATTTAACACTATATTATTATTTATACACCTATAGTGATCACAGAGACAGGATGTTTTTGTGGTACTGTATATATTTGTTTTTCTGAAAAATCCCACTTAATATACTTTGGGTAACAACAGTCAATATTAATTTATATGATTTTTTTAAAGGGGGGGTAACAGTCAATTTTTTTTTCTTTTTTTTTTTCTTATAAAATAAAAGTTAGCTTTTGTTAAACCAAATATTGTGTTTTTTTCCATATACAACAACCTATCTGGATTCGATAAGAGAATCGATAAGGAATAGGTTCGATAAGAGGATTCGATAATGGGCTCAAACTCGATAATTTCTTATCAAACATCATCCCTAACTGTGACTACCTTTTTTTTTTTACACTCAAACAACAATACGCTTTTGTCGTTTAAGACCATTTTAAAATGTTCTCATATTAGTACAAAGGGGACAGTTTTACCCTGGAACGGATTACGTTTCTCTATTATTTCTTATTAGAAAAGTGGTAAAGGCGTACGGTACATCATACAGGAGATATATTTGTTACCTGTCCCTGTGGTGGAACTTCATAGCGACCGTGGACTTCCCCTTGACTACGTGTCGGCAGGTTAGGACCAGGTCAGAGGTCACAAGCACCCCCGAGCCCCACTGCTGCCCACTGTCCACCAACCCCACGACCGGGTACGGACCAGCCATGGAGTCCGGATCAGGGATGACCTCTGCGGGATGAAGGCAGACATCCCGGAGTGGATCTTCAGCGTTGGCGCATCGGAGAACGTTCCTGAATATCGACTGGACCGAGCAGACGAGCGTGAGGCCGATCCACTCGTTGGCCTTCCAGCCAAACGGCGACACGATCACCCCGATGAGTCGCACGCCGCCGGAGTCTTTCAGCGCGAACAACCCCCCGCCTTCTGTGCCCGGCACGCAGCGGGCGTCCGTGAGGATGACGGCGTTGTCCTCCCCCGCCAGGTTGCTGATGATGCCTCCGCTGATGGTGCTGATGAAGAGGTCCACACAGAGGGATCCGAAAGGCGAGCCGCACGCCAAGACCGGGACGCCTTTCCGAAGGGCCGAGCTCTTCTCCCAGGAGGCACCTGGCTTCAGGTGTTCCATTGTCTTGAGCACAGCGAACCAGCTCAGGTGGTCAGCATCTCCGATCAGCTCCTCATCCTCGTCGCCATGGAAACGCCATCCGTCAGCCTCCTGGAAAACTGCCTGGAAAGCCTGTTTGAACTCCACGCAGTTGACCAGCATTAGCAGCTCGGCCTCCCACTGACGTGTTGTTGTTGTTGTTGTTGGACACTCGTGGGTCAGTCCACATGGGTTAGCCTCCACGTCACGACCGGAAGGAAACGTGACGCTGATTTGAAGCGCATCCTGGAAGTTGTGACGTAAGAGGCGCCTGGCAGACGGCTTTTTGTGGGTAACGAAACGAAAAAAGGGGAAGCCGGTGCATATCACCGCACCGGGACGGACGAGGACTCCACTAAAACTTACCGGCGCTTTGGTGGATAAAGCTTCCGTTAAGGTAACGACACAGCAACTCTTCTCCACGTCTTTTACCTCCATGTTGCTAGCATCACCGCACATGAACTTTGCCCATGTTGACGGAAATAATTAACTACCAAACTTTGAGGTGTAACATATCTTCGTAAACATGTGTTGATAAAACTACTGAAATGTTAAAGTACACTCGGTGTTCAAAGAAAAAAACAAGTGTTTTCGTTATATATCGCGCGATAACTTCCTGGTTTAGTCTCATTGATTTGAGGGACGCTTGCCGGGTTTTATGATTGGCTAGAAAGAGCCAATAGTACTCACGAAGGCGGGACTTCCGTTAAACTTGAGCGATACACTGGACGACATAGACATCTTCTTATAAGTAAACGCTGCATCGAGCGCTGACGAGACGCGGGGCCGCCATCTTGGAGTGGTGATCCGCTCCACTCAGTGCAATTCATTTGGCAGGAGCAATGAACTGTCAGCGCATTTAAATTCATCTTACCTCACTGAATACCACTGATTTTCACGCGCTTTTTTGTCATACGTGTAGCTATGATAAAGGACACATGTTTTGGCGTGTTTTATTATTCATAGTTTGCTTAACAGTATTAGAATATTCTTATATGCTATAAATCAGTGGTCCCCACTGATTAACGTGATAGCATCGTTCTCAAATGAAGATAGAAACAAAAGAAATAAACCCCTGACTGGAAGGATAGACAGAAGACCAACAATACTATTAAACTAGAGATGTCCGATAATATCGGCCTGCCAATATTATCGGCCGATATATGCGTTAAAATGTAATATCGGAAATTATCGGTATCTGGTTTTTTTATTATCGGTATCTGGTTTTTTTTGTTTTTTTTTAATGAAATCAACATAAAAAACACAAGATACACTTACAATGAGTGCACCAACCCAAAAAACCTCCCTTCCCCATTTACACTCATTCACACAAAAGGGTTGTTTCTTTCTGTTATTAATATTTCTGGTTCCTACATTATATATCAATATATATCAATACAGTCTGCAGGGATACAGTCCGTAAGCACACATGATTGTATTTCTTTATGACAAAAAAATAAAATAAATACAAAATAAAAAAATACCAGACCCCCCCCCCCCCACACACACACCTCCCCGGTCAGTGGGAAAAAATTTCAAGCGTTGACCGGTCGGTTCCGCAGCTACAAAAAGATTGGGGACCACTGCTATAAATGACCAGACGTCCGAGATCAAAACTGGGAATATAATCCCAGAGAAGGGGGGAAAAAACGGTCAGCTATTTTTAAGTTCAAGAAACAATATAATTAGGCTATATATACATGCGTATATCCTACATAAACAATGTATGAATACATTAGATATCTATATATCTTAGGTACCTATAGACTGTATCTCTGTTGCTGCAGCGGCAGAGAGTTTATTCTGTCTTGACACATTGTATTGATATTTTGTATTATATTCTTCCCTTAAATGATAATGATTACAGTGATTGTTTTATATGAATTCACCATGAATTGATTTACGTGGACCCCGACTTAAACAAGTTGAAAAACTTATTCGGGTGTTACCATTTAGTGGTCAATTGTACGGAATATGTACTGAACTGTGCAATCTACTAATAAAAGTTTCAATCAATCAATGTATTTTTTTATGTATGTCGTATGTTTACCCCTGTTGGCTTTTACAATCTTTATCTTCATCATTTATTTCAACTTTATGTTATTCAAGTATGACATTTTTAAATTGAATTAATTTCATTGACAAGCAATTCTATTATGGTCATACTTTTGTTTGCTAGCGGCTACGATTTCAGTACTATTGAAGATCTTTGGTCCTTCTCAACTCTGTGGTAATATTATTTTCACAAAATACAACCAATAGTACGTTAATGTTAAATCTTACTTGTTAAAAGTGAATTTAATTAAATTTAAGTGGACCCCGACTTAAACAAGTTGAAAAACTTATTCGGGTGTTACCATTTAGTGGTCAATTGTACGGAATATGTACTTCACTGTGCAACCTACTAATAAAAGTCTCAATCAATCAATCAATCAAGTAATTCCCCCGATTCCTATTTTCAACAGTCCGCTCATTTGAGCGGGAAAACGCTGAACACCATCCCGGCATCTTTGTTTTCTACCTGTCAACTGTCAGTTTAGGCTGCTCGCCGGCTCCTCATCACCACTTCAAGATGGCGGCCGAATTTCTCGCGTCACAGCAGCCAATGCTGCGTCTACTTATAAGATGTCTATGGGTGGAAGCAGCACAGCACATGAACTTTGCCCATGTTGACGGAAATAATTAACTACCAAATGTTGAGATGTAACATATCTTCATAAACATGTGTTGATACAACTACTGAAATGTTAAAGTACACTCGGTAAATAACATAAAGTAATTGTTCAAAGAAAAAAAAACAAGTGTTTCCGTTTTATATCGCGCGATAACTTCCTGGTTTAATCTCATTGGCTTGAGGGACGCTTGCCGGGTTTTATGATTGGCTAGAAAGACCCAATAGGACTCACGAAGGCGGGATTTACGTTAAACTTTGAGCGATTTGGTTGATTGAAACTTTTATTAGTAGATTGCACAGTACAGTACATATTCCGTACAATTGACCACTAAATGGTAACACCCGAATAAGTTTTTCAACTTGTTTAAGTCGGGGTCCACGTTAATCAATTCATGGTAACTACCAAACGGTGATTGTGATTGGCTAGAAAGAGCCAATAGGACTCACGAAGGCGGGACTTCCGTTAAACTTGAGCCATACACTGGACGATGGAAGAACATTATATATTATTTACATTTCGATATAGACAAGAACTATTTTCAAGTTTAGACGTACTTGGTAGAACAGCTTCCGTCAATATAAGAACAAAGCAGCATATTTCAATCGCTTTCACCTCCATGTTGCAAGCATGAATTGATTAACGTGGACCCCGACTTGAACAAGTTGAAAAACGTATTCTTACCATTTAGTGGTCAATTGTACGGAATATGTACTTCACTGTGCAATCTACTAATAAAAGTTTCAATCAATCAATCAAAGCACAGCTGGTGAACTTCGGCCGAGTGTGTGTTGACGCCAGGGCAGAGTTAAAATGTAACCTTCTCCGTAGACACTAGTGATAATACAACTACCTACATGTTGAATTCGGCATGTAATTAACATTTCGACACGAATATTTAATGAAAGAAAAACGTGTTTTTTTTGTTATTGCTGTACAACTTCCTGGTTTCGCCTCTTTGGCTCACGAGCCAATGGGAAGTGAGAAGGCGGGACTTCCGTTAAATTGCGCGATACACTGGACGATTAAAGAACATAATATATATTTTTAATTCAGTATAGAAAATACATATTTTCAAGCTTAGACGTACTTGGTGGAACAGCTTCCGTCAAAATAAGAACACAGCAGCATATTTCAATCGCTTTCACCTCCATGTTGCAAGCAGCACAGCTGGTGAACTTCGGCCGTGTGTGTGTTGACAGCGCCAGGGCAATGTTAACTACTACACGTTAAAATTTAACCTTTCTCTATCGACACGAGCGATAATACAACTACCTACATGTTAAAGCCGGCCTTTAATTAACATTTTAACATGAATGTTTAATGAAAGAAAAACTATTTTTTTATATTGCTCTACAACTTCCTGGTTTCGCCTCTTTGGCTCACGGTTATTGTGATTGGTTAAAAAAGAGCCAATGGGAAGTAAGAAGGCGGGACTTCCGTTTTATTACCTTTACATATACTGCATTTGCTTTATAATATAACATACACACATTTTACAACTTTAAGATCATTTAAGATAAAAGGATAAAATCAATTATTGTAGAAAGTCTTTATTCACATCTCACCTGACAATCACCCTTTGTAACAGCTTGGTTGCTTCAGAACTAACTTATAAATATAGCATTTTTACAAAATAATATATAGAAAAAGATACTGTTGCATGTGTAACTTTGTGTCACCCATGTGAAGCACTGAGGAAGTACTCTCATAATATCACTGCATGCTGTGCGCAGCTACTAATCACAAAGTACTCCAGTCTTTCATAACAAATCCCCATCATGAAAATATCACAAATCGATCCAGTCATCCTAGACTGCAGTTATGCAGCTAAACACTGTTCTTTAGTAGTGAATCTCACACTTAAAGCACTTTCAGTGGCAAACCCTGTTTTAAAATACCCCCCAAAAAATTCCATCCATTTCATGTTGACAAATATTAGCTGGTACACAGTTAAGCGTGTGTTTCAAATACACTATTGCATGTCTTCAAAGAGGACTAAGACCATCCGCAAAACTTTACACAAACTGACCTTCAGTGTAAGTCAACACCAGCTGCTAAAAATAAGCCCAGGTCAGAAACTGACTCGACGCGATGACACGTTCCTTATGGCACCCAAAGCTAGAAACCACAGCAAGAAGATCATTCCCTACAGTTCATCTGAATAGCACTGGTACTTCAAAATAAAACTACCGTATTTTTCGGACTATAAATCGCAGTTTTTTTCATAGTTTGGCCGGGGGTGCGACTTATACTCAGGAGCGACTTATGTGTGAAATTATTAACACATTACCGTAAAATATCAAATAATATTATTTAGCTCATTCACGTAAGAGACTAGACGTATAAGATTTCATGGGATTTAGCGATTAGGAGTGACAGATTGTTTGGTAAACGTATAGCATGTTTTATATGTCATAGTTATTTGAATGACTCTTACCATAATATGTTACGTTAACATACCAGGCACGTTCTCAGTTGGTTATTTATGCCTCATATAACGTACACTTATTCAGCCTGTTGTTCACTATTCTTTATTTATTTTAAATTGCCTTTCAAATGTCTATTCTTGGTGTTGGGTTTTATCAAATAAATTTCCCCCAAAAATGCGACTTATACTCCAATGCGACTTATATGTTTTTTTCCTTCTTTATTATGCATTTTCGACAGGTGCGACTTATACTCCGGTGCGACTTATACTCCGAAAAATACGGTATTTCCTTTTATTGCATGCCTAACTGGCACAATCGTTAAAGCATATCGATAAAATATCTCTGTGGAGCAGGTAGTTTTGTTTTGTTTTTGTAAATCAGAAGAAGTGTGAATATACTTTGAGTTAGTCAATGTATTGAGACAGCCAGCGAAAGCCTTCTCCGTATCCTTGCCTCTTCAGCACGCTGCACATAAAAACCTCCATTGGCCTCAAATTCAGCTCTTTCAGGGAAACTTTGCCCTGAAAAACGCATAACAGTATAAAATTAGACACATATTGTACAAACATATTACATATTCCCCCCAATAAACAGTTTTCAATTATATGTCTGTGCTAAAATCTTTGTTAGACGTTATGTGCTCATCACCTTTCCTGTCGTGTGTCCATGCAAACCGAACATCCCTCGGAGCGCGTCCTCGCTGACGGCCTCCGGACGATCGATTTTATTCCCCAGGATGAGAACCGGGACGTTTGAGATGGTGTCATCCGTTAAAAGAGCCTAAACACGGCAAAAGTCACATTTCAGCGACCATTGTAATGACATATTTTCTCAAGGGACAATATTATGGAAATTAAACTTGCATTAATATAGATCGTAGTCAGTGTAAAGTTTGTATAGCAGTAAAGATTAGACACTAGAGCAGGCCTGGGCAATTATTTTGACTTGGGGGCCAAATTTAGAGGAAAAAAATGAGTCTGGGGCCGGTATATCTATTTTTAGGAACACTAATACAAAACCTCACAATAATGTCTGATTGAATGCTAAAAAGGTTATGAAAGACCACCTTAAAAAAAACGGTACGGAGTTTAAATGTACTTTTTTTTTTTAACCCTTTGCAAAGACTATGATTCATTCTTCATCTAAAAGCGAATATACGAACATCCCATCAGTTGTCATCCTAGTGAGAGCAGACATTGTACAGTAAGTGATTGTTTAACTATGTTTGTTGTCTCTCACGAAGTCAGTATTGTTGAAGGAAATAGCGAATGTTGTGATGCATCTGTGAAATTAATGGGCCACTGTATGCTTAAAATGCACAAAATATGTAAATATTGTAGTAACATGCCTGTTACTACATTACATATATACTTATATACTTACAGTATGTATATAAAACCTTTTTTGGATACTTTTTTTAGAGCGCTTTACGGCGGAATAGAGCGACTTCCATTGAGTCCATTGTTGGCTGACTTTTGCTTTTATACACTCTAACTTGTAAATTAATGTTTTTCTTTTTTTATGCACTCTAACTTGTAATTAAATATTTTCTTGTCTCTTGTGAATGATAGGCAAAAGTTCCCCAAAAGGTGCATTTCCCCTTTAAATATTTTGTCAAGGATTTTAGAACACTGTGGAAGCAAGGAAACAGGTCTGTAGTTTGTATTTATGATTCCAGAATAGGATGTCTATAGGGTTCCAGTAACAACCTGTGCAGCTCTGGCAGATTCCATGCTCACAAGGATTAAAACAGTGCTCGCTAACAATGGTGCTCACACTTTGGACTCCATTTCTTCACTGTGAGGTGGACTCACTTGTGTTGCCAGCTATTTAGACAATTCTAGCTATTTGGCTGTTCTAGTTTTTGTTTTTATTTATTTTTTTATTATCTTTTTATTTTTATTTTTTTAATACACTGTAGCACATTGAGGTTGTTTACTCAAAATAAAGTGCTTTTTACAAATAAAATCTATTATTATTTTTAATATGGCTGTTTGTGTGGCTGTCGTTTTCAGGGGATAGTACAAAACCCAAAACTAGTGAAGTTGGCATGTTGTGTAAATGGTAAATAAAAACAAAATACAATGATTTGCAAATCCTTTTCAACCTATATTCAATTGAATAAACTGCAAAGACAAGATACTTAACGTTCAAACTGGAAAACCTTGTTATTTTTTGCAAATATTAGCTCATTTGGAATTTGATGCCTGCAACATGTTTCTGGCACAAGTGGCAAAAAAGACTGAGAAAGTTGAGGAATGCTCATCAAACACTTATTTGGAACATCCCACAGGTGAACATGCTAATTGGGAACAGGTGGGTGCCATGATTGTGTATAAAAGCAGCTTCCATGAAATGCTCAGTCGTTCACAAACAAGGATGGGGCGAGGGTCCCCTGTTTGTGAACAAATGCGTGAGCAAATTGTCCAAAAGTTTAAGAACAACATTTCTCAACGAGCTATTGCAAGGAATTTAGGGATTTCACCATCTATGGTCCGTAGTATCATCAAAAGGTTCAGAGAATCTGAAGAAATCACTGCACGTGAACAATGACATTACGGACCTTCGATCTCTCAGGCGGTACTGCATCAAAAAGCGACATCGGTGTGTAAAGGATATCACCACATTGGCTCAGGAACACTTCAGAAGACTACTGTCAGTCTCTACAGTTGGTCGCCACATCTGTAAGTGCAAGTTAAAACTCTACTATGCAAAGGCAAAGCCATTTATTAACAACACCCAGAAACGCCGCCGGCTTCGCTGGGCCCAAGCTCATCTAAGATGGACTCATGCAAAGTGGAAAAGTGTTCTGTGGTCTGACGAGTCCACATTTCAAATAGTTATTGGAAACTGTGGACGTCGTGTCCTTCGGAGCAAAGAGGAAAAGAACCATCCGGATTGTTATAGGCACAACGTTGAAAAGTCAGCATCTGTGATGGTATGGGGGTAACTTACACATCTGTGAAGGCGCCAATAATGCTGGAAAGGTACATACAGATTTTGGACAAGCTGTACACTGACTACTCTAAAGTATGACTATAACATTATTGTCCCTTTTTAAAGATGTAATAAAATGCTTTGCAACAAACTTACATCCAGCTCTACTTTAGCTTCTTCTAGTCGCTCGTGATCAGCACAATCCACCAGATAGACGATACCATTTATGGCTGGGAGGTAATTTTTCCAGAGCCGTCGAGCTGGAAGGGTAAAAAAAAATAAAAAATAAGTCAAGTTCAAAGCTCCCAGTGCACTTATCGCTACCTTGCGTGTGTCCTCCAAGGTCGAATGTGGTAAATGTCATTCCAGCGATGGTCAGCTCCTCCGACGCTAGGACGCACGGAGGATTAATCACCAGCACTTCTGTGACTGTACTGCTGAGCTAGCATGACCAGCTTCATACTTGGATGTAGCGTGGGGACGTGCTGTCCCAGCCTGTCATCTCTGAGCATGTGCAGGAGCGTCGTTTTGCCCGCATTGTCTAGTCCGAGGAACACCAGCTTGCCGGTCTTCTTGTACAATCCTACGGACAAAAAGGGTGAATTAAAAACACACACATTAGTTTTATTTTAGGTAAGAATCACCTTTTACCAAGATAGGTTAATTGACTGGAATTCAGCCAACCAATACAACAGTCGTGATGCCTCAGTGAGTGTTTGGCACATCTACAAGCTGTATTGACGCTGTTTCATTATGGCGCCATCTACTGTATTAAAAAAAGTCACTAAATTTGACCTAAAATTGAAAATAATATTTAACAAAAATGGTTTTTTTTTACAAACCCTGTTTTAATATGAGTTGGGAAATTGTGTTAGATGTAAATATAAACGGAATACAATGATTTGCAAATCATTTTCAACCAATATTCAGTTGAATATGCTACAAAGACAACATATTTGATGTTCAAAGTGATAAACTTTTTTTTTTTGTTGCAAATAATCATTAACTTTAGAATTTGATGCCAGTAACACGTGACAAAGAAGTTGGGAAAGGTGGCAATAAATACTGATAAAGTTGAGGAATGCTCATCAAACACTTATTTGGAACACCCCACATGTGAACAGGCAAATTGGGAACAGGTGGGTGCCATGATTGGGTATAAAAGTAGATTCCATGAAATGCTCAGTCATTCACAAACAAGGATGGGGCGAGGGTCACCACTTTGTCAACAAATGCGTGAGCAAATTGTCGAACAGTTTAAGAACAACATTTCTCAACCAGCTATTGCAAGGAATTTAGGGATTTCACCATCTACGGTCCATAATATCATCAAAGGGTTCAGAGAATCTGGAGAAATCACTGCACGTAAGCAGCTAAGCCTGTGACCTTCGATCCCTCAGGCTGCACTGCATCAACAAGCGACATCAGTGTGTAAAGGATATCACCACATGGGCTCAGGAACACTTCAGAAACCCACTGTCAGTAACTACAGTTGGTCGCTACATCTGTAAGGGCAAGTTAAAACTCTCCTATGCAAGGCGAAAACCGTTTATCAACAACACCCAGAAACGCTGTCGGCTTCGCTGGGCATGAGCTCATCTAAGATGGACTGATACAAAGTGGAAAAGTGTTCTGTGGTCTGACGAGTCCACATTTCAAATTGTTTTTGGAAATATTCGCCATCGTGTCATCCGGACAAAAGGGGAAGCGATGCATCCAGACTAATATCGACGCAAAGTTCAAAAGCCAGCATCTGTGATGGTATGGGGGTGCATTAGTGCCCAAGGCATGGGTAACTTACACATCTGTGAAGGCACCATTAATGCTGAAAGGTACGTACAGGTTTTGGAACAACATATGCTGCCACCTAAGCGCCGTCTTTTTCATGGACGCCCCTGCTTATTTCAGCAAGACAATGCCAAGCCACGTGTTACAACAGCGTGGCTTCGTAAAAAAAGAGTGCGGGTACTTTCCTGGCCTGCCTGCAGTCTAGACGTGTCTCCCATCGAAAATGTGTGGCGCATTATGAAGCGTAAAATACGACAGCGGAGACCCCGGACTGTTGAACGACTGAAGCTATACATAAAACAAGAATGGGAAAGAATTCCACTTTCAAAGCTTCAACAATTAGTTTCCTCAGTTCCCAATCGTTTATTGAGTGTTGTTAAAAGAAAAGGCCATGTAACACAGTGGTGATCATGCCCTTTCCCAACTACTTTGGCACATGTTGCAGCCATGAAATTCTAAGTTAATTATTATTCGCAAAAAAAAAAGAAAAAGTTTATGAGTTTGAACATCAAATATCTTGTCTTTGTAGTGCATTCAATTGAATATGGGTTGAAAAGGATTTGCAAATCATTGTATTCCGTTTATATTTACATCTAACACAATTTCCCAACTCATATGGAAACGGGGTTTGTACTTTCAATGCTTGAAATCTTTTAACACTGTCAGGTCTACTGACACTGATACTCAGTGTTTATTTTTTTCAATGCTTGTTTTCCATTTTTAGGGATTTTTGTCAAAAATAACAGTTTTTATGTTGGGAAATAAAACATTTGAAATATTTATTAAAAAAAATTTAAAAAGTGCAGAGAATATTTGAGGTTGGGTAATTACAGCCTTGAATAGGTCAACAATTCATGACAAAATTGATTTTGATACAGTAGACAAAAAACATTTATTTTTAATGCCTGCTGAGCTAGAATGAAAGCGAAAGCAGGCAGGGCTTGGTTGGTGTTGTTTTAGTTCACACACATCTTTTGTAATATCTGCCATGTTCTATATAATTGTCCAAGTTATATATTTATATAACTATATGGCAGCAGTGTTTATGGATCTAACTAAAGCATTTGACAATATTAATCATGATTTCTTAATTACATTTTTTTGCGTCTTTCTCGCCATTTTGGGTCTAAAATGGCTGTCAAAGTGTTCCAACTTGTCAGAATACATCTTCGTCCTACTAGCCAGGTGAGAGGCATGATTTATGACCTACAATAAAGTTGGACGAGCAAGGAATCGAGGAAGCAGCTCATCAGTCGATCATGTCAACATTGATCACGTCGCCGCTATAAATATTTTGTCTGCATTAGCGCTTATAATAACAATATCACTAAAACTTGGTTAACATTCAAGTCACAAAATGTAAATGGAGTGTTGTTGGCGCTTTTTGAATGGTTATTTATTGGATTTTATGGGCGGAATATCCGCTATAAGCAGACTTTTATTTACTTTTATTTACGAGTTAGAATGCATTAAAAAATACATCCGTCGTCATGTCTTTTATAATGATTGTGAACGATAGACAAAAATTCCCAAAAAAGTGCAGTTTCCCATTTTAAGAGAAAGTGTGTATACTTATACTGATCCTTATACTATATCCTATTCTACAACGTTTGAATCAAAAACACACTGCAATTTTATATATAAAAAAGAAAAAACTCAATTTTGGATCGCTAACCTTCAAACTGAACTATTATATCACATAAAGAACACATTTAATGCCTGTTTTGGACCCTGGGGGTGCACAAAGGGTTAAAGTGACACATACATTAAGACATCGAGGGACACAGTATCGCTCCTTGTGTTTCATAAGGTATCGACGTAGGATACAGGAACTATTATGTTCCACTATACCTATAGAGCAGACCTGGGAAGATTAAGGTCCGGGGCCGTTAAGCTTTTCAATCTGGCCCGCCGGACATTCCCAAATAGTTTTTTACATCTTTAAGATGGAAACTGTAGCTGCCATTATGATGTGCAGTGATGTTTTCAAATTACCGTAAATCTTGAACCATACAAAGTATTTAAATGGTTGGAATCTGTGCTTTTGCATGATATACTAGTTACTATGGTAATCTAATTAGTTACTATGCTAATATAAGTCACAGCAGCTCAGACGAGGCACCAAACAGTGTGGGTGGGGAGCGTTTCCACAGAGTGTTTCCAGAGCGGCCAGCCTGAAATGCGGGTGTCAGGGACAGACGTGGAAGGGGATTTTTACAACAAAGTTCTAAAGCTTAGTGATATATCAGATTGTATGTGTTTCTTTTTTTTTACCTTTTGCGTTCATATTTCGCCGTTTGTCACATTTTTGTTGCGTTTCGCTAGATTGTAAAATATGACGATCGAGAGGGGGTGTGACGTTCATACGTTGTCAATATTCAGTGTTTTATCGTTCGTAGTTAATATTGTAAATCCCACATTCTTTATATTCATGTACAGGGATGATACTCGAAACCGTTTTTCCCGGTTGTTCGATAAGAAAAGAACCGAGTCTTCGGACTCAAATCCCTTTTTGAGAACCGGTACCCGTTCAGTGTTTCCCATAAACTGCCAAGATACCTGTGGCGGTGGGGGCGTGGCTATGAGCGTGGTCACCATGACATAATCGCGTAATTTGCATAATTTACTACAATGATATGATTTTCTCTAAAAAGGCTAAAAAAATGTATACTTACTAATTAATAATAACAGTTTTGTTTTAAACGTCCATCCATCCATCCATCCATCCATTTTACAATATAATTACAACACTTTATGTACATATTTATATACAGATTTGAACAATAAGTTATTCACTGAAATATATTTATTAATTGTGGTTCTTACAAAAATATATCTTATAAAATATAAAAGCTCAAATGTCTCTTAAAGCTCTGCCCCTTTAATTAGTGCATACTAAATAATTTAACTTTAGCCTACTACTACAACCATATTATTTACCAGCAACATAAAGTGAAACAGAGGCAGAGGTGTCCTGCCACAGTCAGTAACAAATAAACAGAAAACAGTAGTGGTCAAATACAAATAAGGCAACAAAAGAAGTATCCTAAACTTCTCTTTTGTAAAGTAAATCTGAACAGCCTATATGGGCATCTACATCAATTATATGATTTGCCTGAGAAGCTGGAAAGGACAACAACAAAAAAATAAAAATAAATAAATAAATACATTTTTAAAAAAAATTTTAAAAAATTATTTTTTATTTGTGGCGGACGTAATTCTTTCGTGGCGGGCCGCCACAAATAAATGAATGTGTGGGAAACACTGCCGTTATCGAGACCGCTATAGTAAAGAAAAAGAGTTGGGTCTTTATGCGAATCCCTCGGAACGAATCCCGTCCCAACCAGAAATGCCCCGTGTGACATCACAAGAAATGACGTCACGTAGCTCAGTCATTAGGCGCAGATAGGGAAAGCAGGAAAAACAATGGACCGGAAAAAGCGCTCCAAGGTGTAATAAAGTTCAAAACAAAAAGGTATAATCCAATGAATAACTTTACTGAGAGATTTGAGCAGGGTACAAACACATGACCAACACTTTTACGACCAACCGGAAACATAGCAACCAGGCTAGCAATGCACCTCCTTTACGGCAGCTGTCGCAACGTTCTTAAAGCAGCCGCAGCACATACATATATATACAACATATATCTCCCTTTTTTAACTTTTGTTTTTCTTTCCTTGTAAACAAAACAAAATTGCACTGTATATGTGTTGTCTGTCTAATTATAAATAATGCAGACGAGGCGTGTTGGCTGAGTTCTTGATGTTTACTTTCACGGCGTACTCATAAACTCATTCTTAGCTGCTGGGTGGCGACATGCAACAACACTTTTCGGGGCTACGGCACATGCTCGTCACTCCCGTTGCATGCTGGTGGTGTAGTTGTTATATTCCCTAGCCTAGCTCATAACATCACATCTTTCCCCCTATAAAGAAATAATGTTAACTCAATAAAGTATATTTCTTTTTTTAGCTTTAACTTTTCATTTTTTAGCATTGTAACCACATTTACAAACAACTTTTCTCTTCATAGGATGTTCTTTCAATAAAGAAATAAAGTGCAAAAATGTCAAAGCATCATAACAAACAGTCATGTCAAATAGCAGCAGAAGTGCACTTTTTGGAGAGCTGTATTATTTTAAGTTTTGTGCCCAAGGGACTGATTTTATTTAACACTATATTATTATTTATACACCTATAGTGATCTCAGAGACAGGTTGTTTTTGTGTTACTGTATATATTTGTTTTTCGGAAAAATCCCACTTAATATACTTTGGGTAACAACAGTCAATATTTATTTATTTTATTTTATTTTTTTAGGGGGGGTAACAGTCAATATTTATTTATTTATTAGATTTTATTTTTTTCTTATATAATAAAAGTGAGTTTGTTAAACCAAATATTGTGTGTTTTTTTTCCATATACAACAACCTATCTGGACTCGATAAGGGAATCGATAAGGAATCGGTTCGATAAGAGGATTCGATAATAGGCTCGAACTCGATAATTTTTTATCAAACATCATCCCTATTCATGTACATTCTGGGTGTCTCATTCAGTAAAAAAAACCTTTTAAAATTCCATTCCGTCTTCTAAGGCGGTTTGTCATAACGTTTTTAGCATTCAATCAGACATTATTGTGAGGTTTTGTATTAGTGTTCCTAAAAATAGATAAGCTGGCCTCCTGGCACATTTTTTCCTCTGAAGTTGGCCAACCGAGGCAAAATAATTGCCCAGGCCTGCTATAGAGGAACATCCTTTTACACAAACATGAAGTGCCAGCGTATTCCACAGTAAATTGTGGTAGTGTAGCAACAGAAGAAAGTGGTACACGATCATGTGAAGAAGTAGAAGCATTTAAGTCCCATCTTAAAACTCATTTGTATACTCTAGCCTTTAAATAGACCCCCTTTTTAGACCAGTTGATCTGCAGGGTTTTTTTTCTTTTCTCTTCAGCCCCCCTCTCGCTTGTGGAGGGGGGGGACGGGACACAGGTCCGGTGGCCATGGATGAAGTGTTGGCTGTCCAGAGTCGGGACTCGGGGTGGACCGCTCGCCTGTGCATCGGTTGGGGACATCTCTGCGCTGCTGACCCGTCTCCGCTCGGGATGGTTTCCTGCTGGCCCCACTATGGACTGGACTCTCACTATTATGTTAGATCCACTATGGACTGGACTTTCACTATTATGTTAGATCCACTATGGACTGGACTCTCACTCTATTATGTTAGATCCACTATGGACTGGACTCTCACTATTATGTTAGATCCACTATGGACTGGACTCTGACTCTATTATGTTAGGTCCACTATGGACTGGACTCTCACTACTGTGTTAGATCCACTATGGACTGGACTTTCACTATTATGTTAGATCCACTATGGACTGGACTCTCACTACTGTGTTAGATCCACTATGGACTGGACTTTCACTATGTTAGATCCACTATGGACTGGACTTTCACAATATTATGTCAGACCCACTCGACATCCATTGCTTTCGGTCTCCCCTAGAGGGGGGGGGGGTACCCACATGTGCGGTCCTCTTCAAGGTTTCTCATAGTCATTCACACCGACGTCCCACTAGGGTGAGTTTTCCTTGCCCTTATGTGGACTCTGTACCGAGGACGTCGTTGTGGCTTGTGCAGCCCTTTGAGACACTTGTGATTTAGAGCTATATAAAAAAACATTGATTGATGTGTCCAAGATGGCCAAAGTGACTACTGTTCAAGACTTGTCTCCTCAGTTAATGGTAAATAGACCTTTTAGCACTAACACAGGGTTAACTTTATTTTTACAGTTCTCTGACAGCTATGAATAATGCATGTACAGTTACTAAAGGTTGTGGTGGTGACAGTTTGACACTGGAACTGATAAATGAACAAAAACAACAATAATGACGGTCATATCTTGTACATTACCTAAAAGTGACAAGACGCTGCTGAAGCCTCTGCAGATCCAGTCAAATATAAAAGACATTGTGTGCCTGAAATGCAGATAAAAGCAAACTTAACGACATAAACATGAGTATCACGACTGCAAACTGTCTTGTACAAAGTGGGCCACTTTACTCCTGCCTTATAGGTAATTCTGCTGGTATTTGTAAGCTCTAATAATCACACCAGCTTGAAAAGCATGAATGGAAAAGTAGGGCCAAGTGAGCAACGACCATATATTTATGCATTCAGTTTGCTGTCTTACACTGATCTTTCCTCTGACTATTTTTATTATGACAAGCAGTGGCAAGGACACTTGATCTTAGCACTGACACACACACACACACACACATACACACACACACAAACACACACACACACACACATTCTTGTATTTGTACCTTTCTAAAGACCTCTGAAAAATGCCTTCCCTTTTAGGACCACCCTTTCTAGATATATAGACTTGTATTTACAACATTAATAATATATACATACCATGCAAATATAAAGCAGCTTGTTGTGAAAAATGAGTTGGAATTTCACAAGAAAAAGGTCACAATTTCACAAGAAAAACTTAGAATTTTGGCAGTAATATAATAAAAGTCGGCATTTTACTCAGTGCAAGTCAAACTTTTACAAGAAAAATTGAACATGTGTGCAATAGTATGATAAATGTTGGAATTTTACTCAAACAGTTGCAATTTTACAAGAAAAAGCATAACATTTTGGCAATTGTATGAAAAGAGTCGTAATTTTACTGTACAAAAGTCACAATTGTATAAGAAAACTTTAAAAAATGTTGGCAATGTTATAATAATAATCGGAATTTTAGTCTGTAAAAATTATGACAAAAGTCATAATTTTACTCAAAAAATCTCACTATTTTACAAGAACAACAAAAAAATGGCAATATTGTGATAAAAGTCAGAAATTTATATGACAAATGTCGCCATTTCTTGTATTTCTCACCTTCTTAAGACCTCCAAATAATGCCTAGCTCTTTAGGACCACCCTTTCTAGGTATATAAAGAAGTGTATTTACAACATTAATAATATATACATACTATGCAAATATAAAAAAGCTTGTTGTGAAACATGAGTTGGAATTTCACAAGAAAAACGTAGAATTTTGGCAGTATTATAATAAAAGTCGTCTTTTTACTCAGTACAAGTCAAACTTTTACAAGAAAAACTGAACATGTGTGCAATATTATGATAAAAGTTGGAATTTTACTCTAACAGTCGCAATTTTACAAGAAAAAGCATAACATTTTGGCAATTGTATGAAAAGAGTCGTAAATTTACTGTACAAAAGTCACAATTTTATAAGAAAACTTTAAAAAATGTTGGCAATGTTCTAATAATAATCGGAATTTTACTCTGCACAAATTATGACAAAAGTCATAATTTTACTCAAAAAACCTCACTATTTTCGTCTCAAGCCTTGTCATGCTGCTTCTACAGTGTGTTTCAGCTTTCAATGACTTTGTCTCAAGTGCCTTGTATTGAACATTTATTTTGTATTTATTTTTGTTACTCTGGGTACTTTTGTACTCTTGTTTTTTTATTGTTTTGAGTGACAGCAGGGGTAGGGGGTGAAGAGGGTTTGGAATGTGTTGTTAATGTGAATGTGAAAATCAATAAAAAGGAACTATGAAAGAAAGAAAGAAAAAATCTCACTATTTTACAAGAACAACAAAAAAAATGGCAATATTGTAATAAAAGTCAGAATTTTATATGACAAATGTCACCATTTTGCATTAAAAAGTAATAATTTTACATTAAAAAAGTAATAATCTTACGAGAAAATATTGCAATATTACAAAAACAGAAAGGATATGAGAAATAGTTAACAATTTTATAAGAAAAAAGTCGAGGCATTGTGAAGCTTTTAGTTAATTTTTTATTTTTTGTTTGTAATTGATTTTTAATCTTCATTATTTACTTCAAGTTTCTACAGTATGTCTCTATATACATGTTTTTATTTTATTTAATTGGCCTAAGGGGGCCATTTCAATTTCTTACACACACTTATTACAAATGTTGGCCAGAGGGGGAGCACTTTTAACACCGACACACAGTCAATTTGAAAAATCCCTTCTTTTTGGGACCACCCTAATTTTGATGGATTTCACCACCAGGGGTGCAAATGAGACATTCTCTATTAGATGCAATGGTTTTCCGTATTGGGACCATGATTTATGTCCTAACTTAGAAGGTACTTTTCCTTGTTTGATGTCTCAAGAAGGGTAGAAATACAAGAACACACACACAGATACATGTCTTGCCTACTTTGTGTTAGTAGGTTGTGAGGGCCCCTCTTTCCACTATAGCTAGAATGATAGAAAAAAATATATCTAGCACCAGATGGGAGTAGAGAGTTGCAACCTCACTTTAGAATGCAAAACACACAAAGTAAAAAAAAATATTTTACTTCTGTAGTTGTGAGGACCAGGCAAATGTCCTCACAAGTCAAAAGGTCCTCACAGAAAGGGTGGTTTGTCGGGTGTATGTCCACACAAGGATGGTGAGACAAGTGCACACACACACACACACACAGCTGTCACTCTACGTGTAACTAGATGTGCATATGCGGTGCTTTTGAGGTCTCTCTAAGGGAAAAGTTCTAGAAAAAATGGCCCACTTGTTGATTAGTTAAGGTTAAATTCTAATTCTATCAAATTCCATGTTAGCATTAAAAGACTTACATACATAATTCTTGTCATGGTGGACGGCTTTAATCTTGCTTGGGTTTTTTTCGTACTAATTGAAAATATACACCAACAACAAGCTTGGCAAAACATAATAACTCACATTCTATCGTTGTTAATTCGCCATTACAGTAATTATCTCACACAACAGCATACGTCGCCCTAAGAGTAAACAACAATAATAATGCACTCATGGTCCTGAAAGTTCGCGAAAGCGCTAAAGTTCGCGTCGTCTAAACCCAGCCAGAAAAAAAGAAATTAACGTCATAAGTAGTGAAATGTAATAAATAACTACCTTGTTTTGACGACTTTATGAACCCGGCGTCCGACGTTTTGGTTTGTTTGTTTTTTGGTCCGGCTCGTGCCCTAAAACTGTCACGCAGTGTGCGAGCTTGACGTCGAACCGGAAGTACGTCATCACGCAGTCACGCCTACGTCATTGGCGGCGAAGCTAAACAGGCCAATGTTCGGCACAGCACCCCTTGGCACTGTTTTGTACTGTTTTTGTACTTATTTCGATTATTATTATTATTTCTCAATTCTTTGTAAACGTTGAAATTTATAAATAAAGGTTTATAAAATAAAAAATAAATAAATAAAATTACATTTTTAAAAAACCTTTTTTTTAAATGTTCGGCACCAGATTTGTACTGTTTTTGTACTTATTTTGATTATTATTATTATTTCTCAATTCTTTGTAAATGTTGAAATTTATAAATAAAGGTTTATAAAATAAAAAATAAATAAATACAATTTAAAAAATAAAAAATAAAAAAATTTAAATGTTCGGCACCAGATTTGTACTGTTTTTGTACTTACCGGTATTTTGATTATTATTATTTCTCGATTGTTTGTAAATGTTGCAGTTTATAAATAAAGGTTTATAAAATAAAAAAATGTTTGGCACTAGTAGCACGAACTGCGAGTACGTATATTCTGAAATAATACAAAAATAAATTGTATTGTAACCTATTTTTATGACATTTTTATGACTATTATAACAGGAACTTAACATCACAACGAGGCAAGCCCATACAAATAGGTTATATAATCATTTAATTGGGGCGAAACCAGGAAGTTAATTTTATTTAATTTGAAATGGCATTTGCAAATTATGAAAGTTATATTTGGCTTGCAGTGTTTTAAGAGCTGCACTGCAAAAATAATCAAATCTTTTGGTTTGATTATTTACGGAGGAAAAGATTCCCCCGCGACCCCGAAAGGGACAAGCGGTAGCAAAATGGATGGATGGATGGAAAGGATTCCAGATCCTGAGTCAGTTGAGGACTTGAATGACACCATAGATCAGTGTTTTTCAATCTTTTTTGAGCCAAGACACATTTTTTGCGTTGAAAAAATGCGGAGGCACACCACCAGCAGAAATCATTAAAAAACAAAACTCAGTTGACAGTAAAAAGTCGTTGTCGCAATTGGTCAATCAATATAGCTCTTGTCTCAAAGTAGGTGTATTGTCACCACCTGTCACATTGCACCGTGACTTATCTTGAGTTTTTTGCTGTTTTCCTGTGTGTAGTGTTTTAGTTATTGTCTTGCGCTCCGGTTTTGATGACTTTTTCTCTTTTTTTGGTATTTTCCTGTAGCAGTTTCATGTCTTCCTTTGAGCGATATTCCCCGCATCTACTTAGTTTTAGCAATCAAGAATATTTCAGTTGTTTTTATCCTTCTTTGTGGGGACATCGTTGATTGTCATGTCATGTTCGGATGTACTTTGCGGACGGTCTTTGCTCCACAGTAAGTCTTTGCTGTCGTCCAGCATTCTGTTTTTGTTTACTTTGTAGCCAGTTCAGTTTTAGTTTCGTTCTGCATAGCCTTCCCTAAGTTTCAATGCCTTTTCTTAGGGGCACTCACCTTTTGTTTATTTTTGGTTCAAGCATTAGATACCTTTTTACCTGCACACTGCCTCCCGCTGTTTCCGACATCTACAGAGCAATTAGCTACCGGCTGCCACCTACTGATATGGAAGAGTATTACACGGTTACTCTGCCGCGCTCTAAACAGCAACGACACTCAACAACAACACATCATTTGCAGACTATAATTACTGGTTTGCAAGAAATATTTTTAACCCAAATAGGTGAAATGAGATCATCTTCCACGGCACACTAGATTGAAACCCAAACTTTTTGTTCCTAGAAAGAGTGACGAAAGAGGAAATAATCAATTTTGTGAAAATAGGTCAATTCAAGACCTCAACTGATTGCAACGATATTGATATGAAAACAATAAAAAAGGTTTTTGAAGAGATTTCAGAACCTTTAACATATATCAGCAACTTATCATTTCAAACAGTCAAATTTCCAGACAATATGAAAATAGCAAAAATCGTACCGATTTATAAGACCGGTTTACAAACTACAGACCTGTTTCTCTACTTCCACAATTTTCTAAAATCATTGAAAAACTGTTCAATAACAGATTAGACAAATTCATAAATAAAAACAAAACACTCCCAGACAACCAATACGGATACAGAGCCAACATCTCAACATCAATGGCATTCATCGAAATAACGTAAGAGATCACAAATGCAATATATAGTAAACAATGTGCTGCTGCATGGATTTAACAAAAGCCTTTGACACAATTAATCACAATATCCTAATAATCAAATTAGAACGGTATGGCATCAGAGGGTTGGTATTGAACTGGGTAAGAAGCTACTTAACCAACTGGAAGCAATACGTACACGTATATATATAATAAAAAATATCTTGTGGGATACCTCAGGGATCAATACTCGGACCAACATTGTTCAATCTCCATGTACAGGTAAACGACATTTGAAAAGTTACAAAGGACTTAAAGTTAGTATTATTTGCAGATTATACAACAGCATTTTGTTCAGGAGAGAACACACAGAAAATAATGCAAATAATAACAGAAGAAATGAACAAATTAAAAAGATGGTTTGAAAGAAAACAGACTATTTGAATCTCAGTACAACTAAAATAATGCTATTTGGTAACAGTAGAAGAGAAAGTCAAACAAATACAGATAGACGGAGTAAATATTGAAAGGGTAAAAGAAAACATATTTTTGGATGTAATAATAGATGAATTGGAAATCTCATGTATAAAATTTACAACATAAAGTAGGAAGAAACACATCAATAATGAATCAAGCAAAACATGTTCTAGACCAAAAATCACTTCATACTTTTTACTGCTCGCTAGTGTTACCATATCTGAGTTATTGTGCAGAAATATGGGGAAACAACTACAAATGTGCACTTCATTCACTAACGGTGTTACAAAAAAGATCAATTAGAATAATACATAATGTTGGATATAGAGAACATCCAAACCCTTCATTTATTGAATCACAATTATTGAAATTCAACGATTTGGTGCATTTGCAAACAGCTAAAATGATGTACAAAGCAAACTATAACCTGCTACCCAAGAATGTACAACAATTCTTCTCAACAAAAGAGGAGAAATATAACCTTAGAGGAAAATCTCATTTAAAACATTTGTATGCTCGTACAACTATTAAAACCTTTAGCATATCAGTATGTGGAATTAAATTATGGAATGGATTAACCAAAGAAATCAAACAAAGCACCAATATGATTCAGTTTAAGAGACTGTCCAAACTACAAGTGTTCACAAAGTACACAGAACTAGTATTATGATGAACATCTTGAACCCTTTTGAACCCAAAGATTATTAATATATGTAATATTTGTATGCTTACTATGGTATATTATTTATTTGTTCACTGTTCTGTTAGAGATTAAATAAGATCTGCTTCTTCCTACTCCTTTTTGGACGTGTTGTAATTAAACAACTGGAATTGTGTGATGCATTACATTGTATCCTATGCATGTTCCAAATAAACTGAAACTGAACTATTTAACAAAAAAAATGTAGGTATGTCAATTAGGGGTGTGGGAAAAAATTGATTCGAATTCGAATCGCGATTCTCACGTTGTGCGATTCAGAATCGATTCTCATTTTAAAAAAAATCGATTTATTTTTTTGTATTTTTTTTTTTTTTAATTAATCAATCCAACCAAACAATACACAGCAATACCATAACAATGCAATCCAATTCCAAAACCAAACCCGACCCAGCAACACTCAGAACTGCAATAAACAGAACAATTGAGAGGAGACACAAACACGACACAGAACAAACCAAAAGTAGTGAAACAAAAATGAATATTATCAACAACAGTATCAATATTCGTTACAATTTAAACATAGCAGTGATTAAAAATCCCTCATTGACATTATCTTTAGACATTTAGTTTATGAGATGTGATGCAAGTGTAAGCCACTGTGACACTATTGTTCATTTTTTTATTTTTTATTAATGTTTGTAATGATAATATCAATGAGGGATTTTTAATCACTGCTATGTTGAAATTGTTACTAATATTGATGCTGTTGTTGATAATATTCATTTTTGTCTCACTACTTTTAGATTGTTCCGTGTCATGTTTGTGTCTCCTCAATTGCTCTGTTTATTGCTATTCTGAATGTTGCTGGGTCGGGTTTTGTTTTGAAATTGTATTGCATTATTATGGTATTGTTTTCATAAAAATAAAAAAATAATTAAAAAAAAGTCGTTTTTGAATCGAGAATCGGGTTGAATTGAAAAAAAAAAAAATCGATTCTGAATCGAATCGTGACCCCAAGAATCGATTTTGAATCGAATCGTGGGACACCCAAAGATTCCCAGCCCTAATGTCAATCAAAGAAACTATATCCCGGACATGGAATCACTTGCAATTATAGCAGTGTGCACTAGATGGCACTGTTACAATACCCCCCACATAGAAATTGTGAAAAACAAACACCACATTGATGATAATTTACCCAGGGAAGCTTTATTAAAGCAGTTCAGTGTATCCTTCATGGCACACATATATTTATTGACAGCGTAGCTGTGTCAGCACCGATAAATAAGGGAAAACAATTAACTACATCTTATTTTATTGTTGTCTGCATTCTCTACCCAGCTATCTTACTCATCTATCCATTAGGAAGACAGACACCCTAGAGCAAACCTGCAATGTCCCACCCGTTCCTGCACCATTTCTTACTGATAAGTCATCTTC